>NC_140484.1:107100494-107235494 GCF_964271855.1 Acomys minous
ATTTTGTTTTGTTTTGTTTTTAAGGCAAATAGCTGAGGCTGACCTTGAACTAATGTGCAGATGAAGATGGCTTTGAACTTCCAAAACGTGATTTCCTCCTTCTTTAAGTGTCCAACATTCCATCTCTTTGAAAGTAACACTAGTAAAATGTTGACCAGTTATTTCTTCAGATTGTAGTAAACAGGATCCTCTGTGTGCTGGTGGATATATAGCTATATGCAGTACATGATCTTATATTTAATGATGTCCAACTTTTAAATATAATATACCATCTACATAGTTTTGGAATTTTTGTCTTCAAAATTAACAGTTTAGTAAAAACATCCTCTCCTTTTTAATAACCACAGATTGAATGTCTTGAGAATAGTTTTATTGGCCAATAAATGGAAACTTGGGTTTTGTATCTCACGATTGTAGGTGGTTGGAAAGGAAAAATATTAATAACAATAATTTAGGAGTTTTTAAAGAGAAGCTGGATTATAACGGAACCCTAGTCCACTGCCTGTATTAGACTACTATTTCTCTCTTAGTAGAGGTAGACCAGTGCTTTGTCAAAGCAAATAATTTGTGAAAACAATTTCACAGAGACCTGTAATGATGAATCATTGTCTCTGTGTGATTCCAAACCTGCTTTGCTAAAACTCAGACAAAATACATTATATTATCACGGAGAATTTCCAGAGGCTAGTCCTGAAGAGGAGGTCTTGGGAAACCAAGTTGGACAGACTTTGTACAGAAGCTGACTCCTCTGTTATGAGCCCTTCCACCGAGAATTGCCTGCCTGCATTTCTTAGGCTGCTGTCCAAGTGATATGTGATCTGCAGTGTGGATGAAATGGCTCAAAGGTAATAACCCTTAGTCACGCGGCAGATGAAGACCCATCTCCCTTTTCCTGGATCCTCATTGCAGAGAACAGTAGCCTTCTGTAGTTGGATGGTCATCCTGTGTACCATTAGCATCCCAGGTTCCACCACCATCTGCGGTGTAAGCAAGCATGTGGGGGCAGGACTTGAAGACTTGTCACCATGTTCCCCCTTCTAAAGTGGCAATGCTTGGCTTCCATTGATATACACTCAAAATTCATCCATCTTTCCTTTTCTGACCAAAAGGATTTTTAAAATATGACTTGTTTAAAAGAAAAAAATCAAAAACAAAAAGTGAGCTATGCATTTGCTTTTCCTGAGAGCCACTGAGAAAACAGTCCTTCATGCAAAGCTATGGAACTAAACAAAATTTCACTGCTCAAAGAAAAATGCAGGTGGAAGAGAGAAATGACAAGAGTTAAAAATAAGACTGAATGTGGAATCTGCTTCAACCTAGGTAAATAACCAAATTGACATAGCATATCCGATGGCAGAACATTTATCCAGATCCCCACGTTGTGAAAGCGGCCTTACGTCAGAGCACCAAGGACAGGATTGCCACTAAGCCTCCTGAACCTCCAAGTGACATATTTTGAATTCTATAGACCAATTCATTGCCTTTCTGCTTTGTCTTCTCCCCGGAGTCCTAAACGTGTATTCTTAGCGGAGAAAGAAGTCATGCCCAGTTATTATACACAAATCATCCCCCGGCTGAAGTTTTTGGTGGCAGCCAAGAGAGGAGAAGGAAAAAAAATTAGAAAAATTTCAATTTCAGGACTATTATTATTTTCATTAATCATAAGAGGCGCTGTCACCCCTGTCCTTACTCTTTAGAAGGAGATCTATTATACGGTCCATTTAGTCCAAGCCATATTACCTCATATGTTTTCCTGGCTGACCAAATAAGACTTAAGAGATAAAACAATTTACTGTTCATTATGATCCGTGTCACTGGAATCAATCTATTAACCTACATTAACTGGCTATGTGACGATATCTCACATACACGCTTCCCCAGTTTGAAAAAAAAAAAAGACTAAGGAATGAGATGGAGAGAGAGAGAGACAGAGAGAGAGAGAGAGAGAGAGAGAGAGAGAGAGAGAGAGAGAGAGAGAAATCAGTGCCCATAAAGTGCAGCAGACGGATAATTTGCCAAGCGAATACAACTTCATTTTCCAGTGCCCACTGCTGCACCCTCCACATCCTCACGCAGCCCCTGACCTGTAAAGAAGTCTAACAAATTGGCTTCTATTGTGGAGCCAAAAGGTGCCATCAAAGAAGGGACGGTTCGCTGGTCCTAAAGTATGATGGGAAATCTCCGGCGGGAATAAAGAGCTGTGGTTTTTATGAAGTTAACCCATTAAGGTTAAAAGCACTCAGAGAGTTCCAGATGACAGGGCACTAGAGAATCCCCTTTGCCTTCCAATTCCAACACCTTGTGAAGGCGGCCTCAGGGAAAGCAAGGACCACAGGAAGTTAAAATAATTACCTTTCTGTGTTATGAAATGCAGCTAGTCTTTGAAATTTATTTGAACAGTCTCAGTCCTGTCTCTTTCTGTCTCTCGTTCTCTGTGTCTCTCATTCTCTGTCTCTGTCTCTGTCTCTCTCTGCCTCTCTGTCTCTGTTTCTCTCTCTCTGTCTCTCTCTGTCTCTCTCTGTCTCTCTCTCTCTCTCTCTCTCTCTCTGTGTGTGTGTGTGTGTGTGTGTGTGTGTGTGTGTGTGTGTGTGTCCTTCTCTCTTTCTGTCAATGAAGGGTCACAAATAATTTGATGGAAGAGTCTCTGGATTCCCAAAGGGAAATCTTAAGGTTCTCCTGGTGTCCATCACTAGAATGTCACTCACTTTCCCTGTGCTTGAAACTGGTATTAAAACCTCATCTGGGACTTGTTAATTTTCCTCCTGGTGTTGCGAGAAGCTCAGTCAGTGGCCACCGGTCCTCTCTGGGCACACAGGCAGATCTCTTCATTCTTGGTGCACTATTCCACAGCATCCCAGCTGCAGAGGAGTTGAGCATTCACAACACAGAGCCACAGCAGGTGATGGCGAGCATGAGCACAGGTCCTGCCTCCATCCTGAGATGGAAGAGGAGCAGCTACAGATTGCGTTCACTCCTATTTCATAGGAGCTTTGCTCTACTAAGCCCATAGGAATCTGAAGAATAAAAAAAATATATATATATAACTTTGTCATTTACTCAACCTTCTCAGTCTTAGGAAGAGTTTTAAAAAGCAAAACAAGGCAAAACAAACAAAAAAATAACACCTGTTGGATTAATGAGTGCTCTCTGGCACCGGCCGAAATTGGAGTGGGAAAACTTCTATGGGTGTGGAGCTATGGGTACTGGTCAAATGGCAAGGGGTGTATGTGCACTCCTGGGCGGCACGGAGTCGTTGCATATTGATAAATTCCCCTTCTGGAGAACTGGAAGACATTGGACCTTATTGGGAATGTCACCCCTAACTAGTGAAAGTGTAGGCTCCTGCAGGTATTATCCACAAACATGATGATTGTTGAAGAATTGTAGAGCTTTTTTCCAGGCTGTTTACGTCATTATCATCATGTGTTCTTATGCACATTGGCTCTGTGCCAAGCCAGGGCAATCATTATTTTAGTTTAACTCATTTTTTTTCCATTGGAAGATCCATGTGCAGTCAGCTCCTATGAACCCTGTAAGCACCAAAAGAAACATGTTAAATAAACCTAACTTGGTTTGTTGATGCAATGGGGAAAGATACTTTGACTTAGCCTTTGCAAATGTTTTATCCATTTTATTTATTTTATTAACAGTTTGTTTTCAACTTGAACAATTTTCTCCATTCCTTTCATTTTCTCCATCTCTTCCTTATTCTTGACTAAAAGTAGGGGAGAGTATATATTTTCATCATACTGTGCCTGAACGTGTAGAATAAGGAGGTATCAACATTCACTTCCATAAGGACACCAGACGGAAGGTGCAAGCGTTCTTATGATCTAGCCCTGAAGGTCACGAGGTGTCAGTCCTGCCAGGTTCTGTTGGTCAAAATCAAGTCAAAGTGACAGAGTGCATATGCAAAGATGCAGCTCTGTGAGCTCCTGGCTAGTGGCTACCATGGGCATACGTAAAGGGATGGCCCCACTGAGATGACCTAGAAGAGCCCAGAGGAAGTAAGGAACAGGTTATGTGGCCCTCTCAAGGGTGTGATTTCCTGGCAGGGTAGTCGGTGCTCACAATTTCCTGAAGGAGAATTATTCTTGGTTTTTTGGTTTTTTGTTTTTTGCAGAAAACAAAAGAGCCAAAGAGGCTGGAATAAAGTAAGACTGCGGTGGAGAAAAAGAAAGAAGGAAGTCAGAAAAGTCAGAAACGAACTACCTGGAGGACCGTGTGGATTTTAATTTTAGAGACATGAAGAGCCAATCAAAATTTCAAAAAGCATAACTTCTAAGGAAGCCTAAAAAACTATTGCTATGGAATCCTGAAACAGAAAGAAAGAGATAAGAAACAAACTATTACAACCATCAGGGCCACTGAAAATGGAAGTATAGACCAGAGTGGTATCCATAGTAACTCTATTCAGCTACTTCTTGCAGGGTAGATGGACCAGCTAGAGCTGATTATGGACTATGGTCTATGATAGAGCGACTTACTGTATTAAATATGAGATCAAGTTCCTTATTCCCACCCATCTCTCCATCCTTCTCTGTCTCTGTCCCTGTCTTTCTATCCTCCATGCTTTCTTTCAGTCTTTTCGAGAAATACTGAAAGAATGGAGCTGCCATGTTTGAAGCTGGAGAAAATGAAGTTGGAGCTGTCATCTGCAGTTTGGAAAGGCCTATTAATTATTCCAGTGGAAAAAAAATAAATAAGCAGTTGACTTTAGACATGTGTATAGCCCATTGAGCTGGTGGGAGAACTCAGCTGTAAGTGCTTGCAGTGCAAACAGGAAGACCCGAGCTTGGCTGGAGAAGCCACATAAATTGTCAGTGTGGTGATGCACACTTATGATCCTTGTGTTGGGGAGGTGGAGACAGGAGGAGACCTGGAATTTGCTGACCAGAAAATCCAGCCTGATTAGTTTTCTATGGGTCCCTCTGAGAGATGCTATCGCCAAAATCAAAATGGATGGCTTCTGATGAACAACACCTGAGGTAGTTGTGGTCACATGCGCATTCACACACCCTTATTTATGTATTTACACACACACACACACACACACACACACACACACACACACACACACACAAGTTTCTTGTTCAAAGGAGATTCCAGAATAGAAATTTACCTTTGGGGGTTATCAAGTATTAATAGATTTCTTTTGATTAGCAATAGTTAGTGTAGATTGAGGAAAAAATGTTTGAAAACTGATTCTGAAGACACAGTAATGTCAAAAGCTGGAGAAATAACAAAGAAGCATGATTGAAGGAGCATAAAAATTGCCAACAAAACAAAACAAACAATCAAACAAACCTAGGAAAGAATGAGGTTCTGGAAGACAACCAACAGGGAAGTCTCAAATAGATTTGTTAATTCGGTTTCACTAAATAACGAAGTGCATGCTGGGATTGGTTGTATGAAACCCATAGGTGATGTTGATGAAAGATCAGCTTGTGTTCCAGTGGGAATGAAGGAAAGAACTGGTAAATAGTAAGCATAGCCCATTCCCTCTGGTGTTTTGTGATAAAGGGCGATAAAGAAAATTATTGGAACATTTGAGCAATGTGAGCTTACCAGAAGAATCATTTTGACTCTGTGCAAATATGATCTGGAAACAGGAATGGAAGCTCCTAGTTCCTTTCTTCTCTGTTGCCATGCTACCAGCAAGTATGTTTTGTTATAACCATTGGTTTTCTACTGTCCTTGGCTAACCTTTTTGTTGTTTTATAAACCCAAGAAATGGTCTTAAGCTTGCAAATAAGATTCTTTATGACAAAGAGGCCAAGGACAGCCGTCTCACCCAGCCCTCCACCTAAGCCTTAGAAAAGTAAGAGGGAGGAGGTTGCTACCTCTACTTAGAGAAGTGTAACTTCTGCCTGAAGGTATTAGCTGATTGCTTCTCCAGACCCAATGGTACTGCGGAAGGGAGAGGTGTTATCTTGTGTATTATGTGCTCATACTTTGAATCAAAACTGTGGGATAATTGGTTGTCAACTCAATAAGTTCTAGAAAAATCTAGAGACAAACCCTCATCTGGGCACTCCTGTAAGGAACTATAGGCATTGGCTTAATTAAAATGGGCTAAATTGCCCAAAATGTGGGCAGCGCCATCTCATGGGCTGGAGTTCAGCACTACAGAAAAATAAAAGCAGGGAGGAGGGAGGGAGGAAGGGAGAAAGAGAGAGAGAGGGAGGGAAAGTGAGGAGGGGAGAAAGAGGAGGGAGAGGATGGAGGGACAGAGAGAGAGAGAAAGAGGAAGGGAAGGAGGGAGGGAGGGAGGGAGGGAGGGAGAGAGAGAGAGGGGGGGGGGGAGCTTCCTGGCTGCTATTGCAATGCAACTAGCCACTTGAAGCGCCTGCCACCATGACTTCTGCACCACGCTATTCTGTACCCTCTTACTGTGAGCCAAATAAACTTTTCCTTCCTTAAGCCATTTCAGGTATTATGTCTCATCAGCAGGAAAAGGACCTAATGCAAAGGTAATATCAATATCATCTCAGAAGTTATAAAGCACAGTTTGGGGTTACTTTTTTTTATCATAAAGTTTGTAGGAACCCATCCTTTAGAAGCAGGTGATCAAAACCATTGACTTTGTCTTTGACTCATAACATCTTTTTGAATCTATGTTGACTCTTGAGTAAAACAGGAACCATACATCGACCTTCTCATCTTGTAGTAATAAAGACAGAGCTCTTCCCCACTTTTTCTTCTAAGTGACTTAGTGTCTCTTGTTTTATTGGCACAGGAGACAACTTCCTGAACAGAACACCAACAGCCCAGACATTAATGTCAACAATTAATAAATGGGACCTCATGAGGCTGAGAAGCTTCTGTAAGGCAGGAGACACTGTCAAGAGAACAAAACGACAGCCTACAGACTGGGAAAAGATCTTCACCAACCCTACATCTGACAAAGGTCTAATATCCAAAATATATAAAGAACTCAAGAAATTAAACATCACCAAACTAAATAACCCAATTGAGAAATGGGGCTTGGAACTAAACAGAGAATTCTCAACAGAGGAATATCAAATGGCTGAGAAACACTTAAAGAAATGCTCAACCTCCTTAATCATCAGGGAAATGCAAATCAAAATAACTCTGAGATTCCATCATACACCCATCAGAATGGCTAAGATCAAAAATTCAAGTGACACCACATGCTGGTGAGGATGTGGGGAGAGAGGAACACTCCTTCATTGCTGGTGGGAATGCAAACTAGTACAGCTTTGGAAATCTATCTGGTGCTACCTCAGAAAACTGGGAATAGGGCTTCCTCAAGACCCAGCTATTCCACTCCTTGGAATATACCCAGAAGATGCTCCAGCACACAACAAGAAAATTTGCTCAACCATGTTCATAGCAGCCTTATTCATAATAGCCAGAACATGGAAACAGCCTAAGTGTCCCTCAGTAGAAGAATGGATAAAGAAACTGTGGTACATATACACTATGGAATACTATTCAGCTATTAAAAACAAGGAATTCCCGAAATTTGTGGATAAATGGATTGAGCTAGAAATGATCATAATGAGTGAGTTAACCCAGAAGCAGAAAAACTCAAATGATATATACTCACTTATATCTGCATATTAGCCCAAGGGGCATGTCACACGAAAGCCTTCACTTACCAGGAAACTGAGACAGAGGGAAGGACATTCTATTGGGACTCTAGATGAGAGAAGCATGGGAGAATGGCAAAGTAGAAGGATCCAGAGGGTCCTAGAAGCCTACAAGTAGAACATTATGATAGGCAGATTTGGGCACAGGGGTCCCGCTCAAACTAAGGCACCAGCCAAGGACAATACAGGCGGTAAACCTTAAACCCCTACCCAGATCTAGACAATGGACAGAACACTCTCCACAGTAGAGTAGAGAGTGGGATATTACTTTCTCACATACTCTGGTGCCTCAACTTTGACCATGTCCCCTGGAGGGGGAGACCTGGTGGCACTCAGAGGAAGGACAGCAGGTTACCAAGAAGAGACTTGATACCCTACGAACATATACAGGGGGAAGTAATCCCCCTCAGGAACAGTCATAGGGGAGGGGAATAAGGGGAAAATGGGAGGGAGGGAAGAATGGGAGGATACAAGGGATGGGATAACCATTGAGATGTAACAAGAATAAATTAATAAAGGAGAAAAAAACAAAAAAACAAAAAAAAATAAAGACAGAGCTAATTTCTGCAAAACAATTTACATAGTAAATGGCATAGAGATTGGCTTCCACAAAATATAAGATTTGATATATTTAAGAAAAGCAATAGCTTTTCATTGAGTTCAAATATATGACCAGACTTAAATAGTTCTCAAAGTAATTTGTATCTGAAGGCAAGACTATCAAGTCAAGATTGTATTTCTATGTTAAGCTGTAGCTAATACTACCTACACATTCCCCTGTAGCCTGAAAGCATTTTCCTGTTGGTTGAAGTACAGGAAATCACTGTTAGAAACAGCACAGCTCAATGGGGAGGGAGGCTTGTCAACACTTCCCATCGACAGCTGTATAGCTATGGACGTGCCCATTAGCAGCATGAGCACCTAGTCCAAAGCATTGTGGGTAAGGAAAAAAAAAAAGGCAGCAAGTCTAACCAACTGCCCTGAGAAAATCAACAAATGTGTCTTCTGAAAGTGCTTTCACCTCTCTTGGCCTTAGATTCCCAATGTGTAAAGGAGAGGTTGGACTACTGTCACGACTTCAGGTTTGGGTCAGTCATCTGTGCTGAGGAGTGGGAACGTAGTCGTCATATCCTGCTTGTTCCAACCATGGAAACAGCAGGCTTTGTTCAAACAGGATTTTGTTATCATAATATGTTTGAAAATCCACTGGGTTAGAAGTACTCTGAGTTTCTTGCAGCTTGAAACTTCTGTGATTCTGTTACTAAGCAGGCAGGATAAAGGGGCAGGGAGGCATGTGATGACTCTCCAAACGTGGTGGAGATGGACTCCCATCCACAGGAGGAAACAATTAAGTTTCTCCTAGGAGTCCCAAGGCTGCCAGGCCACACCTTTATCCCCACCCTCATACTCCTCCCCTCCCCCAACACCTCCTCAGCTCCCCGCACGCCCCCCCCCGCACCCCCCACCACGCCCCTCCGTTGCTTCTTCAGTTCTCATTTGGGAACTGGAGAGTTTGGTCCCGGGTCTCAGTGGAGAGTGAAAAGCTGGTTAGTGGGAGATGAAAGAACGTATACACAAGACCAAGCCTTCATTTTTGGAAGCTATGAAAACTGTACCCCAGGGGCTTTTGAGAAGTTTATACCTGCAGGGTGGAGAGTGGAATTTGTCTAGATAGAACTTCTGTTTTTCATGGAAGGAGCTTCTTGGCTAAGCCCTTCTCATTAATCTTTTGTTCCTTGGAGAAATGTCAGTTCTTTGAAGCGAGATGCCATGAACGGTGATTACTCATGAATCTGGAAGTTTCCGTTAAGCGGCCTTCTTGCAAAAGACCATCGAACTACCATTTCCAGGTTTCTAGGGTCTACTGAATGCTCCTTTCCATATTCAGCCTTCAAATAAAAGAGCTTGTAAATGTCTGGTTAAGTCTAAAAAGTGAGTAAGCAGCCACTCACGGGCCTTCCCAGAGGGCAGACAGAGGGTACTCGTGACCATGGAACGCTGATCTCCGAAGGACCCTTCAAAGCATCCCTTCTTAACAGAAGGGGCAGTACCGCTTACTGTTACATCACTAGCCCTGGCCACTGTCAGAGGGTCCAGCTATGTGTCTACGGGCTGCAACTCATGAAAGTCTTGGCCAAAGGTCTAACAGGGAGTCCACTCCTCATGCTGCAGATATGGTGGCTATCAACCCTCTGTAGGAGCTGTAGCCTTTCTAGAATTTAAAACACAGCTCAAAAGGAAATGAAATGTTTTTCTGTATGCAAAGGCTGAAAGGTCTGAGGATACATACATTTGTAGCAGGTTAACTCCTAGAAAAGATTCAGCCGTGGATATAAACTTACACAGGGAGCCAAACAGCAGAATTCCACATGGACGCTCTAGTTACCATTGGATGCTAGCACTCCATAACACAGTCCAGTCTGAGAAAGAGGGAAGAAATTCCAGACGGAGCATTTTACTCCTTTATCTCCTTTGTCGTCTGACCAAGGAGATACATTCTAGCAATGATGCTTTTGCTTTAATGCCAGCCCGATTCTTCAAAGGGATTATTCGGTTGCTAGAGAAAACAACACTGCTTATTCCGGCTACCTCAGCCCCACTTAAATCCTTATTTATTCCAAGACAACAATTAGATCATAATTTGGAAGACTGTAGGAAAAAAAAAAAAAGGAGGGCAGATGAGTGTCTTAGCTCAACCATTTAATTCCTACCTGTTGTTATTTCAGAAACCAGAGCTTGCGTTATGACTGTGATAGCTAACACTAGCACTCACACCATTTTACCCAGCTTCCCAACCTCTTCTCAACCTGGGGGTCACAACCCTTTTGGTGCTCAAATGATCCTTTTACAGAGGTCATCTAAGACCATCGGCATATTCATAACATTACATTTATGAAGTAACAACAAAGAATAATGTTATGCTTGGGGTTTACCGCAACCTGAGGAACTATATTAAAGGGTTGCTTTAATGCAAAGTTTATTTCAGAGTGGTTCAGTAGGGCTTACTGGGATGATAGAAATGACCTTTGTCAATGTTGTCCCCCAAACACAATGTCGTCACACACAATGGATGCCTATTGAGTATTAAATGGTGGCTACTTCAATGAATTGGTTTTATTTGGTTTAAAGGGACACACATGAAAGCAGCTACAGGACACTGCAGGTATAAGTCCTATTTGAGAAGAAGATGAGGTGGAGCTGGATCTATAATTTAAATCTATAATTATGGGACTTGTATGAGAGTCACCTTGAGGACCTCATGCAGCGCAGGTTGTTGGGCCAGTCCTGGGAGTTCTGGTTTAACAAATCCGGGGCATGGCTTGAGAACCTACATTTTCCTAGCTGAGGCTTGTATTAGCAATCTGAGCATTGGCCTTGTTTACCACTGTCTGAAGTTCTCAGTTCCAACTTTCCTGTGTGTCGGGGGGGAGGGGGTCAGGGAATCACAGAAGGAACCAGAAGCATGATGAATTAGAAGAGCACTTCCCGAACCACAGTGTGTTTGTGTGCTTCCTGGAGTTCTGGAAAAGAAGATGTGAGGTTAAAGCCAGGAGTCAATATTTCTAACAGCCTCTTAAATTTACAATGACCATGTTGATCCAAGCACCACAGTTTGAATAACAAGGGATGAGATGATGTTTGGGATGCTATTGAACATTAGATTCTTTGACTCTAAGACCAGCAAGACACCGAAGACCCAGCATGCCCATAGGAGTCTAGGGAGGCTGCAGGAGAAGAAGGAAGAAGTGGGCAGGGTGAAGAAAAGTCTGCTATTTCATGTGATAGAAGAAAGGCAGTCTGCCCAGTCAAGGCAGACAGGTCCTGACCGACGGTATCAAAAGTTAATTATGTTATTGAGCTTCTTCCTATCAATAGAAGAGGCCAAGTAGAATCAGCTCTGTTGCTCCCGGTTCCTCTAAGTCTCCATGTAGAGTTCAAAGCCTGAGAAACCCACCCACTATTCCCATCATTAGGAAAGCAAGCTGTGATCTGAGGATCCTACAGAGCAACAAGCAAGTCAAGGATCAGAACTGGTAAGCTTCCCGGGATTCCATTCCTTTAAATTAAGAAAGGAAGTCGAATGCTGAGGGATCTATGACATGATCAGGCAATAACTCAGGGCACTGTAGTATAAAGACACCTAATGACTTTTTTTTTATGTTCAGGTCAAAGAGGAGTTGCAATGGAAGTGTCAGTGTTAAGCAGTGAGATAACAAAGAGGTGGAGAAAGACTGTGCTGTCCAGCATAGAGGATGCCAGGACATAGACCATATCATGGATAGCCTTCTCGTCAGCTCCTGGGTATTGTCTAAGGGAAGGGTTGAGCATAAGACTAACTAGTGACTAATCACTCTCTCAACCCTTTCTCTTTGAGAAGCTGTATTTTCTTTTCAAGCACCTTATTGTTGGTACTTGACAAGCATATGGCCAGGCAGAAAATGTTACTTCCATACAATTGTAGTCCATTACCATGAACAGAAATTGATTTAAGAGAGATGATTGTTTTCTGGACCTTATAATCTTTTTTTTTTTTCATTCTACCAGAAGAAGTTAAATCACTCAATACAAAACAGCCCTTTGCAATTGTAAGGACAGTCAATGAGGCCACACTGGGAGCTTCGTAAATGAGTACCAGGCAAGGGGAGATGCAGGTGAGGGGAGAAGAGTTTCCCTAACTGCCTGAAGGTCTCCCTCACCATCTCTCATTTAAAGTGCGCACGCACGCACGCACGTGCACACACACGTGCACACACACGTGCGCACACACACACACACACACACACACACACACACACACACAGTGTTACTGAATTAAAGTTAATCTTATAATAATCCAGGATTCCAAATACAGGGGACACGATGGAGCAGAGAATGTTTCAAAGAGGGAACTTAGACCCATTCTTCCGCAACCTTGTTTCCCGCTGAATTTGGACTTTCAGGTGAAACATTTCTCTTGTCTGGCAGTAAAAATGACTCTAATTGGTTTTTCTTTTAAAGGATCCCCCTGCCCCCACAAGGGTCCTGTCCCAGAACCAAATGAATAATGAAGCTTGGTTTTTCCACAGTGCCTTTCCCCATGAAGGTTGTGCTGCTGTAGAAGTGATCTCATAAATCTCCATGACAGCCTGGAGAGACAGGAAGCTGCAGCCGCACCCCCATTGCACAGGAAAGAAACTGAGGTGCATCTAGTGAAGGACTTTAGATTATAAACCTCAAGGTGGGGCTGGAGAGATGACTCAGTGAGTGAAGCTTGGCTTTGTAGACTGCCCTGATCCCTTCCCTGGCTCATAAAGGTCTATAACTTCAATTCCAGGGGACGTGATGAGGCCCCAGTTTTGCCTTTAAGGATACTGCATGCAAGTGGTACATATACATACATTTAGGCAAAACACCAATACCCAGAAAATATGATAAAATTTACAAAGCTTGAGACAACGCATGTCTTCTCTTCCCTTAGTCAATGACTCAAATCACTTGTACCTCTTATTATAACATATATATCAAGACCACAGTAAAATGATATTCATTTCAATAATTCTGGAGGATGGCTCATTCTTTAAATGCATTATAGTAGCTACAGCTAAAATGTCTAAATGATGAGTTAGTATGTAGACGACATTGAATATGTACGTATGAATTTATACATGTACAACACATTCATGGTGGCTGCCTATGAATTATGAACATCGCTTGTGGTTGTAGAGCTGACCTGAGTTGTTTTAGACCAAGATGGACAATGATGTAGCCAAGAGTGAGGCCCATTGACTGTTCAGTGGCCTGGCCTGCTGCGGTAGCCGCCTTTGCTCCTCCTTCACTCCAGCACCTGCAGCATTCAGATGTGCATTAGAAAGGGGTGAAGCTCCCAGAGGCGACAGAAGCCTGAACAGCAAAAATCAAGCATCCCTGACATTGTTTGCCCTCTTCCCTTGATGCCAGCTCTTAAAAGCATGGAGAATTTGACACCCAAACATGGGCTTTCCATAGCTAGGTTGATAGCCCAGTGCTTGTCTTCAACACCATTGAAACTGCTAAATAGGACTCACTATCCAAGGATCCCACAGGTGCAGATCTCAAGTCACTGTAATTAGAGGTGCTTTTCTCAATGCTGAGAAATGAGGTCAGGCAGAGCACTTGCCAGCTCCAGGAGTTTATGGTGTCTTAGGCCTACACACCAAAGAGCAGGAGATTGGGGGCAGAAACACGGATGAACTTACCTAGTAGGCATTTTCCAGGTGATTATGCAATTAAAGGTTCCTCTTTTTCTGTGTCTGTTACTAAAGTAGGGTAAGACTCTCACCTCATCAGCTAGGTAAGTATATTTAATCCTTCACATATTTGTTTTCCTCTTTGATGCTAAGTCAAAAATATCAACCCAGCTGTGATCATATGGTTGGGGAGGAGGTCCCCTTCTGTCACAGGCCTAGGGGAAGGAAATAGGGTGAAAGAGGGAGGGAGAGGGGAACAGGAAGATACAATTGATGGGATAACAGTTTGGATGTAAACTAAATACATTATTTTTTAAGAAAGAAAAACAAATCAACCCAATTTTTACACAGCTTGTTAGAGATAAATCCTCAGCTTGCATAAGGCAGGAAATTGTGAGACCACTCCCACTCAGCTTGGGGGTTGGTCCCTAACTTGGAGATTAGCACTCACAGTTCTGAACCTCCCAGACTCTTCCTATATAGAGCCTCATTTCTTTTCTTGTCACTTCCAGTCATTTTTTTCCTTCAGCTCAGCCCATTGGCATGATGTGCACATCTTCAGCCATTCAGCTGTTTATTTGAAACCAGCAATAAGCCTTCTCTCTTTTACTCATCTCTCATCAAGTGACCCATTCACCATCCTTTTGCTAGTTTTTTTTTCCTAAAAAAGAAAAGAAAAAGTCAATTCTGTGGTATGCTAAACATTTACGTGAAGAAAAAATAAAAGGCAGTGCTTTTAACTTAAATGTTATGTTAGTTTATTAGACTCATGTACTTCTCCAGAAGAATACCACAGAGGAAAGCTGGCAGAAGACCCCTGGGTTCTTGATAGCTAAGGGAGATAAAAAAAACAAAAATGTTCCCAGAAAGGTAGAGCCTTGCTATGCCTCCGATTTAAAAGGACACAAGTAAGAGTGAGTTTAAACAAAACAAAACAAAACAAAATTGGAGAATAAAACAACTGGGGAGGAAAAAAAAGATAATTATGTCTTACAACTATTACTCAGGCTATGGAGCAAAATTAGCATAGTCCTTTCTAATTTAAATCTTTTAGAAGTGGCTGAGCATGGCAGCAGAAAATTACAAGTTAACGACAGGCTTTGCTTAAAGTGATGGCGGCTGGATTAGCATGGCTTTTCTGTTGATGGAGATGATTGTAAAGTTACCTACAAAAAGTGTTTGCTGATAGGTGGAGCTTTATTTTGCTGGCAAGTAGAGTTATTCCGTACTTGAATTGGGCTCTGTGTATTTTGTTTTATTTTAAATTAGCTTTGTTTTAATTTATTATTCGTAGGTTAGATGGGCTTGGGGTAATAGGAAGTTGGTTTTCTTGCCTCCCTGTTCCACTTTCTTTCCCTCCTGTTCCCTTCCCTTCCCTTCCCTTCCCTTCCCTTCCCTTCCCTTCCCTTCCCAATTTCATCTACTCTATAGCTCCCCCATCCAATCAGATTTTTTTCCAATTTGCATTAACACCTTTTGCTTATTCAGGAGCATATTTTTTTCTTTTTTCTTTTTTTTCCCTCTTGTGTCTGAGAGTCTGCCCCATGAAAATGACTCGGGACAGTCTTTCTTTTCCTTTTATTTTATGTTATGTTATAGAATTCATTTGTATACTTTTGTGCATTGTTGTCCTCCACACTATTAAACTACACAAATTAAAGCATGCTTTATTTATCTCATAATTTGAGGGAAATGACCGTGTTTTATGTAGGAAAAATCAAAAGATAAGCTCACATTAAAAATTTTGTGAAGAGTTAATGTTTAGGTGACTTAAGATCTCCAAGAGTTAACACAATCAGCACTCAGGAATTGGGTACAGATAATGCTTTGTTGCTGGGTTCTGTCCTTTGCCTTGTAAGATATCAATAGCATGCTTAGGTCCCTTGTCTGCCATTTCAAAGTCCTTTTCCTAAGTTGGTGTTGTCTTCAGACAATGCCAGGTCTGAATGGGAGTCAGAGTAATCATTTTCAACTAGGAGTCACCAATTTAACCCAATCAAAAAAGAACTTTAGCCTTTGGGAAATAACACACTGGTCTGAACAAGCCTGCTTCATCTGCTCCCTATGTGTAAGTATTGACATGAGACCTTGCAATACTGAGAAGCCATTGGAAAAGTTGTAATGATCTACGAGTAACAGAGACAGAAAATGATATGAGTTTCAAAAAGATTTTTCTCTAATTCTAAGG
The DNA here is from genome assembly GCF_964271855.1 of Acomys minous. Taxonomy (NCBI): domain Eukaryota; kingdom Metazoa; phylum Chordata; class Mammalia; order Rodentia; family Muridae; genus Acomys; species Acomys minous. Next base: position 107,116,505 of record NC_140484.1, read on the forward strand.
AAATCTGGCGCACTTCCTTTCCTGGTAGTCAACAGTGCAGTGGCCCTTGGGGAACCTGGGTTCCATCTGTGTTTCTTTGTCTTCTCTTCAGCCTGGTGTCTATGATCGGCTACCAGGTGGCACTGGAGTCCTGGCTGGGTTGCCCATGCTCTGAACCAAGTACAAGACCTAGAACTGTGAGGGTGCAAAGGAACCTGGGGGAGGTTTCAAGAAGCCCCATTACTAACAAGAAACTAGAAAACAAGGTAGGGGGTGGGTGTATTTTGTGGTGACTTTTTATCTAGTGTTTACTTAAGAACCAAATTCGGAAAGTAGAATATCTCTTATAGTCACAACTAGCAGAGATTCATTCGTTGATTTTCTTTTTGGCTCAGGTAAGTAGGTTTTAAATATGTATTAGCTATGTACCAGACACTCTGTCAGGCACTGCATACTTTGGAGCACACATACAGTGGTTCTCAACCTTCCTAATGCTGTGACCCTTTAACACAGCTCCTCATGATGTGGTGACCCCCAACCATATGATTATTTTCATTGCTACTTTATAAGTGTAATTTTGCTACTGTTACAAATCATAATGTAAATGTCTATGTTTTGTGATGGTCTTAGGTGACCCCTATGAAAGGGTCATTTGACCACCCCCAAAGGAGAGGGTCACAGCCCACAGGTTGAGAAGCACTGCTTTATAGGCTGCAATGCTCCAGTATGGCACGGCTCATACAATAACGACAGTAAGTTTCAGCTGTAATCAGGACTACAAAGACACAGGCTTCTCATGCCAAAACGTACCTACGTTACCCACCTACAGCGGTGGCTTGTTTAAAGTATATATTCACATCTGAGTACACCCAACCAGAACATCACGTGCCTCAAATACTTAATATATGAATTAGTTTTAATCTGATTTACCAAATCAAAATTCTAGCATCACCATGCCATTCAAAGCCAGCCAGTCCAATTCAAATGTAGTTTTATTATGATTTTAAATTCAGGTTACACAAAAAAATATTATCTGGAGTAAAGTCCCTACGTAACTTCTAATCTTAGGCTAAGTGAATTTAACTCCACTAATAGATAGTTGGACCAGAAGATTCAACAGCTAAATGTATTTATTTATTAAATCCTGTGGGTAGAGAAGAGCTATGAGTTTTACTCACAATTTTACAAGGTGGAAACAAGGAAACTTGAAATTGATCTCAGTCGTCCATCCCAGCTCTTATTTCTACAATCATTTTTTTTTCATCGTTGTATAGGTAAGTTCTCTGTGGGTGGCTGAACAATTTAAGGCTATTTTACTGAAACCCTTGATCAGTGCAACCAAAGAAGAAACAAAATCCTTTTGACCATATTAACCTCAACTGCAGCTTTATTTGCGCAGCCTCCTTGCTTACCCGCCCTCATGGACACATTTGTTCAGAGGCACATAAATAAGCTACTGTCAAAAGATCTTGTTATTATCCGGTGTCGCTGCTCAGCTCAGGAGACAATAACAACTGAAATATGTCGGCGCTGGAAGACACCTTTCTTTTATTGCCTGAAGAGATATTTCTCTGTGGTTTTCCTTTGCTACATTCAGGAATGTTCTGTTTCTTTTGTGGAACTGAATGTTCAGCTTAGTTTGTCATCATGATGCAAATCAGCTGCATCTCTGAGGTTTTCATTTTCCACTTCTGTTCAAACATCACCAAGGGTCTTAAAGACTACAGGGCTTCTAATGCCATTGTAATTGCACACTTTAATGTCAGGTGGCTCAGTTGTTAATAATGCTCACACTTTGACTACCCTGAAACTTCAATATAGCCGTATCTTTCTTTAGTACTCCCAAAAGGAGAAAAATAACTATGGAATCTAGTAAGTACCTCAAGTGACAAGCATGTTTGTGTTATGGACCTTAAAACTCTTTATATTTAAGCATTTTCAGCAAATAACTTAAAGATACTAAAAAAAATCACTTGTATTATTAATCAAAATACACATACTTACCTTCTTTAGGTCTATGAATTGTAGTATGGTTATCCTGTACTATATGGCTAATATCTGCTTATAAGTGAGTATATACCACGTGTCTCTCTGGGTCTAGGTTACCTCAGTTAGCATGATCTTGTCTAGTTCCATACATTTGCCTGCAAATTTCATGATTTCATTATTTTTAATGGCTGAGTAATATTCCATTGTATAAATGTACCACATTTTCTTTATCCGTTCTTCAGTAGAGGGACATCTAGGTTGTTTCCAGTTTCTGGCTATTACAAATAAGGCTGCTATGAACATAGCTGAGCAAGTGTCCTTGTTGTATGGTGGAGCATCTTTTAGGTTTATGCTCCGGAGAAGTATAGCTAGATTTTGAGGTAGAGCTATTCCCAACTTTCTGAGAAAGTGCCGGATTGATTTCCAAAGTGGTTGTACAAGTTTGCAGTCCCACCAACAATAAAGGAGTGTTCCCCTTTCTCCACATCCTCATCAGCATGGGTGGTCACTTGAGTCTTTGATCTTAGCCATTGTTACTGGTATAAGATGAAATCTCATAGTCTTTTTGATTTGTACTTCCCTGATGACTAAGGACACTGGGCATTTCTATTAGTCCTTCCCAGCCAATAGAGATTCCTCTGTTGAGAATTCTCTGTACCCTGTTTTTAATTGGATCATTTGGTTTGTTGGTGCTTAATTTCTTGAGTTCTTTATATATTTTAGATATTATCCCTTTGTCAGATGTAAGGTTAATGAAGATCTTTTCCCAATCTCTAGGCTGCCATTTTGTTCTATTGACAATTCATAGACCCCAAAAAACTAATTAACAATGAGGGCCCAAGGGAGGATACTTGAATCTCACTCAGAAGGGATATAGAATAGACATAGTAGTAAATGGATGAAAAGAAAGAACAGGGTAGGAGAGGGAGTGGAGGTGGAAATGAGGGCGGGGATCAGATGTGGGGAGAGCTGGAGAAGGAGGCCAAAGGACTTTGAGAGAAAAGAGAAATTGAGAGGGACATCTCTGAGACAAGTTGAAGATCTACAATAGGGCTCCTCGGAGGATATAGGGGTGACTCTAGCTGTGACTCCTAGTAGAATGTGTCAGGGAGACTGAAGAGGCCACTTTCCAGACAGACAGGACTTCTAGTGGAAAGAGGGGAAGACCAACCCACCCACAAAAACTTTGATCTTAAATTTACTCTGCCTATGAAAAGCAGAGATTGAGGTAATGTCTAAACAATGCCTGGCCCAACCTGAGACCCAGCCATTGGGAGAGAGCCAACCTCTGACACTATTAAAGATACTCTGCCATGCTTGCAGATTGGAGCCTAGCATAGCTGTCCTTTGAGAGGTTCCACCAAGCAGCAGATCAAAACAGATGCCGAGGCTCAAGGCTGAACATTAGATGGAGCACACAGAGCCTTGTGGAAGAGTGGGGGGGGATTAGAAGGACTCAGGGGAGATAATAACTCCATAAGAAGACCAAAAGAGTCAAATAACTTGGGCCCAGGAGGGCTTACTGAAACTAAAACACCAAACAAGGACCATGTGTGGACTGGACCTAGGTCTCATACTAATATGTAATCGATGGGCATATTAGTCTTCATGTCAGTCCCCTAATAAGGGGAGCAGGGGCTGTCTCTGACCTGGACTCTATTCCCTGGTTTTTGGTTATTTCCTCCTGGTGGAGCTGCCTTACCTGGACTCGGTGGAAGAGGATGAACTTAGTCCTGATGCTTTGTAATGAGCTGGGATGGGTTGGTAGGGGAGGGGTCCTCCCCTTTTCTGAGGAGGGGAGGGGGTATAGAGATAAGAGGGAGAGAGGATGGGACCAGGAGGAGAGGAAGGAGGGGGCTATGATCAGGATATAAAGTGAATAAATAATAATTTTTTTTAAAAAACTGTAACCACAAAAAATACACATACTTGCGGATTAAGTGACTATAGCAATTAGAAGCATATGCACCTATGAAGAGATCAAATGTTGCAACAGCTCTCTATCCTCTGTGCCCAAAAAGCTTTCCCTTGCACTAGTGGTCCAGTCAAATGCTTTATGTACTATTACCATGATTTCAATGACCTCATAATATTTTGTACTATTAATGTGGGCCTGAAATAGCTGTACTTAACAAGTCATGTTTATAGCATATTAGCTCCTTTTTCTGCTGCTAAGATTGAAGCTCCAGTATAGCCAAGGTTCAGGTTGAAGCCCTGCTGCTTAAACCAACACCTCTTCCTGTGAATGTCCTTCTTTGATTTGAGTGAACAGGAAGGCAGTTCATAAGCCCAGGGCATGACTGGACACCAGGGTCTGAGGAATTCTTTATGAAAAAAATGCATCTTTGCATTTAAGTTAAGTTTCTGTGAAATTTTCCTTACTTAGATACTAGATACCATTTTTAACCTTCCAGTTTAAAAAAAAAAAAAACCCAACAAGGTGTTTCATTCCAATACATTCTTAAATATTTAAATACTTTGAAATCATTAGTATAATTTCAGTTTATTTCTCAAAAATGTAGCTTGTTACTAAAGAGTGGGAGACTAGGTTTGGACTTATGGAATGATTTTGAAGTAGTGCAGAGCCCCAACAGCCACACCCCAATTCTACTTCTGCCGCCATCTTGTTCTCTAGCTTCACGGTACTCTCTGCCCCATCAAATGACAATGCAGATAAATTACTATCATTGTTCATTCTGTTCTCAGGGGCCTTGGATCTTCTCATTACGTCCTTGCTCTGTCTCAAGGCCCAGCCCAGGTTGACACTTCAAGTTGGTCACCGTATTTCTTAGGTTCGCTGTGGTGTCTAGGTGGTTCTAGATTTTGATGACCTTGAAAGCTTTGAAGATGACTGAGAAGTTTTCAGAATGTTATTCCCCCATGCTATTTGTCTAAATAGATAGGAACTGTGCATTTGTGGGCGGAGCACACCTATCTCCTCATGTACAGTGTGAGTCATCGCCACTGATGGTTTTGGAGCTTCTTTGTCTGGCTGAGATGGTGCTTCCAGCTTTGGACCGCCATGTTGCTCATCACTCTTTGTTCTTCTCTTTGCATATACCTACAGACAGAAGTCAACATGCACAACCTCCATTGAGGGCTGTGGAGCTTGGCTCCCTTCTTAAGAAAAAGTATTGTCAGATGTAGGGTTGGTGAAGATCTTTTCCCAGTCTGTAGGCTGTTGCTTTGTTCTGTTGACAGTGTCTCCTGCCTTATAGAAGCTTCTCAGCCTCATGGGGTCCCATTTATTAATTGTTGACCTTAAAGCCTGGGCTGTTGGTATTCTGTTCAGGAAGTTGTCTCCCATGCCAATGTGTTCCAGGCTTTTCCCCACTTTTTCTTCTAACTGAATTAGTGTCTCTGGCTTTATGTTGAGGTCTTTGATCCACTTGGATTTGAGTTTTGTGCATAGTGACAAATAGGGGTCCAATTGCATTTTTTTTTTACACGTAGACATCCATGAAAGTCTTCACTTACCAGGAAAGTTGGACAGAGGGGAGAGCATCCTATTGGAACTCTAGGTGAGAGAAGCATAGGAGTATGGGGAAATAGAAGGATTCAGAGAGTCCTAGAAACCTACAAGGAGAACATTATGATGGGCGGATCTGGGAACATGGGTCCTGCTCAAACTATGGCACCAGCCAAGGACAATATGTGCAGTAAACTTCGAACCCCTACGCAGATCTAGCCAATGGACAGGGCATTCTCCACAGTTGAGAGGAGAGTGCGGTCTGTCTTTCACATGAACTCTGGTGCCCCAGGCTCCTGGATGGGGAGGCCTTGTGGCACTCAGAGGAAAGATAGCAGGCTACCAAGAAGAGATTTGATACCTTATAAGCATATACATGGGGAGGAGGTCCCCCTCAGTCACAGTCATAGGGGAGAGGAGTAAGGGGGAAATGGGAGGGAGAGAGGAATGGGAGGATACAAGGGATGGGATAACAATTTAGATGAAATATGAATAAATTAATGAAATATGTTTTTAAAAAAGAAAAAAGTATTATCTAAATATTCTGAATTCTTTATGGAATATTGCCTTCTCCCTCCACTCATTTGCTCATATGCACATATAGCAGATATATTTATATATAGGTTGTGACACTCACTTTCTATTTTGAGATACAGTCCACAATCACCTTACTTTGTCACAGGCACTGTTCCAGCTCTGACCATTGAGTTTTCTTTAAAATGTCCTTGCATCCTTTGGACACTGGTTTGTGAGACACCTACTTTTGGGTACTCCCTTGCCTTTCAGATTACAGGGTCATCTTCTCCCTGACTTAGGGCTTGAATCATCAGTTTCTTCAAGGGACCTTGCTGTTCTTATGGCATATGTCCATAAAAAGCCAGATGTGTATTCCGGGTCCAAGAGTTAATGTGACTTAACCATAGCAGAGCCTTCACAGGCATGCATCCTTTTTACTGACTGTCTTTATTTGAGAGCTGGTTAAAGCAGCCACAGCACGCATATTCACAGTAAATTGTGTGAGAGAAAAAAATTTTCATTTTGTCTATTAATGCTTGCTTCCCATTTAAAACATCTTTGTCTCATGAAAATGGAGATGGGATGCAGGAAAAGATGTAGTAAAACATTATGGGATGGAATCTGAAGTGCAGAAAAGGTTCACACTGGCAGCAACATGGGTTTCCTCCAACGTCCCCATTTAGCCTTTCAACAAACTCTTCCAAACATCTAAGTCCTTGTGTCCCTTGTCAATTGCATTCTGAAATGGGGGAATTACTACAGTTTATAAGCCATATGGAAATGGCACCACAGATTTCTCTGAAATGCACACTTTGTTCCATAACATAGAGGAAAAAAAAAACAGTCAGCAAATACAGGTGTGCCATTGTTGACAACTTAAAGAGCACGTGCTTGTGTGAGGACGTGAACACAGGCACATGCGCATACACCTGAAGAGGCAAGGCTCCATATCATTATGTCCTCCCTGTTCAGTTCACCCCTGATTTGTATGCACACGTTCATTCATGTTGCTCAGGGAAGAAAAAGCTGTACATAAAAACAGATTATGGCTTAGAGCACCCCAGGGTTGCTCCCATCCTTGCTTCTCTCTCTTTCTGAAGAAAATGATAGGAGGCAAACCCCAGCACCCTTAAAGAAGAAAATGCATGAAATGAAACAAGTGAGCCTTCAAAAAAAAATATATATATATACACGCAAAACACACCAGGCAGACCTCCAGCCTAGCAGGAGGGCTGAGGGTAAAATATGCTCCGAGGACGTGTGCCCTGGATATCATCAGCACTTAAAACAAGATAAAAGTGGTCTTGAAAGTGAATGAAGTTGACTCTCACAAACTGGGTTTTAGATGTTGAATATTTAATTCACTGATAAAAGGGCCCTGATTTCCTGCAGACGGCTATTATAAATAAAAAAGAGAGAGAGAGAGAGAACGAGGGAGAAAAGGAAAGGGATGGGGGGAAAAGCACATCTTAAAAGAGAAGCAATGAGCAGAAACTGACCTTTCTGTGAACAAGCAGATGAGAGAAGGTATTTGGTTAATCCCAGCTGCCTCTGATTGGCCAGACAGCACCGTGTTGAAAATGTCTCCATCTGGGCTAATCTGCTCTCAGTTGGATGAGCCGAGGCCTTCAGAGTTAACCTGACATTTAACAATAATTACCCTTTCGAATGACCCCGGCCCAATCGCCTGCTCGCTTAGAAATCTCTTTTTTTTTTGTACGTGCTCCCAAACCCCTTGACTTTTGTGTTAGAGATAGGGGCGGGGGGGGGGGGGGAAGATGAGACGATATGACTGTGTGTGCAAACACACAGAAGTGTGTAGTTGGATGTGTGGTTGTGTGTGCAAACACTGACATGAAATAATAACAAGGCCCCAAATGTTAATGGGACCAGATTCGAAGGCTCCAACTGTCTAGACTTTGTGGTTTATTACCCTGCTATAGTATAAGAAATCATTTGTATAGTGAGGGGAATGATGTCACCAATTAAAGCGGGGTACAATTTGTTTGCTGGCCGTTCTCTCTGAAAGTCAAAGTTCCTATCTGGCCTTGCTCAAGTGCTTGAGTATCTCTTATCAGTCACTGCGAGAAATGATGCATGAAAAGAGGTTGAGATAGAAAAACCAAGTTCAGAGGTCACGGAGGCTAACCGTAGAAGAAATGTGGCCATTTCTTTTTACCTGAGGCTGGCTTCATCTTTGCTTAGAAAGGTCATTGTGATAAAACAAAAACACATCTTGGAAAGAAAATCCATTCTAGGGTTTTATTTACTGAGAAAAATAATAAAAAAGCTTTTCCCAGTTTAGACAGGCATTTTCCCAGAGCTTGCCTGTCAGGTGTCTTTGTGGGACCCTATGGTTTCTAATGCCGTTATTTAGTAAGGAGACATACTTACTAATGGGATAGGGACCTGGAAGCTTGAGGTATTTCATTTTGCCCAGGATATCAGGCTTAATTATCTGGGCCAAGTCATGAAATCCCCAAAAGCGTCGTTAATTCAACTTCTTTTGAATTTTGTTGTATTTGTCAGCCTCAGTCCACTTTGAAATATGAAGAAAATCATCATGTACTTCTACTCTTCTATAACTAATATAGAAAAATTTAAAAAGGAAATAGAAGTGGGCACCTCACTCCCACCTAAAAAGGAGATGTCCTTGGACACAAATATAGATATTTTAGTTTTATTATTGTTACTTCTCATCACATTCATCAGTAATTAATAATAACCATGGATACAAGAGTGTGTGTGTATTAATCTGCCTGTCAGTTCATTTCTCTATCTGACCTCCTTAGATTTGCTACACATTTCAAATTAATTCATGCTTATCATTTTTTTTAGGAATTTATTTACTCAGCTCTTATGTTATAAGTGTTTGTCTACATGTGTGTATATGTATCATATGTGTGCTTTGGGCATTCAGAGGCCAGAAGAGTGTGTTAAGTCTTCTGGAACTGGAGTTACAGACAGCTGTGAGGTACCATGTGGATTCTTGGAACGAAATGCACATCTTTTGTAAGAGCAGACAATATTCTTAACCCCAGAGCCATTTCTCTTACCCCATGCATCTTTTTTATCCCACACTAATTTGGTATTCCTTACAATCCTTTGTCCTTATTAGTTAGTGGGTAGAGGTGATGGTAAATGATATATGTTAGCATAAAACTTTGCAAAAATATTATTTATGTTTCTGTAAAGATAGAAATATGTAGTCTCTCATGGTATAGTTTCTATCGTCTTTGTCTGGACCACATTGTTGTCAGGGTGTGAGTACATCTGATGGGTGTTTCTTTAAAGATATACTCATATTAAGTGATTCTCAGTATTTAATATTATAATGTGTTAGCCCTTTGTTTGTTTGTGATACCCTTAACTGGCATAATATTAAGCAAATAAAGGGCCTAGTATATGCCTGCTTTGTTAGCCAAGGATACAAAAGTAAACAAGACAAGCTTTATGACTCTTACTTTTACTACAAATGAGAGGGTGTATGTCTAATATTAATTGTATAACAATAATAGTTCTATAACAAATAATAAAAGTAAAGGAACAACTGTTACTATATTAAACATAGATTAAAAATAAATGAAGAGACCTTAGGGGCTAGAGAAATGGCCCAGAGATTTTCTTAGGGTGGGTCTTCCAAGTTCAAACAATTCAATCAAGAACAATCCCTCACTGGTGAACTCAACTACTTGGGTTTTAATTGATTTCAGATGTATTCTTGTTGACAACCAAAAAATAGCCATCACACACAGTGTCATCAACAGCGTGTATACTGGAGACAAATCAAGGGCTGGCCATTGGGTTTGATGGTCCTCCCTTGACTTTTCTCTTGTGCTTCAAAGCATGCCAAGGAGACAGATACCATTGCATAAGCATTAAAAATTGGAAGAGAAAGAAATGGTAGCTTCAGGAGATCAGTGAAGGGTTGAAAAGATGGAAGACTTCTCTCTCTTAATATATTTGTTCCCTGTATAATGGTCACAAGGATAAGAGATAAAATCATGAAGAGATACAATAAAATTATGTACTTATTTATGTGGTTGTGAAGAAAGGAAAGCTGTCTGTGGAGAAATGCCTTGAATGGATGTAGCAGTTGTCAATAAAGTGCTGTTTAGCCAATCAGCTAGACAGAAGGACAGGGAGTGGAAGGGGGGGCTTCCAGAGAGGTTGGGAGAGCCCATTGCTGGACAGTTGAGAGTTGGGGAGAGAAGCCGCCCAAGGAGGATCAGATTGGCAAATGATTGGGATATATGTAAGTTTTTAGGCCATAGTATTAGAGTAGTTAATTTAGCTTACTAGTAGATTAGTAGTAATTTAGATTCTGCCCAGCACAATGCATGCAACTTTAAAATACATTACAGTCAATTGTAAACTAGGCCAAAAGGCATGTCCTATGAAAATCTTCACCTCCCAGGATATTGGGATAGATATGAAGACTTCCTATTGAGACTCTAGGTGAGAGAAGTATGGGAGAATGGGGAAGTAGAAGGACCCAGAGGGTGCTAGAAACCTATAAGAATATCATGAGGGACTGATCTGGACCCAGGGGAGTCTGCTCAAACTACTGCACCAACCAAGGACAATACATGCAATAAACATCAAACCCCTACTCCGATCTAGGCTATGGACAGAACATTCTCCACAATTGTGTTTGAGACCAGAGACTGACTCTAACATGAACTCTGGTACCCCATATTTGACCACTTCCCCTCAGTGTGGAGGCTTGGTGGCATTCAGAGAAAGGATAAGCAATCTACCAAGATGAGACTTGAAAGGCTGTGACCATATGGTGGGGGAGGAGGTCCCCTTCTGCCACAGACCTAGGGGATGGGAATAGGGTGAGAGAGGGAGGGAGGGAGAGATGGGAGGATACAAGTGAGGGATAACATAACGATTGAGGGAAAACAATGTGAATAAATTAATTAAATAGTAATAAAAAAAGAAAAAGAAAAATACATTACAATCTCACTGTATCAGTTATTGGCTTCCTAGGCCATACAGATAAGATAATTGCAACAGCTGTCTTGCCTAAAAGAAGTGTAGGGTAAAGATGGAGCAAAAATTGAGGAAATGCCCATTGGCTAGACCTGGGTAGGGGTTTAAAGAACATTCTCCACAGGTGAGTGGAGAGTGGGATATGACTTTCTCATGTCCTCTGGTGCCTCATATTTGACCATGTCCCCTGGAGGGAGAGAGCTGGTGGCACTCAGAAGAAGGACAGCAGGTTACCAAGAAGAGACTTGATACCCTATGAGCATATACAGGGGGAGGTAATCCCCCTCAGGAACAGTCATAGGGGAGGGGAATAAGGGGGAAATGGGAGGGAGGGAAGAATGGGAGGATACAAGGGGTAGGATAACCATTGAGATGTAACAAGAATAAATTAATTTAAAAAAAAATTCTAGTTCAAAAAAAAATTGGAAGGAATGGCAAACCAACGACTGGCCCAACTTGAGACCCACCCATAGGAGAGAGCCAACGCCTGACACTATAATGATACTTTGCTACGCTTGCAGACAGGAGTGTAGCATAACTGTCTTCTAAGAGATTTCATCCAGCAGCTGATGGAAATAGATGCAGATACCCACAGCCAAAGAATAGGCCAGCTCTGGTAGTTCTGAGAAAGAGTGAGAGTGAGGATAGCGGCAGCAGAAGAGGACAAGGACACCACAAATAGACCTACAGAGTCAACTATCCTGGGCCCATGGAGGCTCACAGAGTCTGAACCACCAACCAAAAAGAGTACATAGACTGGACCAAGACCCCCACGCTTATGTAGCAAATATGCGAGGTGGTCAACATGAATGTCCTCCTAACAGGGGAGTAGGGGCTGTCTCTGACTCTGCTGCCTGACACTGGATCCCTTTCCCCCTACCTGGGCCGCCTTGTCAGGCTCCAGTAGGAGAGGATGTGCTTAGTCCTGCAGTGACTTTAGGTGCCAGGGTAGGTTGGTACCCCTTGCGGACCTCCCGTTCTCTGAGAAAGAGAGGAGGGAATAGGAGGAAGTGAGTGTGAGAGTGGGATTCAGAGGAGAGGTGGGAAGGGGCTGGGATCACACTGTAACGTGATTAAATAAATAAATAAATGGGAAATAGAGCATCATTGTGTTTGAAACCAATCTTTAATTTTCTACACAATCTTATTTGATGAGTATCATGGTTTTCAACTTTACATTAGAAACATGCTCACTTAGAGAAGTGATAGATTTGCTTGAGGCATTTTCTGAGACTCAGTTCTGTTGAGGCTTGGGGCTTGATGATTCTGTACTAAGTAAGGCATCCTTGTGCATCTCACGGTTCTTAGCAGCTCTGCTAGCCTGACCCTTGCCAGCAGCCCACTCCCACCACCAGATGTGAGCACCAAGGTTATCTCTGGGCATCATCCAACATGCCCGCACAAGTCAGAACCACTGGCTTTAGGTTACACACTTTGGAAGTGCACAAAGCAGAAATAGAAGCCGCATCCTGTTCCCTTTGTGGTTGTACAACTTATCTAGACACATGTTTTGCACTTTTTAATTTTACTTGTACTTGGATTACCTAAATCCTTTTTTTTATTAGGTTTTCCCCTCTCCAGTTAATATAAATAATGATTGAATGGTTATATGACTTGTTTTCCTCCATATTTACAATTTTCCTTATGTTGTGTAGAAGACTGAAATTCCTGCGTCACAGCATGTGACATTTATAAGGCTTGTGGTACGTGGTATTAGGTGAACAATCTTCTCAAGTAGCATTCTGTGAGAGTGTTTTCTATGGGGTTTTGTCCTGGCAAAGTTTGGCTTTGATCTGTAATTAGTGATCGGTGGTCCTTAAACATCCAGATGTGTTAAAAGTCCTCCCTAGGGAATGCTTACCCTACTGGTAGCAGGGTTCCTGCTTCCCTGAATCCCACAGTCACCTCCAGTCTCCTTCTGCAGAAAACCTCTAGCTTTGGGTTGACATCACCAGTGTGGCTCCTGGTCAGCCCAGGAGCCCTTCTATAGGAAACCCATAGCTGCGTTATGACAGAATCTGCTCACACCGGCCTCCGTTTCTCTCCAAGAGCGAGAGAGAATGCATTTCAACCTAGCAGAGTAAAAAAATGGATGCTTTTGTCACACACTTGCCAGCCCATGTTACAATGATTTACTAAGTGCCACCTGATTTTTGCAATCAAGGATGCTAAGATTTAATAATCATAATTGCTTATTCGAGGTTACAGGCTACAAGGTGGCCATCCTGACATTTTCAACCAAGTCTGTATTGTTTAGAACTGTAAGCCACAAGGACATGGTACTTCACAATGTCATGAAATTAACAAATAACACAAATCACAGCATTAATCACCCCGTGAATTCTTGAGTTCTCTCTCTCTCTCTCTCTCTCTCTCTCTCTCTCTCTCTCTATCTATCTATCTATCTCTCTCTTACTCTTTCTCTTTTTTCTCACTCCCTCTTTGGGTTACTTTTATATCAGAATCTCTGAAAGTGGAGTGGCTGGCCCTTGAGAAGTAAGTTAATTCTTCACATCCTTAGGTGTACACATTTGTCATTGATCTCCCCCCTCCTCCTCCTCTCTCCCCATCTATAAATCTGTATTTTTGTAATGTGCTCCAACTTTGCTTCATATGAAAAACCCTGCAACTCTGACACCAGAGCTCGGCAATCTCCTCAGTAAGTCCTCCAAGCTATTCTGATATTATGCTGCAGATTGTGAATTACTGGGCTCCCCTGAAAAAAAGTTCTTTCCACCCCACCCCCTTTACAACATGCCTTTACAATATATATGTTTTGCTAGTTTTCTTGTCTCTTCTTGCCCTCCCAATTCGGACATTCATTTCTGACGTTTTACTGATGTTTTTACATTTCTCTCTGTTGATAAGCTTTATTGCAGAAAGACTTTTGCCTGAGGAAAAGTGAAAAGACCATTGTGTCAGGGCCGGGCCCTGATTCTAGTGGCTGTGCACAGTGCTTACAGTGATATTGTGGAGGTTGATTTGGTGACCAATCACAAGCTTTCCTGTTACTTCAGAACTGCCCAGGGGTCAGCACTGCCATGCCTGCTTTGTTTCAGTTGACCTTGTTTCCCAAACTTTATTGGAGTTTCCACAAAAGAGATGTTTTCACCCTTCACATTGTCTACTGTTGTAGGCCTTAAATAATGGTTACCAGTGTTGGGCAGGGCAAAGAACTTCTGCCCTTCTCAGAAGAAAATGCCATGGTGAGCGTTTGCCATGCTACATGCACAGCAAAGGCAATATGACAAGGTGGAAACTTTCATTAGGCAAACATGTATATTCAAAGATGCGGGAAATGCTTAGGCATGCATGTCTTTATTGTGACTCTTAGCAACTGGACTAAAGAAGAGGAAATAAACAATCAAATCTAGAAAAATTTGTGAGTCCCACATTAATTTAGCCCAGACCCATAGAGTCAGTCTTTGTAGGCCACTTTTTAACTTTATCAAACATTTCAATCAGCATCTCCTAATCTAGTACCGAAAACCACCTAGAAGGTTCATTGGTAGGTCAGCAATGCGGCTTTCCTTTTGGAGTACTGTAGGGTCTCACACATCCTTAGGGATCACTTGGTGGACCCATAAACAGTTCCTTCTGCATAACACCCCACTACAATCTGTATAGCAAAAACGAGTCCTGCACTGCACTATTTTCTTCACGGTGCAATAGAAGTGGGTAATTAGATCATAGCACAATGCCTGTCAGCGAACAGAACAAACAGAAATGGCTCCTTCAAAAGCTCCAGCCCAGGGAACGGGCTCCATGTGAAATTCTGCAATAGAACCCGACTTAAGAACTAGGAGGAAACTTGAGCATCATTACCCGTATGTCCCTCCCCTTAGCCTTATTTCTTCAGTCACTCAGTCCTTGCCTTCCCGTAATGTCATAATCAGCAAGCTGAAAGCAAGGTTGCTGATAATTGTTCTTTATGTTGCTCTTTGTTTAGTATCTGATTCAATACATCTGCGAGGATCCCATTTCATCACCTTCTTAGTAACTGAGGTGAAAAAAATCAATGGCAATCAGATTACCTTGTTAACAGAAAGGCTAGAGGGTCTGTGTGTTAGGTGCAGAGGGCATCACCTTTCATTTAAAACATCTCACTTTTTTATTATTTATCTTTATTATTATTTATAGCACAGGACCCAGAGTGTTTCCCAACTCAACCACCTTACAGCATCCTCACAGGAAACAACCATCATTGCCACATCACAGAAGACTAGGTCATGCATCCCGGATGCAGTCCCCATTAAAAACCCACAGAGAGCCCCCTCAGCCATTTCTCACAAAATGTTCTGACTCAATCCCAAAGGACTGCAAGGTCGATTTTATGATCTGAGCTACTGTGTGCTATGGTATCTATTGTGTTAGTTATTTACTGTTGGCCCTTATTACCAGCATTATTATTATCCACAGAAGCAAGATCCAGAGAGCTACTTAAAGTGCATTTTAACATACTCCTTGAGCAAATTCATTCATCAGGGAACTCCAGATGAAGGACATGAAGGAAGGCTGCATGGGCCCCAACAGAAGGGATGGAGCCAGAGTGGTCCCTCATGCACAGTTATGCTTCCTGAAGTAGAAAGGAAATGCTCCACTGAACAAGTATGGAGAGGTTTTGGGAAGCGGTGAAGGATGTTATGCATTTCACACATGTTCTTATTTCAGCTCTGCTCTTGTTTGAGCTTAATGGGTGATTCAGAGGCACATAGAAGGCACAACTGAGCTTTAAACATTTAAGTGAATTGAAAGACACAAAAGCAAAAGGATAAGCTTCATTCCATCATTTAAAAAACAATAAAAAAAAAAACCTGTCTTGATCTCACTAAGTGGGAAAGGATGGCGTTGACCTTTAGGAGCCTCCTGTCTCCTCCCAAGTGGTGTCATGTGCCACCACACCTGGGTTCTACAGCGATAGACAGAACATATAGATATGTTCTGCTACATGAGCCCTCTACCAATTGAGCAGTGTTCCCAGTCCTTCAAAAACAAACAGTACCAGAGTGGTGACTGCTTTATCTTTCTGTAATAAATGCTAATGCCTTGTGCACCATTATTTTCCTCCGCCTGTTGACATAAGCTCCTTTAGCTTGAGTTGCTGCCTATGTATCTTTGTGGCTTTGGAGGTACTCTAAGAAACCCTCCCAAATTATGCAGGTTCTGGGAACCTGTAAGAGCAGTAAGTGTTCATAACTGCTGAGCCATTTCTCTAGCCCATTATCTGCTTTTATACACACAATTTGAGATCTCCAATAGCACAGAGGAGAATTTGCAGAATATAGATATGAGTTCAGATTCATTAGATTTAGAACTGTGGCTGTTGTATGCCCATTGCTGATGTTAGAGTGTAGTCCCTGGCTGCTGGCTTTGACCACCCCCTGAGAACTTGGTAGACACTCAGACTTTACAGGTAAGGCTGGAAAGGGGTGTGTGCTAATGATTAGCCTTGTCTTTGAAAGAACTGCTGTCTCCCCATCATGCATGCATTCCTATACAGCATGGATCTACAAGGTCAGCTTCTCTGGACATAGGATCCAGATGTTTGAGTTTCATAACACTTGTAACTGATTCTGTTTACACCACTTAGAAAACTGCTGCTATTCAGGCCATCCCTGATGATGAAAGTCCTTCCATCAACAAGAGCACACTGGGACTTTGATTTGTGAACAAGCAGGACAGCATAGGGAAAAGACTATACAAGCTTTTAGTTGTAGAGCTGTTCCTGTTTCTAATGCCTTACAGAGGTATATGCTTAAAACATTGAATTGGATAGTGCCTGTGTATAAATTAAAATATGTCTAAAGCAAAAAGGAGTTATAAAAACAAAACTAAACATAACAAAATGAGATTCAATGGAGTGTCATACAACCATTTAAATATGTAATTATGAAAACAATTACGCATCTTAAAAAAGCACTTATCATATAATTAATTGTGAAAAGGCACATCATAAAACTGTATCTACATTATGACTTCAATTATAAAATACATATGCCTATGATGAAAATATCTCAGTACTGAGCACAGACAAGTAAGTGTGACATTGGTTGTACAGTGACAAGAGAGTAGAGCGTATTTATTTCTGAAAATGTCTTACGTTGCTTTCATAGTTTCAAATAAAAGTATTTCCATCATTCAAAACTGACTCTAGACTTAGAATAGCTGAAATACATTGGTCATAACCGTTTCATGCTTGTTCATTACTTTATTCTGAATAGCCCATGGATGTTATCTGAACTAGGGTGGAGAGGGAAAGGCCAGGGTCCTTCCCTACAGGTGTTAGGCAGGTGCTCTTCCTCTCTGCTAGCCCCAGTTTATAGTTTCCCTGGTTCTGAAAAGGCCACCCACTCCTCAGCACTGTTGCTGCCTGCCATGTGTGTCTTGCCTCAAGGTCATTTAATTTAGAAGTTGTGGAGTTAGGTTGTCCTACAAGGATAAGAATCTATTCAGTTGGCTTGGTACAGCTGCATCATAGAACCTAAATAAAAATGAAACATGACTGCACTTTTCACTAGTCATTACTAATTGTATATGTATTAGATACACATATGCATATAGCAGTGACCAAGACAACCAACCTTTGCACTCACCAGTCAAAGTAAACAAACCTGCATCCAAAAACGAAGTCACTCTGTAGAAATTCAGTGAAATAAAGGTGAACACTAAGTCTCAAGTCATCTTTATTTTGTATTTCAGAGACGGGTTGTGTTGTTGGTAGCAAAGTATCAGCAGTAAGACAAATTCACCACTGTTGCTGCCTGACTGAGTCTCTCTAGTTACCACCTCTGATACAAGATGGGTTTAAAATATCTGGGTTGGTAGTAGGAAGACCTGAGTGTCATGTATGGCCTGATAACTGTGACAGAGAGCTGAGGATCGTGATCAAGTCTTTGCCTCCATATGTCTTCGTGTAAAGATATTGGGATCATAAAGCTTTGGGCGTTTGGCCTATTCAGATCTCAGTGAGAAATATTTTGGAAAAAAAAGGAAAGAAAAGGAAAGGAAATGCTTGAGAGAAGTGGAAAGTTGTGGTCGAAGATATTTCTGCACCTCACTGCTTTTCATTCTCTGCCATCTATCTGGCTTCCACGTTCCTCCTTAGCTGGGTTTACAACTATCTCTATCGTCGCAGAGCTGAGCAGCAAAGAGGGATTCTCAAGGATTCCAGGACTCCACATTATCCTAAGATTCAGCAAAATATCGACAGCTGGCAGAACACGACAGGACAGTGGACTACTTGTGCATGAGTTTGCAAACTGTGACATCTCCTGCGCGCATGGCAAAACACCTGCCTTCCCGGCTCAGGGCATACACTCATTTCCTACTTGTTATAAGTACTTTTGATGGTCAAGCAGGATGATGAATGGCTCTGTTTGTGCTCCCGTTGCCAAATCTGATTCATACATCTTTTCTGGGACGGGAGACTGTACGGCTACTTCACTCCGAGAACTTCGCATCCTGCACTGAAACAATGGACTGATTTGCCTTCCTGTCACTTTAAGTTCCTTGAAGGCAAGGACTTTTTGTTTTTCAAATATACAAGTGCTAGATCCAGCATAGCTTTCAGATGGCCTTATGCAGTTGAGGAATATTTATACAAAGCCTTTTGAGGACATAACTCACTAAATTGTATGGAATAAGAATTGTCACATAGAAGTTAAAGATGGGAAAAGATGAAGACATAGTTAAAAGTCTTTATCCTAAAGTAGTAAGAATTTCTTGGGGGTGGTGTGAAAGCATTGCAGGAAGATTAAATAGGGAAAAAGCTGTACATGCTAATATTTAGGGTCTCAAATATCCCCCAGAGGCCCAGGGCTAAAGGCTTGATCCCCAAGCCTTATACTTTGGGATGTGTTGTAAGATTTAGGGCTCAGGTGAAAGAAATTTGGAAATGTCACTTTGAAGAAAAATTTAGACCCTGTTCACTCCTCTCTCTTTCTTTGCTTCCTGGAAACCATCATGTGGCCAGCTTTGCTGTCGTCTGTGCTGACTGCCATAATTGTTCATGCTTACGTGTGTGTGTGTGTGTGTGTGTGTGTGTGCTGTGTGTGTACATGTGTACTATGTTGTGTGTGTGTGTTGTGTATGTGTTTGTGTGTGTATATGTGCTGAGAATATGTATGTGAGTGTGTGTGTGTACATGACTCTTATGTATGCATGTGAGTGGATACAATCATCAATGTCACACGTCTTTTTCAATCACTATCCACTTTATACCTTTACACAATGGTAAACCTAAACCTAAACCTAAACCCATTAAACCTAAAGCTCAATAATTTAGCCTAACTGGCTGTCCAGGAAGCTCCAGTGATCTTCCTTTCCTGTCTCTACCTCTTTAGTGTTCAAATAACAGGAATATACCAGCATGCCCATTTTTTTAAACATGGATGATGGGATCAAACTCGGGTTCTCTTGGTAGCACATGAAGTCTTCTACTAACTGGACCATCTCCTTGGCCACACCATAACATGTTATTTCACCACAGACTCAAAATAATGAAGTAAAATAATAATGGATTAAAATCTCTGAACTGTGAGCTAACATAAATTTCTTCCCTGGAAGGTGATTGGCTCATGTGCTTTGTCACTGTGATGTACAATGTGTCCTTGATAAGAAAGACTTAAGAGTATATGCATAAGTTAAAAAGAAAGCTATCTATGGCTGGTCTGGGGAAATAAAAATTCAGAAAAGATGAGAGAGACATACAAATAAATAGAACAATGCCTTACTGTTTCTGTTCCTAATGCCGGTAAATTCTTTTCAGGGTCAATGGAAGGCTTTGGAAGCTAGCCTGATGACTTAGAACACCTGATATCATATAACTGTAGAAATTTAGATGAAATGTATATGCAAAACTGTGCTGAATGCTATATTGCTAATTGAACGGAGCTGTTGATGACAAATTGCCTATGCATCACCTGGCTTTGCCTCGCAGTGGCTGTTTGTGTACTGTGTACTGTCTGCTTTTGTTTCTGTGCTGTGTATGTGTTTGTGTGTGGGGAACAACTTTGTGTTCATTCAATATTATTATTTTGATTAAATGACTTATCCATTCTTCTTGTCAGTTCTTTAAGTAATAATCTTCTGTTTTGGATTTGGTTTTAGTTTTGGTTTTGGTTTTTCAAAACAGGGTTTCTCTGTGTAGCCTTGGTTGACGTGGACTCGCTTTGTAGACCAGGCCTGTCTCTGCCTCCCTAGTTCTGGGATCAAAGTACATGCCACCATGCCTAGCCAGTGGTGTATTTTTTTAAAAGGCAAAAACAAAGTAATCACATGGAAACCAAAACCATCCCTTGCTAGGTGGGAGGTGTTTGCAAATATGTGAAATGCTGCTAAGTTTAAAAAACAAAAAATATACCATGACTAAATTTTCCATGTCTACAAAATTTATAGAACTTGGAAATGAACCATCTTCTTTGAGTTTCTTAATCTATAATGCAAATTCATTTAAAGACAAAATAAGAAAAAAAATTCCCATGTATTCAATAAACCTGTATACCAAAGCCTCACATGCAGCCCAGAATATTCTAAAGTGAAGGAGAACCTGTCTTCCAGTGGTTGACAATCTTGCTCTTCATTCAAGATGCATATATAAGACACTCAAAGACAACAACTGAAAGCACCAAGGTACCTGCTGGAAGGAAGGCAGATACAATAGAACAGTTATGAGTGCCTAAGCAATGCTTTCTTCATGGCAGGCTCTGGGTTAGGCTAAGTGTCTCTATTTATGAAGAAAATAATAAAAATAATTTTAAGTGCCAACTTGAAAAAATTCATTTTGTTATGATCTTGACACAAGCAACTTGTCAAGTTTTTTTTATTTCAAAAGATCATACACAAATAAATAAAAGGAAAATAACTTGTGAATTTGCCAGCTAGAGTTAAGCATGAACTAATGTGAAAATTCCAACAGATGCATCAATTAATCCTGTGCATCAGTCATAGCATGTAAACAACTTGGTTGAACTTTTTGCTTAGCTGCAACGGTAAATGTTGAGAGCATGAGCTCTTTTCCACATTGTTAAATACTTTCTGTAATATCACCTTACATCTCTAAGCTATTCCATTTTATAAATGCATCATTATATATTTAATGCATCTATAGAACTCATCTTAACTTACCTCACTTAATTTCAGATATCTCCAAGTTAAAAATAATTTCCTATAGAAATTAAGAGGTAGCATTCTGTTAGACTGATGAAAGGTTACTATTTGCAGTCTTGCCTACAATTCTTTCACCCTTTCTGCATGCAATACACATGGGGAATTGGGACTTGGCTTATCATCAAATTTTAAATTAAATACATAGGACTTGGGTTTATTTTGCATGGGTACAAGGAACTAAGGAGGGGGGAACTGCTTTAATTGATGAATTCACTTGCCAGGTAAATAGTAAGAAAGGGGAACTGGAAAGATGGGTTAACAGTTAACAGTGCACACTGTTCTTTCAGAAGACATGGCTGTAGCACTGAGATGGCAGTTCACAAAGCCTGGTAACTCCTTTTCCTGGGTACCTCACACCTTCTTTTGGCCTCTGTGGACTCTGCAGGCATGTGCTGTATGTGAATTCTTCCAAGCATATGTACACACCCAGGGAAGGAAGGAAGGAAGGAAGGATGGATGGATGGAAGGAAGGATGGATGGAAGGAAGGAAGGAAGAAGAGAGAGAATTAGACAAAAAAATGAGTGTGATTTCAGAAGTTAATGAGACAAATATAAAACAAAAAGTTAAGGACAGACCTTTTTTTGGTTTGTTTGTTTTTCAAGAAAGGGTTTCTCTGTGTAGCCTTGGCTGTCCTGGATTCCCTCTGTAGACCAGGCTGGCCTCGAACTCACAGATGTCCACCTGCCTCTGCCTCCTGAGTACTGGGGTTAAAGGCGTGTGGCACCATGCCTGGCTAAATGGCTAAGACAAACCATTGTATTTGGTACAATTATAGAAAAAAGGACGGTGAAGTCTTAATAGTGAGAAAGAGAGAGAAACAGGAAGGTTAATCATATATAAATAAACTTTTATTGAGTTGGGATTTAAAAAATAAAAAAGATAAGACAAAATAAAGGAGAGAGATTTAGACTCCTGCTTGAAACAAAAGCCAAAACAGGAAATAGCTTGGACAAATGGGTAAAAAAAAAGTAGTTGTCAAAATATTAGATGTCAAAACAAAGTGCTTATACCACAATCAGTAAACACATCTCTAATTTGTGTTTAGAAACAGAGAAAAATCTCAAAAGGCAAAAGGCAACTCCAAGAACATATCATACATACAATCATACATATAATCTGATTCCAGAAACACCCAAATGTAGCAATAGCAGCAATTTGACAGATGAAATGAGACTGTAACCCATCCCCTGGTGTAAGGTTCAATAAGACATGCACAAAAATTTAAGTGAAGTTGGGTAAGACTGTAATCCTAACCAAACTTTCCATGCTTTTGCCATGGTTTGAATAAGTTTCCCCTAAAAGAACCATGGGTTTCCGAGCACTCGAGGAAACAGAGGCATGCGGATTACTGTGAGTTTGGGGCCAGCCTGGTGTACCAAGTGAGTCCAGGACTACCAAGACTACACAGAAGAAGAAGAAGAAGAAGAAGAAGAAGAAGAAGAAGAAGAAGAAGAAGAAGAAGAAGAAGAAGAAGAAGAAGAAGAAGAAGAAGAAGAAAGAACAAAAGAAAGAAAGAACCATGGGTTAAAGGCAGCAGTTTGTGGATTATGAGAGATACTGGAACCCTTAGGAGTCTGGGTTAGTGGAAGGAAGTTAGGTCAAAGCAAACCTGCCCTTGAAGCTTTCTTCCGTTTGCCTTCCTGGGTAGCAGGAGATGGTCAGACTTTTTCCACATGTTTCTGCTACCATGAGCTGTGTCTTTACAGATATAAAATAATAGGCATAGCCTACCACAGACTGAAATCTCCAACACTGTGAGCCAAATAAACTTTCACTCATAAACTGGTTGTCTCAGGATATTTTGTCACAGTCGTTGAAATCTAATGAACACAGACAATAATGAAAGAAAATCTTAAAAGTTAGTTAAGGTAAGAAACATGAATAAGTCCATTACATAATTCTTCTAGAGAAATGTAAATGAGAAACCAGTAAAACAAACTTAATTAAGAAAAAGAATGGAAGGGAGGGGAGTTGGAGGAAGGAAGGAAGGGGAGGAGGAAGGAAGATTGAGAAAATGGGAATGGAAAAGTCAATGTTCAATTACATATAATAAGTATTTTAATATGAGAAAACTCTCAACTACATTATTCAGTGACTTGTGACTATGACTTAATTTACAAAGGTGGCTAACCCTAACCCTAACCCTAACCCTAACCCTAACCCTAACCCTAACCCTAACCCTAACCCTGGGTGGCTAACCCTAACCCTAACCCTAACCCTAACCCTAACCCTAACCCAATGATGTTGAAGGAAGAAGTTAGAGTTAATCACAGTTACCATCAAAGTGAGCACCATTAAGATCATGGGGGCCTGCCTCAGAACCAGTCAGGAAGAGGGAGGAGGACTCACAGTCTACACTGTGTATCCTCCAGGAAAGTCGAAGCTTAGGAAACAGTTCGGACCTGCTCCGTCTCAGTCACTCCAGCAGGTTCGGAGTAAGAGAGGTGGGTCCCCAGCTACCTGGTTCCTAGCTCTCGACTCGTACTAGGTGTCAGTAATGTTTATATGCAGTGTGAGAGTTAGATAAGGAGCTAGTTGAAAGATGTTTACGGAAGCCAGAGTTGCCATAGAACAAGATGATTATTCTCTCTGGGAACTTGCTTACTATCTTAGTCAGGTTTCTGTTGCTACCATAGCACACCATAACTAAAAGCAAGCTGGGAAGAAATGGCTTGTTTGTTTGGTTTACACATCTTGAGTCACAGTCCATTACGGGAAGCCAAGGAGGAAATTCTGGCAGACACTAGAAGGTGGGAACCAAAGCAGAGACCATGTCAGAGTGTTTCTTACTGACTTCCTTTTCAAAGTGTGTTCAGTTTGCTTTCTTATACCAGACAGAACCACCTGCCAAAGGTTGGCTCAGTACACAGTGAGCTGGGCTGGGCACTCCCACATTTAAAAAAAAAAAAGCTCTACAGATTTGTCTATAGATAAATCTTAAAGCGACATTTTCTCAATTTAGGTTTCTATGACTAGATAGCTCTCACTTGTGTCAAGCTGAAAATAAAACAAAACAGAACACCAATATACCAACCTTAAGAGGTGTAGTTGAGCAAGGTTAGCCAAGGACACTAAAACCTCATAAAATATGAGAAGTTAAAAAATAGAACTTGTGTAATTGGCCCTCTGATATTTTGAAATCAGGTTAAGAAAACTGGGCAGGATGATAATAAGGACATTTCAAGAATAAAACTATGTTTTCATCTAATTTTCATTGTAGTTTATTGATTTGTGCATCTGTGTATGGAGCTCAGGTTACAACTTGCGAGAGTGAGGTCACTCCTGCTACCAGGCTCGTACAAGATATCCAGCGTAGGCCAGCAGGCTTGGAGGTAAGTGTCTTCACTCATTCAGCCACCTCAGTAGCTCCAGGCCTTTTCCAGGGCTTGTTCCTTGCTTATTGGAGAAGCAAGGATAGACTAGAAATTTTGAGGTGTTACTGATGATGTTTTTCTGGTGTTATGAAGTACACTACCGATGTTCTGTGCTGGCAGTAGCAGGTGAATCCATTATACCATAAACTGATATGAACTGATGAGTTAAGAAAATATCTGTGAAGATATCTGAGTGGCACTGCGAGTGAGAACCATAAGGCTTCAAACTCAGAACATCATAGGAGAAGGCACCAAGGGAGGATGGATGCTATCTCTGGGGGCCAAAGGGCTGACTGATATGAGGTAGGCTCCTGAGGAAAGCAATAACATATATATAGAATTGTGCACTCTGCAGTTAAAAGGCAAGGAACGCAATCAGATCAGGTTCCAAGGCCATGGCAAGTTCAGAAACACAATATGGATTCCATCATGGCAGAGGGAAAAAGCAAACATCTCCCAGTGCTCTGTCTACATTCTCTTTTTTAAAAAATTAATTTATTCATATTACATCTCAGTTGTTAGCCCATCCCATGTATCCTCCCATTCCTCCCTTCCTCCCACTTCCCCCCTAGTCCCCTCCCCTCCCCTATGTCTGTGTCTGAAGGGGACCTCCTCCCCCTGTATATGCTCATAAGGTATCAAGTCTCTCCTTGGTGACCTATTATCTTTCCTCTGAGTGCCACCAGGCATCTCCATCCAAGGGACATGATCAAATATGGGGCACCAGAGTTTGGGTGAAAGTTAGATCTCCTTCTCCACTCAGCAGTGGAGAATGTCCATCGACTAGTCCGGGTAGGAGTTCGAGGTTTACTGCCTATTTTTTCCTTGGCTGTTGCCATAGTTTGCGGAGGACCCCAGGGCCCGGACTCGCCTGTAGTTTTCCAGGACCCGCTGGATCCTTCTATTTCCTTTTTCTCCCAGGCTTCTCACACCTAAAGTCTCAATAGGATGTCCTCCCCTCTTACCCACTATCCTGGTAGGTTCAGTTTTTCATGGGGACGTACACCTTGGACTAGTGTCTCGATATAAGTGAGTATATACCATTTAGCTCTTTTTGCTTCTGTGTGAACTCACTCATTATGTCTGTCTACATTCTCAAGAGGTGGCCGAGGCCATCACAAGGTTGGGGTGTGCATGGCATCTGAGGTGATGCCCGCTTGGTGGTGAGCTTTAGTGTCAAGCCAGTGTTAGCTGGCATGAAGAATTTGGATCATCCTCCTGTTAAGAGATGTGGGTTCCAGTGTCTCCCATGCTGGAGGAAACAACATCTCACTTGAAAGGCTTGTTCCTTCAAGGTGCAAACCAACGAAAACCAGTTAAGCAACAGGTCGAAGTGAAAAGAGCAGTGGGCAGCTGTAATTGGCAGGATTTTCTTTCATTTTTTTAAAAGTGAAAATCTAGGTTCAAATCCATCTTGTATCAAGTAAGCAGCTGCTGCTTGATGTGTGGACACTCCCCCTGAGCTATAAATTTCCTGAAAAGCATACCTTTGATTTTTCCAAAGCTCTAATGAGTCAAGGTAAGCTTAAGGGTCCATAAAGAGATGTTAAGGTCTAGAGAAGCATACAGGCTCCTTGGTGTGGGGGGGGGGATGTTTTAAAAGGTATTTTTGAGGGGAGTACTACATCTCTCAACAGAACTGGCTATCTGGGACCTATTAGGACATAAGAGCATTCTACTCAATGCTTCTTCCCAATGGGTAGTATCATGTCTTTTTAAAAAATAAAATGGATGTCCTGATTATTGTCTATGCCATTTACAATACTAAGGGAATAAGAATTGTCCTGGAAAAAAACTTAACCATGGCCTGCCTTAGATTGTGTAGACAGAAGTGGTATTGACTTACAGCTTGGGTATCAATGAAACTGGAAGTTCCCAGGAATTTTTACTCAAAAGAGATAATTGTTGTGGAATGGTCTAGGAGCTTATAGTAACTTTAGAGAGGAGACTGGATGCTGGTCCATGTTAAACATGTTAACATGGCCCTCCTGCGTTGAAACTGACTGCCTGGAGTTTGACCAAATGTGTTAATCTTTCAGTTCTCCTCTTTGTCAGGGACCTTTGACGGAGTGACAGCAGACTACCATACTGAGCTTTCTCTGTATAATGGTCAGCTGTGTCATGTACATAGACTATAATACATACTGTTGCATTTTACTCAATTCCTCCATCATGGCCTCCTGATTAGCCAAGGGCTCTGTCATTAGATGCCTTCCTCTAGCACCATGCCACCTGGATTGGGTCAGAGGACAGGGAGGCTCCTCTCTTCTACACGTGGATTACACAAGACAGCTCAGGCCTGCCTGTGTTGTGTCCTAAGGAACAAAGATTAAGAAAATAAAGAAGCAAGGCTGAGCCTGTGAGACACTGTTTTCATGACATTAAGCTGGATGGGCAGCTGGAGGTTATGGTCACATACCTGCCAGTCACAAGAGCCACTCTCTCCAATGATCCAAGGATGTAACCAGAAATTCTCATTCAAATGATATAAGGGTAAAGGACCAATGTATTATAGCAAATGCCTTTGGCCTTCATAAGTAGTAGAGAATTCAATAGATGTGGAGAGACATGAGAAAGAAGAGACTAGAACCCATGGGATCTTGAGTTACAGAAATATTTCTTAGGCATTATACCAGATGTATTAATTTGAAAGAAAAGAAACCTGATAATTGGACTCCATTACATTTAAAACTGAAGTCCTTTAGAAAGCATTATCCACCAAATGGGAAGTTAAACCTGAGTCCAGGAGGGAAATACTTGCCAAACATATGAACTTTATCTATGATGCATTAAAAACTTCAAACATCACAATTGAAAAGAAATAACTGGCTTTAAAAAATGAGCAAAACAGCTGATGAAATACTTCAAAGAAAGTACACATATTGTGCATAAACCTAGGAAAATGTTTGATATACTTGGTCATTAAATTAAATCACTATGAATCAGCACCAAATATTTGTCCTGTGTCTACAAGAAGAGAAAGACATCTGGCCATCTGATAGAACTATGGGGCTGTAAAGGAAAGGGCATTCTTGTACGTTCTCTGAGAATGACCATTGTAGAAGACAGCTTGTTCTTCTCTGAAGAAGTTAGAGTCAGCTATTCAACTACTAGGTATTTATATCTATGTACTTATATAGGCATACCTGACTATGAATCTATCTATGCATATCTATTTATATACATATATCCACAGTAGATTTCTGCATAAATGCTTATAGAAAATCTATTTGTCTTAGAAACAACTCATTTCCTATCAATATGGGATCATATCCCTACATCCTGTTATGTACATGAAGTGAATTTGTACTGAGCAGTGGAAAATAGGAAACAGTTGGGACATGCAACAGCAGAGATAAAGTCATTCAGTTGAGTGAAATGACACAGGAAAGATGTGTTGTACATTCGATGACTTTATTTATCTAAATCCTGGAAAATTCAAATTAAAAACCACAGCTTGAGGACAGATGGACAAGGCTGATGGAAGAGATTCAAAGGAAGAAGTGAACCTTGGGGGTGATGGTCTTAATTGATGGTGAGGGTATATAGTAGATTAACATACATGCTAAAGTATATCAAGATGTGTGCTTTAAACGTTAATAAAGCATTTTTATTTTAAAATGCATATGTAAAGCAGTATTTATATTGGTGGCAAAATAGAATCCATAGCCTGATAATATTGGTGTTAAACTTATTTTTACAAAATTTTGTTTGTTTCTGTTTCTCTCTTAACCTGGCTGTTAATCAAATAACTGAGACTCTTTTACATTTGCTTAATAATAAACTCCACAACACAATAACTGAGCAGTTTTTACTATATTCTTTACCCTCTAAGCTAATCTGGTTCCCTTCCATTGTACATCCCATATCCCAGAGATATTTGCACTTTGCAGGTTTTCCTGATCCAGCGCTTCTCCTGGTGTCACCTGGATCTCTCATGTGGTTGAATCTCTTTACTTCCTCCTCTAACTCCTCTTCCTCTGGCTGGCCGGAAGTCCAGTCCTATTCTCTCCTGTGCTTAGAGACTGGCTCTAAGTCACTTTATTGGCATATCAGAGGACAATTGGAGAACAGTGTTTATACAACATTGAGACAGGAGAGTCTCAGAATAAAGATTGCAACCATATATGGGGGCGGTAACAGAAATTAAATTTTGAATTATACAATAACCTTATGCCTACAAGAGGGAGAAGGAAATGAAAGAGAGAGAGAGAAAGGACAGGAGAAAAAAAGGTGAAGAAAAAATGAAGAGGGGGAGAAAATATCTAGGACATTTTACTAGAATATTTTAAATGTTGAGAAAAAAACTGTGTTGCTTAGAAAGGGAGATAAATAGATGATACATAGTTGATAGGGCTAGCTAAATATAATAGGTGACAGATAATAGACAAATCAAAGATACAGAGATGTATTATTGGTAAATTTATAATATAGTATAGAAAAAAATATAATTTGATAGATAAATAGATGGGAAATTATATATATAAAGTTGATAGATAAAGAGATATGTAGATAGATAGCAGGTAAACAGATATACAGATAAAGAGATGATAAAAATATGGAGAAATGATGAGGAGAGATGATGGACAGATAGATAGATAGATAACAGATCATACATACATACATACATACATTCATAGCTAAATAGGACAGCAAAGGTATAGCTAAAACAAAGGATCTGTCTTCTTCCTCGATGACTGTCAGCTTTTATAATAAACTCAAAGATCAAGGAGAGTTAGTTCTCTTTCTCAAAGTGGGCTAAGCCAAGGTAGAGGGTAAAGTCCTGCCTGAGGTTGTAAAGCTCCAGGTAAGTGGAGGCCCTATCCTATTATTTCTTCAGCCTGTGGTACACTTACAAAGGGCTGAAAAGTAATTCCTTCTGACTCTTTATGCCTAGAACTTTGTCATTCCCCAAAGGCACATAATAACAACCCGATATTTCTCACTTAACCCCTAAAGACTTAACTATGGCTACTCAGGATTGTGACATGAATTTGTCAAAAGTTCAGAATGTTCTGGGCATACGATATAGCAACTCTGCAGGGAAATTTTAGTTCATTCAGTGGCACTTCTGCAGCTCTAACAAGATATACAATGGCTCTGAGCTACTCATCAGATGATTTCCAGAAACAAAGCACTTTGCAGATCTATTAGGAAGCCACAGGGTCAATGCCACAAGCTTCTGCAGCTGGACCTTGGGCTCTGCAGTTTCCCGTGCTGGCTAGGCTCTAAGGGGAAGAATACAGCTTTTAGTATGGGGGAGGTAATACCTATACAATTTCATAAGGGCAAAGGACCTTCATCTTATGTTATGAAGCCTGCAGATCTCTTGTCACTGAATCACATACTTGCCTCTGAAAGGCAAGGGCAAGTGGATAGTGTATTCCTTTAAAAGTCAAATTAACTAAAAAATGAGAACAGAAGCTCAGAGGACAGAGAAAGTTTGTTACCTTTCTATTGCTGCAATGCAACACCTTGGAGGCAGAAGAGTTTGGCTCACAGTTCAGGAGGTTTCTGTGTACCATCTGTGGCTTTATTGCCTGTGGGTCTGTGGTGGGCTAAACATCATGACCTGCATAAGTGGTGGGGCTAACTGCTCCCTTCAACAGCTACCAAGCAAAAAGAATGGCATGGCCAGGATGCCACAATTTCCTCCACAGGCACATCACATATAATGCAATTTTCTCCCAGGGACCAGGCAGATTCTGCTCTTTAGAGGTTTGGTGACTTCCTATTAGGTCCACAGCCTGCTTACTAAGCTTTTAACAAATGGGCCTTTGGAGAATTTTAAGGTCCAAACCAGTAGAGGCTCCAAAAATGCCAACCATCCAAAATTGTAAGGAACTTGGAAAAGACAGGAAAACAGGGATGTGAGTTAATGGTGCATATTGGAAGTTTGAAGACTATATATACACATACACATGTATATAGTGTACATTAATATATACATATATGTATATATACACATATATACAAATATAATTTGTGTTATGCAATCATATTGCATATATCATAAGTATATATGATTATAAATGTTATCATTATATATTATATAAGTATATAATATAATTAGGTATGCTATAATTTATATTATAAAATATAAATATGTTTATATTGTATAGCAAATGTATACATTTATATACACATATATAAATATATACACAATATAGTTATTTTGTGTATGGGCTTTTAGCCTACATGAATGTCTATGCACTATTTCTGTGCCTGGTACCTGAGGAGGCAAGAAAAGAAAGTCCGATCCCCTGGAACTGGAGTTACAGATGTTGTGAGCTGCCCTGCGGGTGCTGAGAATCTGATTCATATTCCCTGGAGAAGCTGATAGTGCTCTTAACCTCCGAGCTATCGAGCTATCACCCCAACTTCCAGAGTGTATTTACTTATAAGAAGCGCCAACGACATGTAAGAATTTTGTTTTGTCTGTTTCCACTTTCTCTCCCTAAGTCCCTAAATAAAACAATAGCTTCCCATAGAGTTCTGGATGACTCTGATGTATAAGAATGAACAATTCAAGTTATATCTGACTATTAACAATCGAGAACTCATCTATAGAGTGTTGGGTGACTATTCAGGTAGTAAACTGTCTCAGTCATTTCTTCATTTAAGAAGCTGTGAACTTCTGGTTCACTCAGGTATTTAAGTTTTTATTCCTTCTCAAGTCTCTGATTGGGTTGAAGACCAAATAGTTTAGTCTTACAATTAAGCGTCATTGGCTAGGGGTTGGTTAAGGTGTTTTTAGATCAAGATAGATGTTTTAAGTTAATAGAAATGAGATATGATAGTTATTGATTTTCATTCAGAAGTTTAGACCCAACAAGATAGGAAAGATATTTACTTCAAATTTGCCAAATATAAATAGCCAAATCACTATGACTATAACATTTATATAATTCCTGATTGCCTCATGGTTCTTCCTACTGTATGTAGCTTATTTCATTCATGTGTAATAATATAAATGTATATGTTAAAAAAAGAAACGTGATAAAAATGGAAAAAATAAGCCACCTATAATGTCACAAATTGAAGATACCATACATTTTAATGCCATGTCTCTTAAGACTGTTGAATTACCAAGTTAAAAGTCAGATAGAAGCAGATTTGGAGTCATTCTAAAAATTAAGTACAGACATAGGAATTGTGATTGATAGCTTTGAACCTTCATTTTCATTTCTTTTTTTTAATTTATAGCCTGTATTAAGCATATGCCCCTTCACAGCCCCCCCCACCACTGTTCCCTGTCACCTGAGCCCCCTGAGTCACCTAGATGGCTATACTTCAATGTCAAGTCATCTATATATCCATTGTTTTAAGTGTCTATGTAAAGTCTAGTAATCATAAACAAAGGAAAATGCACTGTTTGTCTTGCTGAGATTTATTAAATATGATCATCTCCAGTGGCTTCCATTGTCCCCCCCAAACAACATGACTTCATTCTCTTTTATGAGAAAGAAACAAATGTATATATGCAGCTGGACAAGTAATCTCAGCTCAGGGAGGCAGAGGCAGGCAGATCTCTGTGAGTTCGAGGCCAGCCTGGTCTACAAAGCAAGTCTCAGATAGCCAAGGCTAGAAAGAGAAACCCTGTCTCAGAAAACAAACAAACAAACAAACAAACAAACACAAAGACCAAGCCAAACAAACAAACAAAAAGACAAACCACCAACAACCCCCCAAAATGTATACATACATCCAGTGTGTTTCTATGTAACTAGGGCAGGTCTGGCTGTCTCATGCATAGACACTCAAGTTCACTGTTTGCTTTGGGATATAACACTTTAAGGAATTTTTCTCAGGGATTCCTGTAACTTCTGTGATGATATCATTAAAAAGCTACAAATCCATGCCACAGATCTTTGATTTTATTATAGCCAAAAATCTAGAACTACTATTATCTATGACTTTACTTCAATCCACTCAGATATTTATATATTCATTATCTTCTGCCATTAGTGTGATTCTTAAGGCTTCAAATATGAACTTGCTCATGAATAATTAAGATAATGAGATGAGTTCTTTAATTTAGGATCTCATTTAAGTTTTACAATAACTCTGTGTGGTAGGTGCTACCACTGCTTGCTTTGTACAGGTAAACCTCAGTCACTGATAAGGAAAGTCAATGCCCTGGCTTAAAGTACCAGTTGGCACTGGGATTTCAGCCTGAACTCTAAGATACTGGTTTTCATAGACTGCAGATTTCCTCATGATCTGGCATTTAAGAGATAATCACTCTGAAAAGTGAAAAAGAAAGAAAGAAAGAAAGAAAGAAAGAAAGAAAGAAAGAAAGAAAGAAAGAATCACTCTGAAAAGTTTAAGAAAAAAAAAGAATCACTCTGTACAGAAATTTTTAAATCCAAGAAAAATTGTGTGTGGATCCTGTGCATCTATTATCATTATTTTATTAACAAGCAGATCCTTACTAAAAATAGTCAAAAATGGCTCAGGTGGCTCATCGGCCGTTTAAAAACATTTGCAGAACAATCATGAAGTTTCAAGTTCAGATGACATAACCCACACAAGGAGCCAGGAGCCCTGCAAGTGCTTGTAGCTCCAGCTCCAAAGGATCCAATTCCCTCTTCTGGCCTCTGAACAGACACAGATGAACATACTTCCAAACACACACACACACACACACACACACACACACACACACACACACACACACACACACTTCATTTTAAAAATGAATAAAGAACTGCTTTAACTACTAAACAATTTATTTTTAGATGTAACTCTAACTTTTTAAAACTAAAGCTATTTTTCCCATTTCAGGTACACATAAGCACCGTAAGAATCTATAAAGATTCTGCTCTTGTAGCTGTGACACTATTCCTTGTCTCCTGGTTTTACTTTTCCCTGTTACCCTGTGACACCCCTACCTTGAGCAGACTTCAGATCAGCAAGTCTCTGTGTGTGGCTCAATGGCTCTCCGAACTGTTTACAGAAAGTAGCAAAACTTTTCACTGTGCATTGTAAGTGCAGACCTGAAGTACATGTAGTACCAGTGCATTTAATTGGAAGATTTAGTCAGGCAGGCAAGAAAATCCCCTAACCAGAAATAGCGACATGTGGGCTGATATTCTAGCCACCAGTAATTGCTTAATGGTACAGAGAATCCCACTGGAAGGCACTGGAGATGCTCTTACTATTAGTGTAAACCAAATTCAAAGCTTTGGTTTCTTGCTGGAGTATTACATGCACTTATGAGATTAAATTAATAATAGTTCAAATGGATTCTGTTATGGCAAGTACAGTTTTAATGTCTCGTGGCTTTAACCATATTATTTCATTGAGTCCTGGGTCTTAAATGAATCTCATTATTACAACTTAAGTGACTTTGAATGACTTCAAACCCATAACAAAATATGTCTGTCTCCACTTCCATTTCCTCCATTTCTGTCCTCGATTCTGTATAGCCCTACCCCCAACTCAGAACTTTGAAGTATGTGGTTCTTTTTCTAAAGGTCTGGGGAATGCTATCCTAGGTACTTTTGGGGACTCTGTTCAGGTACACACTTCGCCATCACCACTCACATCTGTGGATCTGTTTTAGGTTTGGTTGACAGAGATTAGAAGCTAGCTGTTAGGCATGTGAGATACCAGAGTCCTGAAATTCTGCAGTCTTCTCATCAAATGGAGTGAGCAGATTTTCCTTTGTTGGTCATGAAATACCTTCGTGATTTAATGGTTCCTCACTTCCAATTGTAACCTATCAGATCATCTAAATAGGCCATGACATGCTTAATCAGCACCACCCCACCAGACATGCATTCTCACCTACTGTGATCCTGTAATATCTGCCCTGAAGTAGTGCCCCGTTCATCCTCTTGGCCATTTTCTTCATGCCTCATGGTCTGGAAGCATCCTGTGCATCAGGGAGACCCACCTGGTGCCCTTCTCATCTTCCTTGCTCCATGCACACCTGCTGTGCTCACTTGACTTCATGATGCACCGCAGTCCACACATATCTCTATAGTCCTTTCTGATGGCTATTCACACCTATTTCCTTTTTATTTGTCTGTTGTCACAAGTACTGTATTCCTAAAACAAGCAAACAGAAAGCTTGTTTTAAGCATTAAGGTTTTGTTGCAATTTCTAAAATAGTTTTATATATTTTTATAACTTTATTCTCTTTGTCTCTGTCTCTGCCTCTCTCTCTCTCTCTCTCTCTCTCTCTCTCTCTCTCTCTGTGTGTGTGTGTGTGTGTGTGTGTGTGTGTGTATTATGACTGCACCCACATATATGCAAGCACATGAAGCACAGATCCATACACTCACGCATACATGCCAAGAGGCATATGGAGGTCAGAAAACGACTCTCAACAATCAGCTCTCCTCATCTGCCTTGTGAACTCCAGAAACAGAATTCAAGTTGTCAGTCTTGGTGGCAGGATACTGTATCCAGTAAGTCCTGTCACGCACCCTCCCATGAGTGTTAGAATGAAGGCCTTCTCTACTCACAGCGTGTGGCCGAAAGACCCAGTACTGCTAGAGTTGGGCTGTTAGGAAAGAAAAGGATACTATGAAGATCAAAACGAGCCACCTTCTTACTATGTTTCTGTTCTCAGAAATGGCACAGGTTCATTAATAAGGCGATATACAGGCCAGATGCTGACAAATGTGTCCCCTGCATATGGAAAAAAAATAAACCTCAACATACTTGTCCAGCAACTATAAACTTACTGAAGTAAGTAATTGTCCATCAGTGAGTCAGCACTCTGAGCCACAGAAGACAACTTACTTCCATGACAGAATTTACACACACACACACACACACACACACACACACACACACACACACACACCAGCTTAAAAATGGATCTCACTGCAAATTGGAGTTTACACTCAGTGATACCTGAGAGCTTTAGAACTTCCCCTACAGTCTCTTTCTAAATGGCCACCCAAAGCTGGGAATTTTGGACTTGTTTGCCATTTTTGTAAGCTTAGTGAATAAGCACAGACTTAATATTTCAGAAAATATATTATTTTTAAAAAGCTAAATAATAATTCAAGCCCAAACATGAGTAGGCATCTCATTTATTCTTGTCACTGTAATCTTTCAAGTGCCCTTAAAGGGCCATGAATCCCTGTTATTAACATTTGCCCACTTCACTAGAGTATAAGCCCTGTATTAAAACCTGAGTTTCTCAGGGGAAAAGGTGAGTTTTGTGTTTTAACACAACACTGACCATGATAAGCCTTCACAACACATCTCTGGTAAGGACAAATTATTGCAGGCTGTCATGAGAGAAAAAGAAAGTGTCTTTTAAATTTCTACAATGACTCTATAACCCCACTGGCAGTCAGGGAAAAAAATCTACTTTGTAAAAAAAAAAGTAATTTTCTTTGTGTCCAGAGTCAACTATGACAAGGATATGCCTTGTGTTTCCATAAGCAAAGTACTCTCAGTGATGAAGGTGATATTTATATGAAAGAATACAGAGGTGTAATTGGAAATCCCAGAATGTCTAATGGAAAACATGGAAGGGTTTCTATCATCAAAGGCCAACAGATGTCAAATGCAACCTGCAAGCATCATTTCTTAGGACTTTGTTCAAGAGCTCTGCACATTCATGAAGGCATTACCTCACGTAACCCAAAAAGATAGGTATGTATCACTGTGTGCCTCTGTGGAAAAAAAACCATAAGTGTAAATCTGTATGCATACTCAAGGAAAAGTGCCATGCACACATTAGAAGAAGAAATCATATTATACATGCCATTGTGTAATTAATGTCCCCCCACCTCTTAACATGCCAAAGAATCAATTTTGTTTAGCCCATCCTAATTTGTTTATCCAGGTGCTGTAGTTCAAAGCTAGGTTTTTGTGCATGCTAAGAAACACTCTGAAATTGAGCTCCTCCCTTGCTCTTTTTATTTACCGAGGCAGGGGCTCATTATATAGCCCAAGTTAGCCTCACACTCATCCTCCTGCCTCATCCTCCCAAACCTGACGTTATAGGTGTGTGCCGCCTAGTCCAGCTAAGTTCATTGTAACTATCATTCCTATATTCACAGATACTCTATTGCCAATAATATTTCAATTTTCTGTAAAAAAAAAAAAGGTATGTGAAACATATACATATATATATGAATGCTGTTTGTGTCTGTGTTTGGAGCTATAGAAGGAGTGACTGAGTCACTTTGAGCTAGGAATACATCAGTCACTTGCTCTCCAGAATCTTTGAGTAGGCGACAGGCCACTTTCCCCTGTCTTTGCCTCTGAAGAAAAATCTACCTTGGCATTTATTTGGTCAGAGATGAAAAATGGGAACTTGCTGTTTTTCATTTGCACGTTTTAAAAATTGTGAGCAAAGCTCAGAAACTAAATGTATTTACTGGTCATTTTTATTTATGTCTTTGAAAAGTGCTAGTGTCCTTTTTTTTATTGATTTGTCAGAATTTTTATTAACTGAAAAATAGACATTTGTCAAATGTGGAGCTATTTTCCCCTAGGTTAGCTTATGTTTACATTTCTAAAAACTGTTTGTACTTGTGGTTATCAAGAATATTTTCAACCAAATACATATAAAATATTCTTATTCTATGTTAACTTCATATTTCAGAGAACCCTTGCCCATTCCAAGATGATAAAAGGGTGCAATTACTCTTTCTTCCAAATACTTTATATTAACACATCTGGATTTTCTTTCATGGTTTTCCATTGAATTAATCAGTCTTCAGTTCCCATATAACATACGCTCCCTTTGACCTTCCTTGAGCTTACAGTTGGAAGGATGATTTTTTTGGTTTTGTTTTTTGTTTTTTGTTGTTGTTGTTTTGTTTTGTTTTGTTTTTTGTAGGCTATGGATTGGATAAGGAATTTTCACATGGTCTGGGCAGTTATTTTCAGGATCTGTCCTCTTTTGTTTGTTGTTTGATGACAAGGTTGGCTTCCTGGGGACACGCCTTACTCCTGTTAGAGGTACACTATGGAGCTCTGAGATGATCTGGCTTGAGTGATGTCATCGACATTCTTTTATACTCCTCATTAACCCAAGAAACAAAGAATGTTGGCTCCCCCCGCCCCACGCTTCAGAGAACAGGGTTTTCCCAGGATATGTGTTTACCTTCTCCCCCATCAGCAGGACACAGGCTGAGCTCTGGGGAGGCCTGAACAGCAGGGAAAAATTCTACTTCCTTTGCCTCATGTCCTAGGTTATGAGAGCCTCCTGGCTGCAGCCACGTTGTGGTCTGAGTCATGCTGGTGGGACGTCACTGCTTGTTCGCTTGAATTATTCTCATGTAGGGATGTGGGTGGGCAGGAGTGGGAATATTGGGGATCTGGCTTTACACCTCTATCTATCTTAAGTAACAGGAAGTGTAGACGCTGGTAATTATTTTTAATTTATTCTTTGGTATGGGAAAATGGTTAAATAAATAGCTCCCAGCAATCACTTCTGTAAAAACAACAACAAAAAATTACAACTTTTGAGAAAGAACACTGAAATCCAGTGTTGATTCGGGCTAACCTGGAGGAATTTCCTTGGACGTAAACATTCTCATCAAGCTCTCGAAAGACACTTAGATCTGAAAATACCTAATGTTAATTATTTATTCTTTACGCTCTTTCTCCTGCTTCCATCATACATGATCTGTCAGACACAGCATCAATCTCAGGAAATGAAGATACTGATCTAACAATGGAATACATGGATAGCCTTCCTCCATCTTTCCATCCCTGGACACTCAACAGCTCTTTGGTGGGTACCAAACACATTTTTACCAATAAAACAACAGTCAATTAATAATAGCATGCATTATTTAGACCCTCACTTTATTATAAATGTTCATTCCCAAATTAGATTTTGTAAGCATATGTGAACAGGCATTAAATAAATAGAAATATTTAAATAAATATAAAAAATGGAGTGTACTGCTTTGGGTGGAAGAGATGACTATGTGGTCAAGAGGATTGGCTGTTCTTCCACAGGACCTGGGTTCAATTCCCCGCACCCTCATGGCAGCTCCCAACCATCTGTAATGTATTTCCAAGGGCTCTGATACCCTCCTCTGACCTCCACGGGCACCAAACACTCAAGCAATATGCAGACAGACAGACAAGTTGACAGAACACTGACACACACTAAATTGCACAGTTTTAGTCATGGTTAAAAACATAAACTGTGCAAGCCTTAATATTTTTATAGCAAAGTCAGATCTGATAATTAAGACCAGAGTTCCGGTTGTTTCTCCTTCATCAGAACCCTGAGATTGATTTGTCTTCACACTCAGAAGAGGCGGAGTTTTGCCAAGTAGAAGTGATGTGGTTCTCTTTTTGATTATTTTATTTATTTATTTATTTATTTATTGGAAACAGATGTATGGTCAGCATTTGGGCCGTGGCTCCACATGAGTTTTGTGTATTTCACTCAGATGAGGCCTGTGGATGGTGCCCCTCCAGGACACATTTCCTTCTGTGCTTCCAAAGATGAAGGACTCCCTACCGAAAGGAATGAAATTTGCCTCCAGCTTTCAAAACTGTGATATCCAAGTTCATTACTTGTGCTCCATTTCAGTCAACTGGAGTCAGATCCAGGGAGCAGAATCACCGCCAGAGACCTTGTCTGCCATTTAGAAAATGACTTTCCAAACCACAGAGGGTTAATTTGGAGCACACCTCTCCATGCCCGGCTTTGTGTTTTCCGCTCTGAAGGGTCCACACCAGTCATAAGCAGGGTAATATCTGGCTGGACACTCATCTTTCTGCTGTCAAAAAAAAAAAAAAATCCCAAACAACAGCAAAAAAAAAAAAAAAAAAAAAAAAAAGGAGAGCAGTGTTCTTTTTTTTTTTTTTTTTCCTCTCTCCCTGAGCCTTCCGTATAGGGTCCTAAGTGCAGCCCTGAGCCTGTGGGTTCCTCAGAAGCAACCAGATTGTGCAATGCACTATCACCGAACGTCATATTAGAGTCCTGCCACAGTCCCATCCAATAATCTGGCATGAAGAAAAGTTAACTGAATTAGTGGCCGATGGGGACACTTTGTGACCTACTCTTTAGGAACCAAGTCCCCTGAACTCCTCCATTGCGCAGTGCCTTCATCCTTTAATAGGGACCGAATCCCCATTAACAATTGAGCGGCGACAATAAGTGCCATCAGGAAGAGGAAATTCAATTTTCGTGGGGGATGACAGCCTTACCTTTTCGCGCTTAATTGGCCGTATTGTCTCCAAAAGTTAATTGGTTACTTAGTCCAGGTAGTTAGTAAAATGTTTAGCTGCGTCAAAAAGCTCAGGCTCCCACTGTTAATGGGGCATGAAATGGAATGTTTGATACTGCAAATAAAATCAGTGATATTCAAGGATGTTATGGTAGGTAATGCGTTGAAACTGCCATTTAATGGGTCCTGGAAGATTAGGGTAGTGTCAGCCGGAACCGCCCGGTCTCTTTTCTGACATTGTTAGTTGCCTCTTCATTTACTTAACGGCTGTCTGCACTGATTACATAGGCATAAAACTCCCTACAAAAAAACAACAGAGACACGCTCTATTAGCAGTCCAATTAGAACTATTTGCATATTACAGTTCATTTCTGCTTAAGTGAATCCCTAATACAACTTCAGGAAAAAAAAAATTCTATTGTGTCATTTGAAAGAAAGAGGAAAGAAAAAGCCTTAAAGGTGATCCCTGCTTCCTTGCCTGTTCATCCGTCCTCGCTCTGTCTCCCTGCGGCTTCTCCTTGCTCCCTGGATCTTATTCTCTCACTCTCGCTCTCACTCTCACTCGCCTTCGCCCATCTCACATAATATTAACTAATAAGTTAAAACTTTAGACTTGACAAGCTCATGTTGGCAGATGTTCTGACACCTATTCCAGAGCAAGTGGGTCTTTTTCTTTTCTTTCTTTTTTTTTGAGATATTACTAGTTTTACTTAGATTATATATGTATATGTGTATATACATATATATATATATACACACACACAAAGAATGTAATGTGTGTACTCATGTCTCCAGTGAAGTAAAGAGCCCTTGACAAGATGTCACTTGCTTACACAATTACAGAAGCAAGAAATCGGGTCCTGGTGCTGGCCTCTGTGGGTCTGTACATGTGGGTGGCTAACTCCACGTATGAACACATGTGAAGGCAGTTCCTTTCCAGATACCTGTAGTGGAGCTTAGTTCATTAAGTACACCTCAGTATTTTCTCACTGTTTTTCTGACTTCTGAGAAATCCTCAAACATGGTATCACTGTGGCCGTTTACAAAGACGTTAGAGCTCTTTCACGTCCATTGCTTTTTATAGGCACTGTGTTGATCACACAGGAACTGAAGGCCCCTTGCTGCCGTCAGGAAGGAACAGCCTGCTAGGCCAAGTGCCTGTGAATCCAACAGAAGGAGCATCATGTTCTCTTACACCATGTTTCAGGAATGCATAACATTTTAAAATGCACTTTACACTTCTACTATTCTGTGTGTGTGTGTGTGTGTGTGTGTGTGTGGTGTGTGTGTATGGGTGTGTATGTGTATATGTGTGTATGTATGTGTGTGTGTGTTTGTGTGTGTGTGTATGGGTGTGTATGTGTATATGTGTGTGTATGTGTGTATGTGTATATGTGTGTATGTGTGTGTGTGTATGTGTATGTGTGTGTGTGTGTGTATGTGTGTGTATGGGTGTGTATGTGTATATGTGTGTATGTATGTGTGTATGTGTATATGTGTGTATGTATGTGTGTGTGTGTTTGTGTGTGTATGTGTGTGTGTGTGTGTGTGTGTTTGTGTGTGTGTGTGTGTTGTGGGTGCTGGAGTCAGAGGGCACATGTAGATGTTGAAGGACAATTTGTTGGACTTGCTTCTCTTGTTCCAACTTAACTTTGGTTCCTTGTCTCATCAGGAAAGTGGTTTTTACCTGCTGGACTGCCTCACCCAGCTCCAGATAGAATGCTTTAAGATGTCAGGTGCAGTGGCTAAAAAATGTTCTCAAGACACAATAAAGATTCTTGTGTTAGTCCTAAGTTTTTCGGAGTCTTATAAATTCATGGGATACTGAGAGGTTGTTGAAATAATTCTTAGGTGCTCGGGGAGACCTTCTACTGTGAAGTCAGGATCGACTGGCTGTCCTGTGCGTCTGTGAAGTTCTTCAGGTAAGAGAATAAGAAAGATGACGGGACCTGGCTATGATGGGGAACTTCAGCGCCCGTACCAGAAAGCGGCCTACACAGCAACGGCATGAGGAAGGCAGCCTAGAAGATTCCAGTGTTTTTAGACTCTCGCAGCCACCCCTATAGCTTAGCAGTGAAGGCTCTTCATCTAATATTAGAGACTTTGAGTTACCGTAAAGAGTTTAATATTTCAAGTAAATGAAATGCGGAAGATACAGGACTGTAAATGGCCCTGAAGTATGAGGACTGGGTGGCAGAAAATTTAGGACAGTAAGGGACGGGTGTTTTCATTTCAGGGGTTACTATGATGTGAACATCAAGGGCAAAAACCCTGGTTGTACCCAACCTAGAACCAAGGGAAAACCTCCACACTGGACACTGGATTGTTCCTCAGTCTAAGGTGGTCTGTGTGAATAGCGTGGAATTGTAGGCATTGGCAGCCATTTGATGGGCGCTTAGTCATCTGTGAGGGTTCAGGTCCACCCTGATGGCTGCATGCCTTCACAAGCACTAACTGAGTATTTCCAAAGCTCGTACCACCCAGCTCACTTTTCCCCTGCAGGCTAGCCCACCCACCTCCACGTTACCCACATTTGCCAATTGCTAGAGAAGATTTCAGGTGTCGACCATGGACAACTGGAGCATAAAGAAGGGGCTTATTAAAGGTGACAGATCAACTGCTCAAGAAACGTGAATGATTCTTGACTGTCCCTCATTCATGTCTAATCCATTATTTTGAGGGAAATGCATACACGACTATAACAAAAGCAGGGAGAGGCAACGAAGGCACCCTCAGCCTCAGAACCTCAAAGCAATGTAAACAAACGAAACAACGACAAAAAAAAAAAAAAAAGCCCATCAGACGAGAAGGTAACCGCCCTCAGTCTGTCATTTTCAATTCTTTTCACCACATGAGCAGATCTCAGTGTGAAACGTGTTGGCTCTGCCTGCCACGCGTAATGTTTGGATGCCCCGTCGGGTCCTTTGTGCCCTGCCTCCCGCTTTTATCAAGCTCTCATTAACACCACCGCCAGATGAGCACCATCGGAGGCAGAGGCTAACATGCCGGCCCATGGCCTTGGCGCGGTGGCCCTGCCAGGGGTGGTCAGACAGTGCCAGGGATGGTGAGCGAGACAGCCTCGGGACACGAGACAAGCACTTTGCCCCTGGAAGCAGTCTTTGCACCCTGCCAGGAAAACAGCTCTCTGGAAAAGCACTGCCTGCTAGTAAAATGGACTAAATCAGTAAACAATGATTAAGGCTCTGGTTCTGCTGTCGCCACAGCCGACACATGGCTTTGCTTCCCTACGTTCGCGCGCGCGAACACACAGACACACAGACACACAGACACACACACACACACACACACACACACACACAAACAAACAAACACACGAGAGAGAGAGACAGAGAGACAGAGAGACAGAGAGAGACAGAGACAGAGACAGGGAGGAGGGGGAGAGGGAGAGAGACAGAGACAGAGAGATAAAGAGACAGAGACACAAAGAGACACAGAGACAGAGAGAGGCAGACCAAAGAGACACAGAGAGAGACATGGAGAGGGAGGGGGGCGGGGAGAGAGAGAGACAGGCAGAGAGACAGATGGCATAGAAAGAGAGTTGGGTATGAAGATAGAGAGGGAGATGAATTCGTGATCTCTGAAACTGAGAGGCCCTGTTCTGAGAATAAAATAAAATAAAACGGATATCTCAGGATGTTCATTTCCCTTCAGTTTATGTTTTTCTGGATGTTCTGTGAGAATTGCTTTTCCTAATGAAACTTAAAGCTGGAGATATAAGCAGTAGTCTCTCCAAGTCAACATGTATTCCTATTTGTCAGGCTCAGTAAGTCCTGGGACCTGTTGGGAGGGATCAGGAGGAGCAGGGCTTGCTGTGACGTGAGCTGTTTAGTGGAAACACATCACTTCATCAAATGTCTTTCTTGACCAGTACAAATCTCTCCCCCAAATGTCCACACTCATTTATTGGTCCACCTACCTATTTACAGACGTAGCAGACACAAAGTGTATGCGTGCATCAGTCCTTGCTTTTTTGATCTCTTATTACATGTATGGTTTTTTTACATTTATTAATATCACACTATAACTGGGTCCTTTAAGATGAAATGCTTTGACACCGATGGTGTTCATATGCCTGTGCTTTGAACCAAACAGAGAAGGGTAACTGGAGCTCCAGAGTCCAGAAATATAATTCAGGCTGCCTGACACCTTGGAGAAATTGTCAGAAACAAGCAGAATGAGGTCTCCAGAGTGCAGGGTCACACACCACAGAAAAAGAAAGTGGGGGAGGGGTAAGGCATGAGCTCCGCAAATACGGAATCCAGGGCTCACAGCACCTGACAAGTGGATCATGAATCATACGTGTAGCCCCGTGACTAGTAGACTCAGGAAAAGCTGATGCAAAGCTGAGTCCTAAAGCTACTCAACTGGAGCTTGGGTCCTGGGGAGTGATTCAAGGCTGCAAACAGCAACCAAGGAAGTAGAAATTATTAAATAAATGGAAAAACAACTAAAAATATGTCTCACGTTGGTTGAGG
This sequence comes from Acomys minous, assembly GCF_964271855.1. Classification (NCBI taxonomy): domain Eukaryota; kingdom Metazoa; phylum Chordata; class Mammalia; order Rodentia; family Muridae; genus Acomys; species Acomys minous. The sequence goes on from NC_140484.1 coordinate 107,160,667, forward strand.
ATGAATCTCAATGAAAACTACCAAATACAGAGATAGATTATTTTCATAATGTTACTAAGAGCTTATGTGAAACAATCCAAGATGTTACTGGGGACACTTGTGAGCATGCGCAAGGACAGCTTTACCCATGATCCCAGTAGCAAGGAGGAGATGTGCTCAGAAAGGATGCCCAAGGATGGAAATAAGACATATGAAGAGAGAACAAGGGAATAAGGAGGGAGGGGCATGAAAAACAGCTCAAGATGGGGATTTTAAAAAAAAGCAAGGAGAGAGGGTAGCTTGCCTTGGGGATACACACTGCCTGGAGGGGCCTTGTGGATGGTAGGCACAAATTACCCTAGGGGCATTGATTCTTCATATTTAGCTCAGAACTATCAGTGACAATGGAAGACAATAGTCCCAGAAATGGTTAAATTTGTGAAATGTCATTGTTATCTCTGCTTTGACCATGAAAAAAGTCAGTACAAGCAAGGCAGCTAGCTGAGCAGGTAATTCATTGTGTCTTGAGATTTTGACGTCAGTGTTAGGACCACATGTGATAACAGGGCGCTGCACATACGGGTCCATTACAGAGCCACTACAGGGTTTATAACGGTATAGTATCACTTGCATCCGCATCTATGAGAGCAGTCACCAGAACCTGTACGGTGACAGAGGCCCAAGATTTTAGTAAGTGCTTGATAGAACACTTGAGACTCTGTGTGAATATGTGTGGTAATAATTGGTGACATACTTTGCATGCCCAGGGAACTTAGAAGTTATTTACACAAGAGTTGTATGCTCTCTCTCACAGAGGCCAATGCCCCAACTCCACCCTTACATTCAACACATTGAAATCTCTCTGCAAAACAAACTGGTTATCTATGTGCCCCCAGAGTACATCTTGGTGGTATTCAAACATAAAAAAATGGTCTGCATATTTCTACCCACAAGAAATATCTGGGCATGCACTTACCCTAACTTGTCTTAAATCTATATAACAATTATGTTCAGGATCGGTAGGACAATTATAGAGGAGAATGACATAATGTGGGCGAATCCCCATAAAGCTGTGTGTGTGTTATGAGGAACCTGTCTAGGGAATTTACTTTTATTTGTTTTTACACAAATCCATCATTGCAGTATTGTCCCTGTAATTGTTACCCTGAACTTCAGCTCCTCGTGAGGCCAGGAATTCTCTTCAGCAACACTTGAAGTTGTTCATGACTGTCTCCATCATCCACATATAAAAGGCACATTATAGAAAACCATAGCTCTAATTACAGACAACAATGGTATTATGTATATGATAACTATATGTTTTAAGTAAATTATATAAATTTTGAGTTATAATTCCCTGTCATTCCCAAAGGAAAAAACCCCTTTGCATTCTTAGAAGAGGACTGTGCATTAATAGACACCACATTCCCTACCATTATTACAGACAAACCATTATTAGAGACAATGTGGTTCATTAAGATCATATGTTTGAGAAGTGATAACTAACACTCAGGCTATCATAAGGTAATAATTTACTGTAATAGAAAGCTTCAAGTAGTCTTTACTCTCATCTGACTTCCCTAGTACTCATGGGCAGTCGTAGACATGACTTTCTGTTTATGGTTTGTTTGTTTTTTTAATTTAAGCAATTATTTTGCTTTTGTAACACTTACCTGGAAATCTAGGGTTCTACTTCAAATTAAAAGGAGGTTTCTTTTGCACACACACACACACACAGTAAATCTGTTCATAGACATAGTCTTGTCAGTCCTACAAGGGTAGATATACTTGAACTGCAGGCCACTTCTGCTGCTCTGCAGATGTTGTCTTCTCCACAAAGATAGGTCCAGTCCAGGCAGGCTGTTGTGGTGCACACCTATAATCCCAACACTCAGGAGGCAAAGGCAGGTGTATCTCTGAGTTTGAGTCCAGCCTGATCTACTGAGTTCCAGGACAGCCAATGCTACACAGAAACACCCTGTCTTGAAAAAAAAAATGGGTCAAGCAAGAGTGCAGCCTAATATAAGGTTTTCTTTTTATCTTGCCACATAATCTATATGGGTCCAAGCTACATAAACACAACTTCAAGTGGATTTTTCTTCCAATAACGGTCACTCTAACCTTCTTCTTACATCATCTCTGGTTCATATATATTTTAGCTCTCTACTTAATATTCAAAAACAAAGACAGTATCACATCTGAAATGTACTACAGTTCTTTCTACATGCCTACCTGTGATCAAGTTAAGCACAAAACAATAAACTAGAACAATTAAGAGTTCTTTGATATTTAGGAAGCTTTATTTCAGAATCTTCTATGTAATTTTTTTCAGATGGTAGCTGAGCAGGGGTAATCAAAGTCATAGATGGTGAAATTACAGGTGATTCCTGTAATTAACCCTGAGTCCTCAGCTCCAGCAGCTGCTTCTACTGTTAGGAGAAGAGCAAAACCCTGCTTAGCTGACCCCTCTTCCCCTGTCCCCTACCCTCAGAATCAGTCATGAAAACGGGCACTCTGCTCACCTCCTTTTAAAAACTTCCATTGACCACAAATATCCATCTCCTCATCTGTGCAAAAGGCAGCCATGGAATCAGGCTGTCTGAGCACCAAAGGTAATCTGGTCAGAATTCGACTTTTACAACAAGAACTTCTTTTCTAAAGTAACCAACCATTGCCCATATCACTAACAAGGCTCTATCCTATCATGAAGACAGCTGGGATGTTGACCTTAGAGGAGTATCTTGACCTCCCAGAACCTCAAAATCTCCAATCAAAGTCAGAAGTGCTAGGGCAAAGTGACATAGCCTGAGTCTATCGTGCCTGATACATCACCGTTTTTTAAGGCCTTGTCAAAGTATCTAATACACACAAAAAAAATATTGTTACATTTTCCATATTCCAGATCTTGGGGACTTGGAAAAAGGGTGGGATTTTACAAATCTGTCTATATAAAATGCCAATAAGAGAAAAAGTAACAGAAGGACCCAATGAGGCACCCCTGTCTAAGCTGTGACCCACAAGTAGGCATTTTGAAGTCACCTTAAGCGTAGAGATGAGAAGAATATAAGTATAAGAAGAAAAGAAAATGGAAATGAGAAATCAGGATTGACTCTTTGATTTGTCTAGTAACCAACCCAATCCCACTCATAAAGGGTGGCAGTGTACTGCTTCCACAAAGAACGCATGTCTCCCAGTGGGAATCACCACCAGCTATGATTTCAGGGGCCTATATCCATCTCTGCCGAGTCCGAGAAGAGAGCATCGAGAGAAAGAATTTTGCTGGTGTGGTTGGGGCCCTTAATAGTAATAGCAGTTGGAATTGGTAGCAGATGATCTGAGAGTGAAATGCAAATCAAATACATGGATATACCCATGTACATACTCGAATTCCTTTCATCATTGATTAACCAGCCACATGACCTTTTCAGTAAGAGAAATAATTGGCAGTTTTAACAAACGAAAAATTGATCCCATTACTCAGGATAGAATTTTCCACTTTTTTTTTTTTTTAAAAAGATGCTTATTAAAGAGGTCAGTTCCCCTTTTTTGTGTTTCTTCAGTCAGGGTCATGCATATGTAAGTAAGCATGGCTATTATGTGCCATCTATGGAGAATGGACGGGTGAGCCATAAACACAAACATTCGCACACGGCCAGGTCTCCAGCATTTCTGTTCACCAATTACAGTAATGCTGATGGCATACCTCCTTTAATGCACATGGCATTAAAGTAGTTCCCCCCCCCCCTTTTCTAGGAAAATCTAATTACACCAAACCCAAGCACTCAATCAAACCTGTTATTCTGTGGCTAAACAGCCTGGCGTTAATGCAATTTGAGGAGATCCAGGCCGTGACTGGAAACGTCATGGATTAACAATATCTAATGGGGGCTCCCGTAGGTAAATGAATACGCTAACAACCAAGATCACTGCTAAATCTAATATCTTTAAGCTGTTTAATTCCAAACAGTCCCTTAATAAATCAATTGACCGGGAGAGCTGATGCCCCTATCAATTATTCAGGAGGGCAAATAAATATTTCAGATGATTTGATAGGAAGGCTAGTGCTGGTCTTATGGAAAGCTTTGCATTTCATTAGCTCCTTGCTAAAAGTTTTATAATGAGCAGAACACAGGTGGCATTCCCACTGCAGAAATGGGAAAGCGGGAAGAAGGAGATTGGAGATCAAGCTTCTGTCGCCTCCATGCTATTCCATTATCCTTACTTTACTTTCATAATGTGAAAATTGGAGCCAAGTCCCCCTAAAGAATTGCCATTCTTTGCAATCACAAAGGAAATTAAAATGATCAAAAGTATGTCATATTGCACGAGTCTTAACTGTAATTCCTATTGGAAATGCAATTATCAGATACTGATATCGGGCATATAATTTATGCAGTATCACATCCAAATAGCCCTTTACCAAATATTTAATATTATCTATTCCACTTTTGAGAGTAAGAGACTCAGTTCCCTATCCATTTATAAAGTGCTGACTAGGTCACCTGTGTTTGAAAGAAAGCACCCCTCCCCCGTTTCATTGGAGAGCATTATTGAAAGCATATGCTCTTGTTTAACATAATATCTACATCACCAGGTTCTGAGTGTATGGGGTAGGGAAGGGGGAAGAGGCTTTAAAGTGATTAGTGTATTTTGGGGTATTTTTTTTCTCTTTCTATGTGTATGTTTGATATGTTCTCCGTCCTATCTCTGTCTCTGTCTCTCTGTCTCTCTTCTCTGTCTCTCTCTGTCTCTCTTTCTCTCTCTGTCTCTCTGTCTCTGTCTCTGTCTCTCTGTCTCTCTGTCTCTCTGTCTCTCTGTCTCTCTCTCTGTCTCTCTCTCTCTCTCTCTCTCTCTCTCTCTCTCTCTCTCTCTCTCTGTGTGTGTGTGTGTGTGTGTGTGTGTGTGTGTGTGTGTGTGTGTGTACAGTCATACATGTACCATGCAATGGCTTCATGTAGATGTCAGAGGACAAACTCAGACACTTGTCCTAACCTTCTACCTTCCTTAAAATAGTCTCTTATTTGCTTGGCACTGTGTATGTTGGACTTGTTTGACAGCTCCCAGTGACTCTCCGGACTCTGCCTCCACTCTCACTTTAGGAATACTGGGACGAAATAGACAGACACTTACACTCTGTTGTGTCCAGATTTACACGATATCTGCGTATCCAAAATCAGGTCCTCACACTTGTATGGCAAATGAGCCATATACTTATTCCACATACTCATTTTCTTTATGCACATGTTAATGTTTGTTTATATGTTTGGATGTTTAAATGGATATAGTAAATTATGGATGAGGGCTTGGATGTAGTTAAGTGTTCACATGATTACCAGCATGAACAGAACTCGGCCTTTGAACTCAAGCACTTAGAAAAAAAAAAAATATATATATATAGAGAGAGAGAGAGAGAAAGAAAGAAGAAAGAAAGAAAGAAAGAAAGAAAGAAAGAAAGAAAGAAAGAAAGCAGCCATAGAGTAGCTGCTCTTGAACAGTAGGCACACTGAGGCACCTCTGCTTCCTGGTCAGTGCTAAGTTGGAGCCTCAGACACTCTTAGAAGAGCTCAACAATTATAGAATTTAAAGATGCAGCCCTCTGCAGCCTCTGCAAAGAATGTATGTGTCTATTTTATCTTATGCTCTGGAACAGATCAAACAGCAACTTTATCAAATTTTGAGATTGCAGGCTGTGAAACTAAAATGGCGTGTCATCTTTTAACAGCCTTTTACAGTTTACAAATGTAAAATCTCTGTTAAATTACTGTAAGCGTTATTGTTATGAGAGGTAACTGCAGGAGAGAAAAGGAATTTAGATTATCTGAAAAATAAAACTTAATTGTCAGAAGGTTTGAATGTAAAAACAGCTGACTATTTTTCTAAATAAAAAGATCCGTATAAAAACCACTGAATGAAGATTTTTCTGCACAGGCAGTTATACTCTACAAAATACTCAATGAGCTATGAAAGAGACATATCAGCTATAGAAAATCATAATTTAAATGTTAGGTTTGTTCATTTTCAGCTTCATGAATCAATAGAATAAATCCCTTACATTATTCTGTAAGTAAAATCCAGTCAAGTTTAAAATCAGATTTGGAGATTTCTCATTAGACATATCAGTTTTTGTGGATCCATTCTATTGAATCTTTATTTTTTTTTAAATATTCAAAAACCTCATAGAAATCATACATGTTTTGAAAAGAAGCCAATGGAACATGTATGGCACAGCCCTCACTCTACCCTGGCCCCCAAATACCTAACTACTGCTGGAAGAAACAGTTCAAAATGGGTCCATGGATGTGTGCCTAAATCCCAGCATTTGGAAATATCAGGAAGTAGTGACGAGTCTAGGTTAGTCTGGACAACTTTGTGAGACCCTGTCAGAATGCATACTGAATACATGACTGATTGAAACCACTTTCAAAATTAATGTCATATGGCACATGAGGGAGCTAATTTTATGTAAGGCATCACAAAGAATGCTCCTACAGTTGGAAGTCATGTGCAATTGGGCTAAGGAAGATGAGGACCACAAAGCTATCATGGAAATGACCTCCTGAGTTATTCCCAAAAGAAATAGAAAGAGCACCTCCGGAGGTGACATTTTGGGAACCCTTTGTGGGTGACTTTATTAGTCAAGTCTTCCATGGCTCTCAGTCTTTCACAATGCATAGTGAGGCAGAGTAGAATGATTCCAGCTTGGAATAAGTGCTCCCACACTCAAAAGATGAACCAGCATTTTTCTATCATTGGGCAACATATTCTGCATGTTTCCTCCCAGCTCTAGATGTGGCATCTTCTCAAGACATTCAAAGTCCCATAGATATCATAAATGACTTGAAGAAGGGGCAATGGAATGTGTGAGGCACAGTTCTTACTCTACCTTGCCCTCATGGTGCACATAAACCAAAGGGCACACAGGTGGTCAAAGTCAAGAGTGATATCTATCTATATAGAGTTCACGTTGGAGAGCAGAACTCATAGAAAAAATAGATCAACGTATTGAAATAAGCAGTTCAGACTGTAGGAAGGATCAAAGGAGCTATGTAAACCGCTAAGACACAATTTACATTTTTGAAATAAAAATTATGATCATAAAATATTATTGATATTCCTGATAAGAAATAGTAATACATTTTTACTCTAATGGGAAAATAGCATAGTAAGTACAATTGAAGACCCATTACATAAATTAGAGAACTGTCTTACATTTATATGAGATGCCGACATAATTAATCTTATGCTGACTACTGCTGAAGGGAGGCTTGAGATCAGAAACATTAGAGAATAGTGATTGACGACAGAAATTAGCCATCACTCTCCGACTCTGGATGCCCAGGTTCTAGTCCCACATTAAATTAAATTGCTGGACCACTGCTACCAGGGCAATAACATCTTCACTTTTTCAAATCACGCCTTTTGCCAGTAGAGATTTGACACTACGCTCACAGCTTTTGTAGGAGAATGCTATAAGAATGTCCTCTTAAGGACTTCTCTGTGCTTTCGGAAGGTCAGAGTTAGAGCCATTGCTCGCTGTATTGCCTAATGTCCCTCAGATGAACGTGTATACAGTGTTTTCACTCCAGATACTTAGCACCAGAAAAATAAATAGCTTTCCCCTCACATAACTTCACCTATACAGTGATATGAAATCAAGATCTCTGTGTGGGTGTTGTGTGCTTTGTCTGCCAAAAAGCTTCCAGCTCAATGTATTAATTAATAAAACGATTACAGGTACTAGATGTGTGCGGTGTTCTGTTCTTTAAAATATTTCAAATGTTTCTATTTTAATTTTTAGCCTTATATAGAAATGAGATAATTTTAGATACATGACACTCTATATTGCCTAATTTTTTAAGTGTATAGGGACATACAGTAAGTAAACTGTGAGCAAAGGTTAAGCTTGTTTGGAAAGATTCATCAAGGAGAGTGGCTCCTGTGTAACATACTTGGGTTTGTAAGCATGTTATATTAAATTTTGGCTTACTAAAGACAGAACAAACATTCCTAAATTCCACTGCCCATCAATACTGACCTTGCCTGCTTTTACATAGCAACAGTTGATGACCCTTTGTCATACATCGGCAACATCTCAACATTTTTCTTAGCTTCGGTCAATGATCCCAAGCCCTCCTTAGTAGAAAAATTAGCCTTACCAAAAAAATATCTTCTTTGCCCATTGTCAGTGATGTACATATCTTTACATTCTGCATGTCTGATCACTCAGTAATGAGTGTGAGAGGAAGCAGTTTGGGGGAGAATGTAAATTTCTACTCTATGTTACTTCATTGTGTTTTCCAGTATAGATCAATCAGGAGAGATGAAATTAAACAACACTATTTTACTTAATAGATAGGTATAAACCTATTTTCTCAGTGGGAGAGGAACATACATTTGTTTTCAAGTGTACCTGGAAGTTCTCCAATATAACACAGTACATTTGTAAGAATTTAAATGATGCAATATATTCTAATCACAATTCAAATGAGTGACTGGGGGAGAAGTTGAAAATTCACAGCGTGAAATAAAAGGAAAGAGGAAGAGAAATAAGGTATAAAGGGATTTTCTTGGTTGGCAGTGAGGAAAGTCAGATGTAGACTTTTTCACCTATTAATAATAGATCCTCTTCTCCAGGTTTATCAGGTACTGGCTTACTGACCTGGGGCTTTGTTGTTTTGTGAGTACATGTTTATAATTGGTGTGTCTTCATGATGACTTAATCTTCTTATTAGTATATAATTTATTTTTCTTCTTAGTTTCTTAGAGCATATTTTTCTGATAGCATAACCACTTGAATCTCTTTTTGCTATAATTTGCACAGACTACCCTTTTATACTACTTAAATAAGCTCTAAATTGCATCTTTTATAGGCAATATGCACTGAGGTCATGTTTGCTTCATTTTTGTTTCTTGTTTATCCTGATCTTTGTTTTTTTTTTTTATTGTAGAGTTTAATCCATTTACATTTAAAGGAATTACTGATAAGGGGAAAGCAACTTCTGTTCTGTTTTTACTGGGTTGTTTTATTGTATGACAACCTCCAATGTCTTACATTTGTGCTTTGTTGACTTTTCTTTTTACTGATGTATTTTTTCTTCTTCTCATTTCTTCTTGTGTGTAAGTATTTTGTTCATGATTATGCAATTTTGGGAGAGATTTTCTTAACTATCAATGAACTCTCTTGGTCTCTGCAGATTAATTCTGCTCTGGGACAATCAACATTTCCACTCCATGCCAGTTCTGAGCTGAGAGATAAGGCCAATGAAACCTTATAATTTTGTGGAACTTTCCTCAGATTTCAGTTTTCCTCGTCATACTCTTAGCTTTCTGGGCTTTCTTTGAACTACTGTTTTTTTTTTTTCATGGTTTAACATCCCATTAATTTTTAGCCTATCTTCACCTCTATACCTTAGCTGGTTTGATATACTAAATCCATTGGCCCAAAAGTTTGCTGCTCTTGCAAACAATGTCTGGTGCTTTTCCATCTGAGTTCTGAATTAGGGAAACAGAAATGTGTCGGGTCCCAGCCCGCAGGAAAAATCGAATCAGGATTCACCTGAAAGAGGGAGTGAGGATTGGAAGTAGGATAGAGAGACTCGAGAAATAACGAATCAAGTCAGGACATTTCTGATCAAGATTCCCTTTATTGGCGACTAGCAGGAACATATATAGGGCAAGGTCAATAGGATCTATTCTAATCTCACTCACCCTAGCCCCCGGGCAAGAATGCAATAGCCTAAATCACTCCCTGTAGAACTTCCTGGTTCTCTGAGTAGTTCCTTGTAAGAACTTCCTAGATCCTCTGGGTGGTTCCAAGTTGAGACTTCTCTACTTCTTTCAAAGGTAAATAGTCCAAGCATAGCCTAGAACACAAAACCTCATGGTGAGGTAAAGGTCAGCAACTCGAAGGTCACAGCATACAGCCTAAGCACAGGAATTCTGACATGGCAGAATGTGGTCCCCACAGAAATGAATGGCCTGCATAAATCTTCCAAGTGTCTCTCAGACTATAGATATGCATTATAGTATTTAAATAAAGTCTATTTTTCCTCCTTGGATTAAAGAGGAGAAGAGTGATCCAGACTGCTCCATTGCAATCACACAGTCAATGACACTCTAGGGAGAGGGCAAGGGTGATTTAGAGGAACAGAAAATTTCCTTATAACCCTATAAATTGCTTTTAATTTTAATTTTAAAGTTTACGTTTAATCATTTGTTTTATGTGTGTATGTGTATTGTTGCACAGCTGGCATTGTATGTGTCTGGCTTTCCGAGGGCAACATGTGGGAATCATTTTTCTCCTTCTACCATGTGGACTCTTAGAGATTGAACTCAGGTGGTGAGCATTGGTGGCCAGCGCCTTCCCCTTCTGAGCCATCTTATCAGCCCTCAAATGGCATTTTCTTTATTGCATATTCACTTGCTTGCTATAAATCTTTGAATATTTTGAGATCTCTAAAGTTCTAATGGAGATATATTTTGCTTAATTTTTTTTGTAATTTTTGGATGCTTTGCTGTTTCTAATCCACCATTTTGTTCTCTATAAGCACTTGTAAGCTACCAGGTTTTGAGAAGGCCTTAGACAATCCAGCAAAAAAGCTGTAACATGATATTAAATAGAAACAAAAAAGTTGCAACCATTTAAAAGAATTATCAGGCTTGAGAAAAGTCACTAAACCAATGGCTTTTCCTTATACTAAAATTAAACACTATGGAGACAGATAGTCTTTCCTGTCGACATGTGCGAACATTTTTACCAAAACGAGCTGCTTCCAACTCCAATAAAAACCATTAGGAATAAAAAGAGATGTAGACAGCACAGTTGAACCAAGCAGATAAACCGACTCATGTACGCTTTCAAAAATGAGTTCTGAGAGTAGACATGACTATTCTGCTTAGAGACGGTTTCCTGCTGAGGATAGACACAGATTTTATGAAAACTGTCTATTTCAAGAAATCGGGTTTATCTTTGGAAAAGACAAGGAAGACTTCCAAAATAGCTGGTAGCTCAGGAAAAGCCAAAGGCAATATCACGTTCTGGCAAATGTGTTGGCTAACACCACGGCGTGCGCTCAGAGGAGCTGCCCAGTGGTTCTGAGCCCCACTACAAACAGCCATCAAAATGGCTGGGCACCTGGTCTTGTCAGTCTATCAGAAATGATACATTGCGGACCCTCCCCATGCGGCCGAGGATGCGGAAAGACATGCTTGACAAACTTAGTTGAATTAATCTTAATGCCTGGAGCACTTCTATCATTATGCCAGAGGGACGAGACAATAGCCCAGTCATGATGCACCTTCTGATTCTTATGCTTTCTGTCCTATTTTAGAGAAGAAGAAATTGAGCCCATAGACGTCAAATCATTTCCTCCATGCCCCAGAGCCACTGTGAGCCTGTTAAATGCTAAAGCTCAGCCCAGTTAGTCTTCAAGTTTATACATATTGATAGCACTGGAACTCGGCACCCGCCTCCGTCCCTTTCCTCACCCCCACTTACCCCTTTTCTCCTGTGACTGGTCACTTTATATTTAACAAAAATGCCTCTGCAGTTCCATTGCTTCATCCGCTGACCTTCACCGATGTTCACATATATGGCTGTTTTCAGCAGCCTTTCCCTGGAGTTGTCTCGACTCCAGTCCACATGACCCCTAGTTTCACAGCGGTCTTCTGTAAGTGCGTCTGCAGTGTCTACAATAGTCAATAGCAGAACGCAGAACAGCCTCGAGGCTGGCGGCTTTGGCTCTGGAGTTCTCTATCCCTGGTTCAAACCAAGCCTCAGCAATTGCTAACGGAATGGTTATGAGAAAGTCATTTACCGCTCTATGCCTGAGGGTAAGCATGCCACTTCCCACAGTGGCCTGGCATGAGGGGCGGGTGAAATGGTTTGTACAAAGACTTAGCGCTGACTTGATGCACAGTTAGTGGTAGTTGCAGCTCCTTTCTTCTCTGTCTTTTCCCACAGAAACGTGGTACCCAGAACTGCACTATAAAAATACTCCCAGGTATGTCTGATTAGGTATGAGTGTGGTGGGACTCTTCCAGACAAAAATGTTTTATAGAGCCCTGAAAAATTATGCCATTTTTATAATCACATATCTCTAATGACTTAAATTACGTTTCATTTTAATTTAAGCCAGGAGGCATTTCTCTCTTTAGCTGTAGATTAATGCATAAACAGGTAGACTGACAGTCATCCCACTGTTAAGCCACATTTTCCTCCAACCAGGTTTTCAGAAGGTAAAGGACTGCAACCTAAATGTAAAGACTTACATTTTTTTTTTGTAATCTTCTTGTTAAATTTAGATAATTGGATTTCAGATCTGCAGATACGCTACTTTGTTCATGTGCCAGAAAACTGTTGTAGTGTCTTCGTTATAGCTCTACAAATGATCAATGAAGAACTTAGTTTCCTATGAGGAGTCCAGTGGCTGTCAAATTGGTCTTCACCCTCAGAGTCATCTATACATGTTGATGAGTGGATATTGTAGTGTGACAGTGGTGACAAAATCTACAGGTGAGATGGTGTGTTACTCCCTTCCCATGCATGAACTATGCAAGCAGCAGGAGGAACTCTGAAATAAAGTATGATAACCCCCCCTTTTTTTTTTAACACAGAAGAAAATCAAGTCACAGAGCATCATGTGATTTCTTTGTGCTCCCCAGAATACCCGTCTTCTTTAATCCTGGTGATATGATGTCAACAGCAAACATCAGAAGAAAACTTATGAAACTAAAGAGGGGGTGGGGGAAGCCTGCAAGGACCAACTTTCCTTTTCTTAGATTCTGGACTTCAAATCCCTCGTATTCTGGAAATTATAAAAACTTTGAATTGATGTAAAGGGAATATTGGCAATGTGTTTAGAAGCTTCTTGATGGAGCCTGTATCTTAAGCACCGCTCTGAAGGCTGGGTCCTCAGGTGGTGCTCCTGAAAGGTGGAGGCAGATTCAAGGTGGTACCTGCGAGGAGGTCACTGGGTCATTTTATGCACTCTCCTGAAGAGGACTGTTGTATCCCATCCCTTTTTTCATGTACTTGCTTCAGGCCACCAGGTAAGGTTCTGTTTTACCAATCATAGAATAAAACCTCCAAAGAGGCAAAAGAGACTTTTCTCTCTTGGATATTTGTTATGGTGACAAAAAGCTGTCTCTAATACTCCTGTTGCTATAAGATTAGTTTCCTCTTGCTCAGGAAGAGAATTTTTCTGTCATTACATCATGTGTGCTGGGGATGCTGGAAACATTGCAAAACTGTCAAAGCTATTTCTTTGATATACTATTGTAGGTATATCATGGGCCTGTGACATTCCATTGAATTAAACACCTGAAGATTATTTAATTTGTAATAGTTTAGGATTAAATGACCCTTATGTGTTCATTCACATGTTGAACATTTGGTCCTCAACTTGATGACACTATTTTAGGAGGTGGTAACAACTTTAGAAGGTGGGGCTTTGTTGGAAGAAAAAGTCACCAGGGACATGACTTTGAAAGTTATGCTTGCATCAAAAATTAATCTCTCCCCCCCTCTCTCCTGCCTCCCTCACTGTCCCTTTTCTCCCTTGTTCTTTTGAATATTTTGTGCATAGCTAGGCAAAAGCAACTCACAGAGTTGTGGATATTATTAATAATATTTTAGAAATAATTCCCAAATAGGGACATAGCACATGAGAAAGCTTGGGGAGAAGATGTGAGGTAGCTAATGTATTTTAACTAGCATCTTACTTCAAATATTGATTGATCCTCTTAGGAGATAAGTCAGTTGTTTATCAACACGTGCTTTTCTTCTCTTTTCATTAATTTAATTTAATTCCATTTATATGTAACCTGAGAGTAGCATTCCCCTGCAGTATGCCCGCTCCATTTGTAAGCTGAATTGGAGTCATCATCCCACTTTAATGGCTGTGAAGGACTGAGAAATTAATAGCTCTCTCTTGAATTAGTAAATTATATTTTCCAAAGAGAGAAAAGTGCCTCGTAAAAATAAGTGACTAGAGTCACTTTTATTTTATAACAAGTCTTTTTATGCTATAGTTTTAAGCCCCCCTTTTACAATAACATCTTACATTTATATAGTGCTTTATACTTTTTGAAGCACTTGCATGCACATTAGCCCCTTTTATCTCTACAACAACCTTCATATCTAAGTAGGGAAGGCATAAAGGGGAAGCCTGTGCTGCTCAGTGAAGAATCATGATATGAGATGACTGTGAAAGTGGGCTGTGCATCAGGTTCGGCCTGTGGTTTGCTGGTCCCTGGATGTTTTATGATGTTCTTCTATGCCAGGGATGTGAAGCTATAGGCATCACTGAAGGAGAGATATTTTGTCATTTTTTTTCCAGATAATTCATTCTTTTCTCCTTCCAGAAACATGATCTAGTAAAGCCTAAGTTCCCCCAAGTATATCTATCAGCCTCCTTGGGAGTTCGTTCTACTTAATTTTCTTCTCAAAAACACAATGTCATCAAGTATAATCGATGCTCTGAAGGGCCTCAGGAGCTTACACACCTACCCTGCACCCTGCACTCTTCATCCTGAATCCTGCATCCTGCATCCTGCATCCTCCATCTGGCATCCACAATTCTCTCAGCACTTTCGTCTTCAGTCTCTCCTGTGTCGGTGCACAAAACTGGATAGTGCAGAGCTCAAACTGAGAGGACATTCAGAGGAAAAATGGGATGTACTTATCTGCCATCGTCAAGGTGACAATCTTACCAGGTGAGAACAAACAGATGGTCACTTTCCTGTTGGATAGGAATTCAGTTCCACCTGAGCAGCCTCACGGAATGATGTGCACCTGACCATTATTATAATAATAAATAATAATAATGATAACAAAAACAATAATAAATATGTTGCCGAATGCAAGTCTTTTCATAATAATAAAATAGGTGAAATCAAATCCTCAACAGTACACTTACCTGGACTGAGGAAAATAATGCCTAATCCTCATTTTAAGAACTTATATGTATACACATACAAGTGCGTACGTACAAATACAAATACATTTTTCTACAATTTTGACAGCATTTTACTGCGTAGGCCAGGCATGACTAAAACTTCCTCCATTTGCTGTGTGCTTGGTGGGGGTCATATTTATGTGCCATCACACAGAGATAATACTCATATTTGATAAAAGTTCAAGATTGAGTCCATCTTCAATTTGAGTAAGTAAATCTACTTCAAAACTAATCCTTTAAGCTACACATTTTGTGTAACATTGCAATTTTATAAGAAGAAAATGAGAATGGGTCTGCTCAGGCTGTTAAAAACTTCATTAACCCGTATTCTTTCATTTTTTTTCCTCTCTGATGTTCCTCTGTGTTATCTGTTGACCGTTAATACTTTCATCTTTATATACTTCCGATGAAGGGCCTGGTCTGCAGAGTTCACAGGCTCTCACAAGCACACAAATAAGTAACACATACTGTGTGCTACCTGTGGTCACAGAAACACATCGTAGGTTTTCTGCAAACCTATTTTGTCCAAGTGTTGTGAAGCCATGCCCTCTGGATTGAAACATTCACTGTAGAGAGCAGAGAGAGGCTCTTGTGACTTGGAAAGTTCGGAGAGTCAATAAGCTCAGAAAGTTAACAAGTTTTCTTAAGTTCCACCCACCCATCGGCTTATACAAGATGTAAGCAATTTCAGGGGTGGGGGAAGGATTCTTTTCAACGAAGCCATCTGCAAGCTGGGCAATGACCTTCACGACAGAGTTTCATGAATTATTAGTCATATTGAAGTGGGCTTTTTGGTGATACAGCTGGCTTTGAGCCACATGTGTTCTTATCAGTAACCAGTCACTCAGGTTTCTGTACGTTCCACTAGTAAACTCATTGGTTCGCCAAGCTACACTAGGGTAGAAGATTTTGTGTGGGCTCCTGTTGGTACCCTATCTGGGGTGAACAGACATCAGTTCAGATCTCCCTAAGGCCATATGCCACCCTGTCTCATTGTCCCTAGACCACAGAATCACAGACACTGGATGTCCAACACCATGCATGTTTATGACAGTCTTACTTGAACATAGGCTTTTGAACATTAACCTATTCTGATTATACTTTTACATACATGAGCTATTGCCTATCTAACATGAATTTCTAGTCAGGATAGATCTTTTTTTTTTTCCTTTGAGACAGGATTAAATAAAGATAAAACTGGCTTTTTAACTCACAATGTAACTGAGGATGGCCTTGAATTTCTGACTCTGCTGACTCCATCTCCTGAGTGTTAGGATTCCAAGTGTGCACTCACAGACCCACTTTCTGTAGGTGCTGGGATTCGAACCTGAAGCTTCATGCATGTTGGACAAGCAGTGGACCAACTGAGCCCAGAAGAACTACTAATGATTAAAAAAAAAAATGGGTGTATTTGTGGAAAATAAGGTTCTTCGTGTTTCACTACAGAAATAATCTTTTGAATGTAAAGGAAATAATACAATTCCACTGCACCACTTTCTATTTATTTAAAGAGCTTTTTCTGACACTTGTATCCACACTTCCAGATGGAACTTGCTGTGAAAAAATAGCCTTTAGTAGATTTTTGTAAACAACTTGGAGAGCAAATTCTTTCTGATTTATTTACTCTTCTCATCTCCAGAAAACCAGCTCACTGTCAAATTCTAGATCATTCTAAAAATATCTAAGCTGGCTTAATAATATTATTTATCTTTAATGCTGAAAACCCAGCAGGTGGAGAAAAATGAGGACAATCGGGTGAATAATGGATGCGGAGATGACTTATTGTTTCCCTGGATGAGAAATAAGCATAGTTTATTATGTGACCTTCTCTCAAGTGCCTGTCAAGAACTCGGAGTAATAAAGCTGCACTTTCAAAGAGTGACTGATTAAAAAAAGATATACATGAAAACGTTGTATCTCTTTATCAAGAGCTAATAGTCTATTTGTGTGTGTGTGTGTGTGTGTGTGTGTGTGTGTGTGTGTGTGTGTGCACTCACAAGTGCCCGTGTTTGCACAGGTAACACCTATGTCCCACTCTCATGCCCTAAAACATTCATGGCTCCTCCCTACATAGTGTCCTCCAGCTCACTTATCTTTTGCTGGTTGCATTTTGGGATATAGTTGGTTTAAATGGATGCAAACAAATGTATGATTTTTCTCTTCACGAAAAGGTCATTTGGGTTTTCAGTCATGTTTCCCCTTGTAGACCTTAAAGAGAGAAAAATCTTTTGATTTTTAGGGGTCTGTAGTATCTGGCTTTCACTGCTTTATTTTCAATTTAATTCCACTAAGTGACATTTTTCTTTTCTTTTTAATACTAATCCTAAAATTTTAGCTAATGGGAACACATTGGGACCACTTTCTTGTGGATCTTATTTAGAATGCCCATGGATGTCATACAGTATCTCTTCAGTATAACGTGGAAAGGTCAGTACTGGGCTGTTTAGTATTCAGGATGTTTTAATATTACTTACATATAAGAGATCAGTTTTGTTTTAGAGGCACGCCATTCAACACACAATCCCTTTGGCAAGCCAAGTGTCCTTTAGGAACTGGAATATTCAAAAGTCAAAGCACTCTGGGGAAATAAGTTGAGAATTATTAAACCCTACCACGTGTAACCTAAGTTGAAGTGGGTAAGGATGCTTGCTGCTAAGCCTGATGGTCTGAGTTTTATCTCCAAGACCTGAATTATGGAAGTTGAGAATCAACTGCTATAAATTGCCCTCTGATGCTGCATGTGGTCTATGGCACACATGTCTACCCATCAAGGCACACAAATAAGTCAATGTAATATTTTAAACAAATGATCGCGTAGGGGGGGAAAATGGGATTGTTTACCAAGTGTGTGTGTGTGTGTGTGTGTGTGTGTGTGTGTGTTCTTTCCATTTTTAAACTTGTCAGAAAGGAAGTTACTACTGGCTTTCAGACAGTATCATCATAAACTTTTAATTTCCTGGTGAAGTTCATAGTACCAAACAGAAGAAACACTTGGAGTCATCCTTTGATGAAATGTGTTCTGTTCAGCTGCAGTTCGGTTTAGGTTTCCTGTTTTGATGCAGTTACTTGGCTTTGGTGTTTGTAAAGTCTTTTTAGAAGCTGCACTTTTAAAATCTTCACTTCAAGTTACCTGTCTAAATCATCTCCACCTTTGTCTCTATCTGTATATGTATCTAACTATCTGTATCTCTACGGCTATTTCTATCTCTATGGCTATATCTCTATCATTTATAGCTCTCTTTTGTGAAGACAAAAAGAACTAAGGAAGATGGAGGTGGTGGTGCAGCACTCAGGAGGCAGAGGCAGGCAAATCTCTGTGAGTTCAAGGCCAGCATGGTCTACAAAACGAATTTCAGGACAGCCAGGGCTACACAGTAATCCCTGTCTTCATAAACCAGACCAAATGAAACAAAACAAAACCAAACAAACAAACAAACAAATACAAAACCCAAAATACAACAACAACAACAAAACAAGGAAGATAAAGTTCCAAATTAAATATCACAGAAGTAAGCTATAAAACTTAGTATTAGTATTAGATTTATATGTAGGTATGTTTCATAGCCCTTTCCATTTCTTTTTAAAATGAACATGGTTGAGACCAAAATTAGTTATTTTAATGACAACTGAGTACTCATAAGAAAGTCTCTGTTTTATTTTCAAACTCAGTTGAAGCATTTGAACTAAATAATAATTCTTCCAGGGTATCCAACAGCAACTTAAAATCACAAGATTGTACATGCTCATTCATGTTGCCTAACTTATGAGCACTGCTTTGGTATGCGTTCACTGCTTCTAGAACCCTGGAAGAACTGGTGTGTATGTGTGTGTGTGTGTGTGTGTGTGTGTGTGTGTGTATACACACCTCTGTGTGTCTGTGTGTGTGTGTGTGTGTGTGTGAGACAGACAGAAAAAAAGGGATAGAGAGAGAAAGAAAGAAGGAATGAATGAGGGGAAGACATGACCTTCGTGTCTTCTAGAAACATACTGACAACTTACTTGACCTGACACAATGACGGATTCACATCAAAGACAACTAAAGAACAAAAGAACTCACCAAATTAGCTGGGAATGGAGCACACAGAGGCCCTTCCATTCCCCAGAATAATTTCATGGAATAGATGGCTTGGTGGTAATTAAATGCTATTTTTAAGACTTAGTATTTAGGATGGTGTCTTAATAAGGATTTTATTGCTGTGATGAGACACCATGGCCATCGCAACCCTTATAAAGGAAGACATTTAACTGGGGCTGGCTTACAGTTCCGAGGTTTAGTCCATTACTGTCATGGCAGGAAGCAAGGCAGCGTGCAAGGAGATATAGTGCTAGAGAGGCAGTTGACAGGTCTACATCCATGAAGAGAGTGACACTGGGCCTAGCTTGAGCATTTGAAACCTCAAAACCCATACCTACTCCAACAAGACCACATAGTGCCACTCCCTATGGGCCTGTGGGGGCCATTTTCATACCACCACATATAGTAAAGTTTCCAAGATTAAAACTGAGATGATGAATTTGTTAACTGAGCACTTTCAACAATAATATTAGAATGAAAGAAAAATAAGAATTAGTATGAAAATTTAACAATACTGGGCTATCCTGTTTCTCTCTACTTTTTTTTTCCCTCGGCCTTTTCTACACTATTTTCTTAGATACACAGGACAGATGCTTCATCGCAATCCATTCTGAAACCATATAAACGCTGGTAAAAATAGCCACCCAAATTCCTTTAAACTCCCCATTCTTTAAAAACTAAATATTGGTGGAAACCAATATATAATTGCATTGGAATGATCATTCTGCACAGCTTAAATAAGTTTGAAATAGGAAGTGAGAAGATAGAAGCATCTAGTTGGTATCACAGCAAAGGCAACGTGTCCTGTGCCTTTAATATGTAAATCCACTGAAATCCAGCCCTTGCCAGGCTCAGGGGCTCCCTGTTTATTACTTTATGACATTTCCACACTGAAGGTGCAGGAGGGGCTCACAGTAATTTGCTTGATGTTTGATTAGAGAGGTTCCCCATCACTATACCAGCCCACTTTGGGCCCATTTCATTTTAGAGTTGTTGTCAGTCATTTGAGAGTGATATGCCCCGTGCCTGGGAAAAATAAACACATCCCATATTAGGTAAAGCTTTGATGGATGGGAGGTTGTCGAGTGACAACACCTCTTTCGGAGAATAGGGAAAATCGGAATGTGGGAACGAGAAGACAGGGCAAAGGGACAGAACAGATGGGCCCAACTAGGCTTTCCTGGTGATCTCCAGCTCACAGTAACTGTGGGGTGGGTGTGGTGGGGAGCGAGGACAACAAAAACTTTGAATTTGCTTTATTTTTGCCTCGGTGTGATTTCATTGTACTGACTGTTCTGAAGAGGGGGCTGAGTCTGGGACCTGCGTTATTTGTTTCTCTTCCTGTTATTAAACCCAGAAACCCAGCACAGCTGTTAGGAACCAGAATCACAAGTTGCTCTGGAGCCCTTTTAATTCCACTCTTTCAACCCTGAGTCAGCGTTCAAATCGACTATTTTGCCTTTTCGTACTCTCAGATGCTCGATGTTGCACAGATTGGGGAGTTGTTTTTAACAAATACATCTGCATTTGATTTGGGGAGCAGGGAAATCATGCGTCCTTTCAAATCGTTCAAATCTCTTTCTCCCCCACCACCCTAAGGCTGCGGAAGGAACTGGACACGGGGACACTGGCAACTGTACATTCGAGGTAGGATGCCCACCCGTTCAGCATCGCTTAGTGACAAGTTTCAAGGTTTCAGAGAAAGGACATTTCTGCCAGAGCAATGTGTTTCCTTTCCCCAGTGTTTTCTGTCAGCTAGCTCCTGCTTATCTCTGTTAAACTGTAGAGCGCTTGTGTTAGCATGATTCGAACACAGGCATTTCTACTCGGCGTGCAGCTGGCTTCCAGGCGCGTTTTCCATGACTCTTCGTGAGGACTAATTACTTCATACTGCTTTAAAGTGTCCAGGGTCCTGCGACTCCCAGTGAATACTGACAGCCTTATGTATGACCTCGTGGATTGGATTACAAGGCTGTATCCGCCCCCCGCCCCCCCCCCCCCAATTCCTATCTTTTAGTTACTTTGAGTTCACGGAATTGGATCCCCACACACAAGAATCGCTTCCTCTTCTGGTCTTCCGTTTGGCTAAGGAAATGCTTTGTTTGGTTTTTTCCCCTCTTGTGAGTGAACTGAAGGATCTTCTTTAGTTGAAAGGAAGTGTCCGTTCAGTAAAGGACAAACTGCGTTCTAAAGCCACACCTTCCTCTGCCTGAGGCCCTGCCTCTGAGCTTTGAGGAGGAAATCAGAACCTCCTGAAGGTAATCCAATCCTGTTGCGCATGGCCTTTGAAGCAATCCAACACCTTCTGATTTGGTTAAAAAGAGAGAGAAGAAAGTGTAAAGGTGAGCTTAGTGGAGCCACTGAGTTACACTATGGAAGCAATTGAGATATGGATCTACTTTTCAAGCTCTGGCTCTAGATCTCCATGACTTTTTAGCTTCCTGGGCGTAACAGTGAGACACCCTGATGAAAACACTTTAACAGTCACAGTGATGAAGGCACCCCGTTTCTAGCCCAGGAGGGAGGGAAAAGAGATAGCAGAGGCTCCACGTTTACACATCACAGGGTTTTTTTTTGTTGTTGTTTTTGTTTTTAATCCATTTTCTTCTTGATGCTTTAGGACAACTATCTTTCCAGAAGATGTTTACTTGCCATTGCTTAATAATTAAACAGCATCCTTAACTTCTTCTGCGGATTTCCTCATATTAGAGTCACGTTGACCACACTCCTTAACATACATGATTTATACTGACATGTGTGGAGGATTCATGATGATAGTTTAGCATTCACTTACTGATTGGATTATGACAATCGCCTTATAAGGACTTTCTCTAAATTTTATGGTCCGAAAGCTTACATGTCATTACTTTTAGAGGTATCCACTTAGTCATTTAGTTTGGGGAAGTTAGGAAAATAAAACAAAATAAAATGAAGATGTCCGTGAATCGTTGTTTCTCATGCTGACGTGTTCTTATCGACACTGCCAATAAGGTTTTATCAGTTGGGGGCACAAGGCAAGTCTATCTTATTAGTGCGAAAACTAATGAAAGATCATCCTGACAATGGTAATTAATTGCGGCTGTTGACAAGGACTCAGTTCTGTGCGGTCCCTTTGCTCTCTCAGTCTTTCCGCTCTCTTCTCTCAATTAGACGTATGAAAAGTGAGGCCCTCCCCATGGAGAAAGAAGCTTTTAGATTAATCATATTATCTTAAGGTTCCAAATCTCGGTGCCTGCGTGACCTTTCTTCCCTTTGAATCCATTATCTTAAGCTATCACAATAATCCTGGCTTTAGGGAGGGAGAAAGGGAAGAGGAATCAAACCTAATAGATGGCAAATAAGATTAATCTACGATCTAAGTGCCGATTACACTTGGCCCTGCCCTTGAACACCCAGGTGTAACCTTGAAATTCACATCCACTAAGTTCTGCAATTGGATTGAGTGTCCCTCAAGGCCTTCAGGGCAGCTGGCCAAATTTTACCCATTAGTCCCCAGTGCGATCCCAAGCCCGGCTCAAAGTCTGACTCTTTTTTTTCCCCCCCCTGTTGTGGAATTTGGCAGCTGTGCCTTTTCATGTTTGTTTTGGGATAGCTCACATTTTTTAGATAAAATACTTATTTTGGGTTCTTGATTTTTTTTTTTTTCATCAGAAGCAGCCAGCCATGGAGGGATGGAAGAGCTGAACTTTTACCTGGACCTCACAAGAGGAAAAAAAAAATGTTCCAGCCTCTCAAAATCTGATAGCTGTACCCAAATAAACTCGAGTCTTTGCTTCTTTCAAAACACTGACATGCTGATCCCTAAAGCTACGTATATTTTAGAACAACCAAGAGAAGGAAGAAAAAAAAATCTTCCTTGCAACATTTGTCTTCTGAACTTTGAACTGATTATTTTTCTTCCACATACCCTGGGGTCTTAGAAGGGACAGTCCTTGGGCAAGATGGAACAGGACACCAAGAAGTTTGAGCTACTGGGGATGTGGACAGAAGAATCAGGTTTTCTCAGAGCAGCCTCTGATCCACAGTGAACTGACATAGGACAGAGTCAGAGAGTAGGGGCCCAAAGCTGTCAGTGAAGATGCTCCCAGCTGGCAGGTCTGAAGGTAGACATGGCTAGATGGTTCCTCATCATAAAATCTATACAAGACTCAATGAGCTTGAATGCAAAGTGAAAGTGAGATGGGAAGTTAGGTCTACAGAGGAAAAGCAGCGGACTCTAAAGATACAGGGGGTAAAATTTGGTTCTCAGAAGATATGGTCATTTCTTCTAGTAAAAAGTAAGTACAACTCTGGGCACACTAGTTAGGAAACTGCCTCTTTAATAGTTCTCAGTCTGCTAAACTGACCTCAAGAGTATGCCCCTGTGGATTCTCCAGCACAAATACACCTGAGGAACAGAACAACTGTGAGGCTGCGAGAGCACCACTCTGGGTTCAGTCCCCTTCCCATTACCACATAAAAAGAACAAAGAAAAACAGGGTAAGTTTAGCTATATTTATTACTAATAGATTTTGGGGGATGGCATGGGAGTGTGGTGCTGGGGTTTGAACCTCGTGCACTTTGCATGTCATGCAGATACTCATATCATTGTATAACCAGTAGGTTTTTTTTCTTCCTGTTTTGTTGTGGAGATAAAGGTCTCTCTAGGTATCCCAGGTTGATCTCAAGCTAGAGGCAATCCTCCTGCCTCAGCCTCCCAAGTGCTGTGATTATAGTCATTAGTCACCAGGGTCAACCCTATTGACCTTTCTTTCTTTTCTTCTTCTTCTTCCTCTTCTTCCTCCTCCTCCTCCTTCTTCCTCTTCTTCTTTTCTGTTTTAAGACAGGATTTCTCTGTATAGCCCTGGCCGTCCTGGAACTCACTCTGTAGACCAGGCTGATATTGAATCTAAGATCTGCCTGCCTGACTCTGCCTCCCTAGTGCTGGGATTAAAGGTGTGTGCTACCACACCTGGCTACCCTGTCCTCATTCATAGTTCATGAGGCCTGAGCTCTTAGTAGAGTAACGACTCCAGTTTATCTGTCACTCCAGTAGAGTTCTCCCAGGATTCTAACTGTGAAGCCTGGTTTCCAAACAAGCTTCACTTTGTGTCTTTTAAGAATACAGTAGAGCCAGGCATGGTGGTACACGCCATTTATCCTAGGGAGGCAGATGTTGGAGGACTTTGTGACTTCAAGGCCAGTCTGGTCTACAAAGGAATTCCAGGACCGAGAAGGCTACACAGAGAAATCCTGTCCTGAAAAAGAACAAAAAAACAAAAACACAAAAAACAAAAAAACCCAGGCTGGAGACATGGCTCAGCAATTAAGAGCACTGACTGCTCTTCCAGAGGTCATGAGTTCAATTCCCAGCAACCACATGGTGGCTCACAACCATCTATAATGTGATCTGATACCCTCTTCACCACTGTATACATAATAATAAATAAATCTTTTTAAAAAACCAACAAAAACAAAAATTAAAAAGTACATTAGAAAATTATCTTCCTCCTTAATGCATATAGTAAAACAGGACTGCAGATGACCTTAACCAGAGGCCACATTCTAGAAACAGAATTTTGACTGTTGTGTCTATATAAGGCAGGGCTGGCCAGAGATCCTGGCTAGATGGTGACTGTATGACCTTCAGGCCATGATTTAACACCTCTGGCTTTTCATTTGTCCAAACATATAAAGGATATGGAAAGACTGAAGTCTGTGCGGGGCCAAGGGTTGGATAGGTACACGAATAAGTGGGTGGCTGTCACTGGCTGACTGAGTTTAACCCCGACTCCACTGTTCACTCCTTGTGTGACCTTGCGTGAATTTCCTTCAGCACTCACATATGTGTCCTCCTTTTCTAGTGAGAACATTATGCATGCTTATTTTGTAGAGCTTTGTGACTAAACACATTAAGAATGATCCAACTTTGAGAAGATTCGCAAGCATCATATGACTCTTATGGTTCTCTTTTGTTATTTACAGTTTTCAATCACATTACACACCACACACACACACACAGACACATACATACACACACACACACACACACACACACACACATATACACACACACACATACATACCCACGCGTGCACGCACTTTTTTCTTTTTTTCCTCCCCTTCCCCCCACCTCCTGTGAACTTGAGAGGTCTGGAAAACAACACTGAAGTTTTCTGTTTAAGTTTTTTTTTTTCAAAGGCCACAGCTGAAAAAACATTAAGGAAATGAAGGACCCTGTAAGCGCTGGTAAAATACAAAGGGTTCTTTCCTTTGTTTTGTGTGGTAGGACAGTGGCGATTTGACGAAATGTCAGAGCCCCCCTCAGCTGTCCAGGGAGGGTTAACTCTCACCTCAGCAGGAGCCCTCTGCCATTAAGTCAGGGAGAGTAATGAAATTTCATTTAATTTGTCAGGAAGAAAGTGCTAATGTTAAAAGGCATTTAATAAAAAAGGGAAGAGATTCTTTGAAAGGGAGCCCTTAAGTAATTACTTCAAGTATCTCAGGCCTGCTCACTAGAATATTTACATTAGTGTTGTACAGTGCCTGTGTGTAATTAAATTAGTGCCACATTTACATCCTTTGCCTTTTTTTCCTTTAAAGAAGTGTGATTTTATTAATAATCCCCACTTTTTAAAACGAAAGAGAAAACTTGATCCAATCAAATCAGATGTTAGTGTTTGTTTGAAATGTTCTTGCTGAATCACTGAGTTAAACGTATGTGTCTGTGTTTGTGTGTGTAGGTGTGTATGCATGTGTGTGTGTGTGTGTATGCATGTGTTTGTGTATGTGTGTTTATGTGTGTATGCATGTGTTTTTTATATTTGTGTGTGCATGTGCATGTGTGTTTGTGTGTGTGTATGTGTGTGTGAGTGTGTGTGTGTGCTGGAAAGGAACTATAGTTCCAAGATTGAGTAGGGATGTGAGTTCCTCCTTTTACTTGAAAAGATGCCATTGTTTATCTGCTCTGCTCTGCCCTAGAGAGTCAGGTCTCTAATTGTCAGCAGTCTGTACCCTATACAGATACCCCTTACCCCTTCGCCCTCCCCACGCCCAGCCCAGATTTTCCTTTCCAAATGCCTGACATGTGCTCAGACATATAACTGACGGGCAGTGCCATAGGAGGCAGGTTCATCTCTCATCCCTCTCGGTGCACCAGCAAGCTCAGTGTGTCACCAGCACTTGAAAGCAGAGATAAGTGATGAGCTGGAAGCGGGGAGCAAAGAGAGACCAAGACAGGCTGCTTTGAGCTTTGACAAGGAGGTCACACTTTAGCCGAGGATCCTGAAGTATTTCATTAGACATAAGCTGCTGCTGTTTTCCAAGTTAACATATGTAAGTTTCTCATGAATGGGTTGAGCACTGATGTATGAATGGTTTCTTTCTATCTGGCTTTTCTTCTAATGTACTGAACTGGGGCACTGGAAAGAAAACAGGTGGCTGAGCAGAAGACAAAATAAAATTACAGAAGAAGAAATACCATCCTTGCCACTGATTCAAAGATTACAGGCATTTGAGATCAGCGGGAAGGTTTGTAAATGACCCTGTGCCAATGATTCTAGCTACTCTTAGGGCTGTATCTGGGCCGGAGAGGGGGTGTCGAAATGTGAGTCTGATTATACTGTCTTCTTTCTATCCATCCTCCCAGGCTTTCCCTGGCCCTAGTCAAAGCCTGAACTTTTCAGAAAGCTTCATTTGTCCTCCACTAACTTTCCAGTCCTACTCTTCATGAATCCACTCTGTTTTTCAAAATAGTAGGTCCCCAATAGAGTAAAACGTGTTTATATCTGCCCTTTTGAGGACATTTTTCCTTTGCCTAAAGCTGTGATATCCCATACATAAGCCACTAGGCTTATAGTGCTATTTAAATGACAAAGAAATTAAAATGATCTAATGCTAAATATGTATCAGCTGCATGTGAGGCTATCAACATCTGTACATGGTAAATGGCCTATGCTTGGAATGAGGCAGCTGCAGACCTCTTGTCACTGTGCTGGTTTGTATTAGACATTCAAGGCTACAACGGCAGTCACCTCTGACTTTTGACTTAGCTATTGACTTTTTAACTTACACTTGCACACAAGCACGTTTACAACTCACAGCTCATGAGTCCATAGAAAGGTAGCTCATCAGCAAGACCTAGTGGTACGTCACTGGGATTCCAACCATCAGAAGGCTGAAACAGGAGAATGGTAACTCCAATGTCACACAGCCAGATACTATGAAAGGAAGAAGAAGAGGAGAAGAAGAAATAAAGGAAAAAGAGAAAAGAGAGGAGAGAGAGAGAGAGAGAGATGGATGGAGAGAGAGGGAGAAAGAGACAAAGAAGGAGCAACACTAAAATAGAAGGGAGAATAGGAGAATCAGGATGTCTTCTTTGTCACCTCCCCCATGCAGAAGTCACTGTGTAATTATCCAAGTTTCCTGGTCATCAACCATCTTCTTCTGTAGTCTGTGGGCTTTTCTTCTGGATACGTCAGCATCATGTTGTACCCACAGGAAGCAAGCAGTGTCAAAATCCTTCCATGACTGATCAGTAAATACTTTAGAAGTATGAACTCTCTATTGCCGAAGTAAGAACTGTTTATCTCCGTCCAGCGATGGGTACTTTGCACTGTCCCGAAACACAAATGAAAGCCTGAAGCATCAAGAGGATGAACTACTAAGCCAAGACCCTGTGGCTCGTGAGGGCCAAGAGGAGTGTGCAAGTAGCCCAACACCAGCCCATGATCCTTTTCTTCTTGCCCTTGGTACTCACACAAACTCATCAAAAGAAATAAGAGCGCCTTTGCACATGCTTTGAAGCAGACAGCAGTCACTCCTCCACAGTACTGTTATATTTTAAAATCACACTGATTTCCACAACAGCTTGACTATATAATGCATTGTTTTGTCTTTGCTAAGTATTTCCTATTCTCCCTTTCTCAGTCCCCAAATAAAGAGGGAATAAAGACAGGACACTGTACTCACTCTTCAGTTAGAAACCATAATGTCTGCAGAAGCAAACAGGAGAAAAACTAGAAAATGATGCATTGCAGCATGCCTTCAGGAAACAAGAGGCACTGAGGCTATGAGATCCAAGCCATGACCTTTCATTTCCTTGGCTCCTCAGCCCAGGTCATGTTAATTAGCATTATCATTTCATTCTCTTAACTGCATTCATTACTAATTATTTTAGAATAATAAAACTTTAGACTCTTTTATAAACAAATTAAGTTGTCTATAAATAGGACTCCGGTCAGATATTGAAGCCTCACAACCACCAAATCACCAAAATGATTAATAATTCAATAATATTGTGGTCATGCTCAGACACTATTGTTATTCTTCTGTCTTGGGAAGAAAAGATGTTCCTGAGCCAAATGTCTTTAATTCAAAATGTGGATCGAGGGAAATGTTCATGATTGAAACTTAAGCTTCTGTTTTTCTCATCAATAAATACTGTGGCGAATGAGAGAGCTGAGGAATGATTGGCTCCTCTCTGCGATTACATCCCATCTTGGTAGAAGGACCACAGCATCCCGCGGGAAACGTCTGTCTCCTCCAAGCTCACAGTGCCCCCTCGAACTCTTAGGACCTCATTCCATGGCAAGTGAGAGTGTACATATTTGGCAACAACAGCAATACCAAAAAATAGTCAAAAGGATTATTGTTCCCATCATGAGGAGGGGAGAATTGAGGCATAGGCCTTGTAGTAATTGTCACAGGCATATAACTAGTGAGTGACAGTGGAGGTTTGAATGAGTGCAACGCAGTTCCAGGGCCTATGTGTTTAACTGCTGTACTGTCCATCCAGCAGCAGGATAAACACACTTACACGAATGCATACAGAATTCTACAATGACTCTGTAAAGTAACAGGGAATATCGAGATTTGTTTTCATGTTTTAATTATGGATACCATCTAACCGGAAGATACAATTCTGATTGTCCACAAACTTGAAAAACGAAAATGGGTACCATGTCCAAATAGAAAAAATATATAAGAAAGAATATCTGGTAAAATGAGTTTTTTATTAAATAATTTGCCTAAGTGGATAAAGAAAATATCAGGGGACAATTTCTAAATCATACATTTCACTATTCTTTGCAATATAATGTAAATTTTGATCAATGAAAGTAGTAGAATAGTTCAATGCTTTAGAAATTTTGAAAGTTTGCTATCACTGTGAACTTGCAACAAGACCTTATGTTCCTGGCCGCTAATGTTGGTCCATATAAAACTAAATTCACTTGCTCTTCCCATAAACACAAAGTGTAACAAAAGAAAGAAAAAAAAAGGTAGCTTTTAAAAAAGTATCCATGATGTCCTAGTAACAAGAGCTTCAATCAAAATCCAGATGTAATTTTTCTCCCAATCATAACATGCCGCTAATGGCATTTTACAAATAAATGGATTGTACTCTGTTTCTTGAGAGCTATTTATACAGCCTGTTCATTCCGGCAGTTGTTTGTGTCAGTTACTTAGCAGAATCGACCGGACCTGATGCAGTCTGCTGTGATCTGCTCTTCAGATGAGAAGAAAACCAGAAGCTACCCAATGCGTACATCGGCAAAGTGTCCCTGCTTTTAAAGACTCTGAAGTAGCTGGGAAAGATGGTGGATGCTTTGATGCTGAAGTCTGTTCCCAGACAGGGGAAGAAAAGAACAGTTCAGTACTTAGCTTTGTGAAGAATGCTTCAGGAACAACATGCTGCGTGCCACAGAAGGGAGTAAACCAGCAAAGGCTTTCTAAATACAATTAAAATAACCGCTCCCGTTATTCAGAGTCAAACTCCCAGCAAAAGAAAACATAAAATGACCCATAATCATGGTTGCAGCATTCAAAAAAATAGATATTGAAATGGGGAGGGAACACATTGAGAAGAGATGATTTGTAAGGATGCGGTTAAAACTGTTTATATGCTGGGTTCTATTTGTTTTACAGCAAGTGGTGCTGGGACAGCACGGAAGGTTATCTTTGACAAGGTTTTAGCTATTATTTTCTTCCACTGAAATGGTATTTCTTGAGAAAAAAAGGTCTTTGGAACAAAATAACAATAAATCCTGATTTAGATACATAAACCTGCCATTGATATCACATAATATCAGTGTTCTTTCTCACTCGATACAGGCGTTTTAAAGATAAATGGTAAAACTGAACTGGAAATCCATCTGGCCGGCTGCCTGCTCTAATGAATAACCCCACTTTGGCTCCTGCAATGTAAGCAGAAAGTTCTCTCCCGGCCTCTTTCGTCTGTCATGAATCTACAAGACAGCCGACATAATATCTGGGCGACAACGGTGCGCTAACAGTGCGGTGACTTCCATTTTCTTTGCTTTCTATTGATTTTCACTTAATAACTGGCGAAATACTAAACGTCCGCCCTGAGTACCTAATAAATCCTGCCTGAGCTTTTTATTGAGGAGAATTTAATAAAAACAACCATTGCGGCTGAGGGATTTTTCTTCTGGACAGAACACAGGGGTAGGGGACAGTGGGGTTGGGCCAAAAGGAAGCTATTTAACTTTTTTTTTTTTCTCGGTATAGGGCTTCGCCCCTTTAGGAAAGATGGCAGCAATGTCAAGGATACATGTGCGTTTGAACCAGTCCCCAGAGAGCAGCTGTGGTGTCTCCAGTCAGGACATCAGGCCACTGTGAGAAAAGGGCTCCGAAAGGCTAAAGTGAAGGTTCAGCAAATCCTTGCTCTGGCTTCTGGGATTTCACGTTTTAGTGAAGGATTTCTTTTCTTTTCTTTTCTTTTCTTTTCTTTTCTTTTTTTTAAACACCAGAGTCAAAAATCTCTAAGGATACACACTTCCACTGATAGTTCAAGTTTACTACTGGGAGAGTTAGAGCAGCTTGCCTATTGCCTATTGTGGTCCGATGAGGACTCACAGAAGTATAAATGAGAAAAAGTGGTACTCACCAGCTCTCAGAAGGTGGGGTCAGGAGGAGAAAGAGTTCAAGGTCATGCCTAGCTCTACGGAAAGGATGAAGGAACCCTAGTCTACGGAAGACCCTGTTTCAAACTCAAACACACAGAAATCATAGAAATAAATAATAATTGTCTGCGAGGACATGCCACTTAAAAATCTTTCTCCTCTTCAATGATAATTTGAGTCTTAGGATTTCAATTTTTGGATGTGTGGATTTTGGACCTCACACATTTTCATCAGCATAAATTTCTAGGTCTGTTGTGGGTGTTTCAGAAAACCTCCTGTTCTGCAGTGTGGGCTTTTCAAAGCATTCCACAGCTGATGGCTCCCTCCACTCCTTGGGGTTTAATTGAGCCAGAGACTACGTTTAAGTCATTGCACTTAATGATAAGTGTCCCAGCACTCTCTCTATGTGCATGTCTTCCGTTCCACGCTCAACAAAATGTTTAATGATGAAGCCACATTTTTCAAAATGAAGAGGAGAAGCACGTTATACCCTAAAAATCATGGGAAGTATTTTTCCATGGTTTTTGGACCTCCATCACCCCAGCAAAACTATATGGGACTCAGCTCAATGCCAGGGCAGATTTTCCTACAGAATGTGACAGCTTTCATCTCAAAGCCCAGTGTTGAAATTAGAATCAGCAGTACCTAGTAAAAGGTTTGGCTGCTTGATCAGTGAAAACAAGACATTGTTGCCAAACTGATATGTGAGGTTTCCTCTTCCAAAGAATCAGTAAGTAAACTAATGTGGTAGGTGTCTTCTCATCAAAATTCGATAACTAAATTCAACCATGCCTATCAAATGTTGCTGCTTTCCCTCCCTGGGGCGACTCAGTAAACATTGTTTGACTGACTCAGTGAAGGGGAAACCCGCCCCTTCCTGCTATAATACAGAAGTATCTGCCTTCTCCTGTTCTGTGTCTCAGTTTCCTAATCTTTGAAATGGAACAGATTTCTATGCGTTGGAAGTGTGAAGGGGCTTATTTTATTAAGTACTTAAAGTACTTCTTGATAGGAAGTCTAGACTTTGTACTCAAACTTTGTACTCTTACTAGACCCTTTCTGTTCAGGGGAGACTAGCATGTTCCCTGACAGGGAAGAAGCCAGGCACTCATGAGAAAAGGAAGCAACAAGAAGTCTCCTTACCTGCCACTCAGTTCTGTCAAGAACAGAAAACTGTTTTAGTAAATAAAGTCTTCCTTCTCCTAAGTGTCCCTGTATATAGCACCATTCAACAAATGTTTTCTCTTGTGATGTATAAATACTGTTATGGTAGCTGAAATTGGGACTCTTCCAAAGAGGAACCTGACCCCACTGTTCTGGTAAAGATGACCTGCACTTCATTCAGAAAATGGCGCTCTTCCCTAATGTCAGCTTTCCCTTTTGAGCAGAGTCCTCTTTGCTCAATTCTTGCTAAGCATTTCTGTTTCTCTTGCTTTTTAAAGTCCGCCCCTTCTCTCTCTCCGTGTCTGTGTGTGTGTGTGTGTGTGTGTGTGTGTGTGTGTGTGTGTGTGTGTGTGTGTGTGTGTGTGGTTTCAGCCTTTAGGTTTGCATTAACGCTCACACATTGTCTCCTGGGCAGCACACTTTTGTTTTGGTTTCAGACTAACACTGGAGAATATTGAGCATGCCTCTTCTCTTGTCCCCAGGCTGAGACCAGGGAAAGATATTTTCAAGTTGACTCTCAGGTGTTGGCCTGCTTCCCTCTAACTGGTCCACATAAAGGTGGATTGCTATTCAGATAATGTCTTCCCCACTCCACAGAAGGCTGGTGTACTGAGCTGTGATTGTGACAAATGATTTACTATTAGGGACATTCTGTAATTATTGTTCGGTGGGACCGCAGACCGATACATCATTAACATGATAGACGGGCTTTTATATCAGCAAAAATAACTAAATTAATAAAAATGGCTTCATTCCAAACCCTGTCAGAAAGCCAATACTCAGAACAATCAAATAGCAGTGGTACCTGAGAACACCCTGGTTTATATTCCCGACAAATCATGTTTTATGCATAAGTAATAAAATATTTGTATATATAATCTCTATAATATGGGACTATGTATGTAATATAGCAGATTTTTATAAAAATCAGTACTAAACAAAAAAGGTAGGAAATTTAAATATTTAGTTCCCACAGGATTTAGACTTAAAATTTATGCCTTTATGTACTTGGGTTGCAGTTTGAAAATACTAAAATTTGTCAATGACAACTTTTCACTTCAAGATCTCTTGAATGGTGAGAAGCATTTTAACATAGATCCTACAGAACAAATCCTTCCTTCCTTCCTTCCTTCTTTCTACCCCCCCATCTTTTCGTCAGTGAGCTAATTATTAAATATTTAGCTTCACAATTCTTGCCTTTCTATCCAGAATAAAAGGAAAGAAAAGTGTATATTTTTCATAATTCTGCTGGAAGAGGCTATGGAAACAAAATGTGAACCATAGGGAGTCATGCTAAAAATCTTTAAAGCATGTATAAGTACTACTCACAGTTATATTGCTAGATTCACCCACTTTATGCTGACAGTAAATTTCAGTGAGAAATGACCATTATAATAATGGAAAATCAAGGCATAGACTCAAGAAATCAAAAAAGGGATAAAACAGTGTCTAAGTGGGTTTTTGTTGTTGTTGTTGTTGTTGCTGTTGTTCTTTTCTCCCTTCCTTATTTTATGTATTTCAATATATTTGAAACACATTCATTATCCAAAAGTCTTTAGGAGAGATGTTCTTTGCCTTTCAAAAGCCTTAGTATTTTGGAGTTGATGTAAGCACATATGCATGTGATGGCCACCATGCCCATCACTAGTGGGGCCTGAGTAGAACCCAGTCATCTTTCATCAAGCAGAGATGCCGCAAAGAGAGGAAATAAAAAGTGTACATGGGTTCTGATATGGTGTTTCTACTATAAGGACTTACAGAACTGGGTGCAGTAAATGATCCAAATCAACTAAGAGGATCCAAATTATCTTTAAAAACAGCCTAAGTTCATTTGTGTGTGTGTGTGTGTGTGTGTGTGTGTATGTGATCCTATTTTGGACTTAAACATCAACAAAACCTTTTCAGAGAAGTTTTAGTTTCATAAAACAATTGAGATGAAAGGACCATTCTATTCCCTGCACTTGTACAACATCTGGTCCCATCATCAATATCCAACATCCAGGGAGCACATTTATGACCAACATCGACAGGGGATGTGTGGCCATGGTACACAACTTACATGCAATCTCTTCTGGTGCTGTATGTTCTGTGGCCATTCTATGTGTGTATATTTGTCCTTTGTCACACTCGAACAACAGGCTTTTCTACTTTTAACGGTGTCTTTAAAGATTGAAATTCAACCTTTAGCAGCTGTGTTGCTGGAGCTGTCTCTACTGCAATACCCTAGACCTTTAGGAACGGTGTTGTTGTTATTTCTTAATTCTACAGAAGCTCAAGTGATGAGCCCTCGATAGAGCCCAGGGAGATAAAGATCTGGGTAAATGATGCTGTAACAAGTCAGCCCTTTCAGAGCTCCCTGCAAGCAGGAAGTCCTTCTCCAGTGCAGGGTATGATGGGAAAATTACATACACTATAGCTCAACGACACTGGGAGGATTAAAAAAAAAATAGTTAAGGAAGTTCAGGAAGCCAGAGACATCTCAGGAAGTATCCTACATGGCGACAGAAGACAAGAGTTAGAAGCAACTTTCCTAGGGTACAGAGCGAGGGGCCCAACAATTGATTTTATGGCAAAAGCTTGATTGAGACCTATTTTAAACCTCATCTTCTCTGCTTTGGACTTCTCTTAAAGGAAGACAAATGCCCTTGAAAAGGAGTCTTAAAAGTGTGATTCACGGACTCAGGAAGAATTACAGGATGCAGACGGCCTAGCGAAGTGCCTCCCTCCAAGGACATCACATTTCCTTCCTCTTAATCTGAGTGAGCCATTAAAAAGTTAGCCTGTTCCCCGGAGGCTCCTCCCCAGGATTCTCCTCGAAGGAACTGCTCACACTGCAAAGGTAATTTACCTAGACAAGGTTTA
Source organism: Acomys minous (assembly GCF_964271855.1). Lineage (NCBI taxonomy): Eukaryota > Metazoa > Chordata > Mammalia > Rodentia > Muridae > Acomys > Acomys minous. The sequence goes on from NC_140484.1 coordinate 107,195,607, forward strand.
GGAAGCAAGGTTCCAGTTCAGAGACCGCAGTGCCTTCATGAGGCCAGGGGCCTCTTTTCAGGACTCTTCCTGAAGTTAAGTAACAAAGAAAGATACAGAGTAAACAACCATGGCTCAGAAACCCACCACCCCTGCACCCGTTATTATCACGTGTAATTAACTCCCAAATGTGATAGCTTCGTAGTATTTCATCCAAAGGTAAACACGCAGTTCTACGCGCCCTCTGCAAATAGGTTCCTGTTATCCAAATGTTCTGTTCAGAGAGTGGTTTTAATTATTTGAGCTTCTAGTGGGAAAACTGTTTTCTGAGGGGCAGGGATGTGGGAGGGAACGGGATTCTTTGCTCTGGACCTTGGGGAGTTGCTGTGGTCATTCAGCTTCACAGGACTTCAGGAAAGCGAGCTTGAGGGATGATTCCCTTTTATGGCAAAATCACTCGCATGAATTTGCCGGTTTAAAGTCCACTGGAAACAAGGCCGTGTGCTTGCAGAAATGCTGCAGCTGTGTCTACCAAAGCAGCTTAGATTCTTGTCTCCCTGGTTCCTTCTACCCTGCCCTCCCTCCCAAGTGTCTTCCTCCATTCCGGAACAACATGGCAGTAGAGAGGAACATGAGTGAGGACCTCCCACTCTCTTGGTTCCCGTGTGAAAACTAATTTCGACTGCTTCTGTGCAAAGAAGGAAGAGAAGCTGACAATCACACAGCATTTACTATGGACATTCACATTTTCTCAGTCCAGGGTCACGGTGGAAATGTACAGATAGCCACAAGAGCTCTGTGACAATTTGTTTGCTCCTGTTGCGTGGGAACATGCAGTCAACATCTTCAGACCCTTCAAAGGGTTACCTAACAGGTAGTCGTTAGGAGAAAATGGGATGGTATCATAAAAGCAGAAAAAAAAAAAACAGTAGGGAGAAAAAGTTGTGATGCTAGAGACGGCCCTAGCTAATGAAAACTCTGCCTACCAACACAGCCCAGGAGAGTGAGCTGGAGAAAGGACAGCACATTCATTGGTTCACGTTTCCAGAGGTCTGGAGGATTTGCTTCCTAAACACTGGTGGATTAAAGGATTGGATCAGGCCACCATCTTGTTGCTTCAAAGAGTTCAATGTTTTATGGCTGTAGGCCTCAGGCCTGGCATTATACCCTAACACAAGATAAGGCCAAGCAAGGAAGGTTTGCACATTCTTCCACATGCCTATCTTTAATATACATAACACTTTTAGTATGTGAATAAAAGTCACACAGTGAACAAGGGGATATTTTTGATTACACTAAATTTAAACAATCTGTTAATAGAGCAAAATTAGAAGAAATGACCAAAAGCTTCCCTTTGGTCACCTAGCATGCCACTATACTCAGTTAAGCTACTCAGATACGATATTTCTTGGCCTGCGAAGCAGGAGAAACAGTGAAGAAAAATTCCCCTCCTGTGCTTAATTGCTTTTCACAAAACACAATCCCCAGGCCTGCATACGAGATTCGCATTTTCTCTTCCGTGCTTCCTTCTGTATGTTTTGGCTGCGTGGGTGGAATTTTCCCTGATAAGAGGACCACCAATCCAGTGTGCACTGCGTGGGGTTGGCCCAGTTGAATGGGCCCCACTGGGCCCCCTCCCCCTGGGGGAGAAGGGGGCCAAGAATTCATGGGGTTTGATTACTGCCAGGGTTATATTTTTCTCTGTTTCTAAGCTATGCTCTTGCTGGTAAATCAATGCCTAGACTTGGGAGGCTTAACATCCACCCTGATGGAACCCAGTTCTCTGTAGGGAAGAAACAAAGGAGATGTCTTGCCCAGGCATTTCCCTATGCCTCTTTAAATAGTGACATGAGCAGGCGCAAATGGCAAAAGGGTCAGCCTGTGTGTTCTTATTAGGGGTTTGCAATGGTTTAAACGGACTTCCATGGTGAAATATGTAAACAGGGATAATAAAACTATTTTTACTCACTAAAGTCAACATTTCACATCTAGCTGCTTCTCATCTTATGTCAATAACACATCTGTCCCCGGAGAATACTGTCTTTAAAAAGTACAGAAGAAATAAAGCGAATGGGATTTTTCCTACGGTGACTTCTCTAAGTTTAAAAATATACTTCTTGTTGTGTCCATGTGGTGGTGGTGGTGGGGGGGGGACAGGCATGTATGTATCCAAACACAGATGTGGAGGTCATAGGACAAGTTTGCTGAGGCAATTCTCTTTCTCCATCTTTATATAGATCCAGGGCAATCAAGCCCAGGTCTCCAGAGTTGGGTGGTGAGTCCAGCTATGATGCAATATACTTTTATATGTATTTCTTTTTCTATTTCTTTCTTTCTTTCTTTCTTTTTTCTTTCTTTCTTTTTTTTTCTTTTCTTTTTTGGTTTTTCAAGACAGGGTTTCTCTGTGTAGCCTTGGCTGTCCTAGACTCACTTTGTAGACCAGGGCAGGAGAGATGGCTCAGCCATTAAAGGCTAAGCTCACAACCATATATATGTATTTCTTTACAGACCATATTTAACTCACTGGGCTCTGTGTTGATAAAAATAAGGCGAAGGACTAATATTGATGGTAAACAAATATATTCTATCTTCCTTTGATTATCAGCATTTTCTTCTTAATAAGCTTGTTTATTACTGTGACCATTTTTTGTGTGTATAAGTGTGTATACATGCTTGTGTCTGTATGCACACGTATGTCTATATGATGCATACTCATGTATTTACAACCAAGTATGGAGGCCAGAATTCAACATGAGTTGTCTTTCTCAATCATTCTCATCTTATTTTTATTATTTTTATTTTTTTTATTTTTAGCTAGCCTGTCTTATTGAGCCTGTTTCTCTGGACTGCTAGGACAGCCAGCCTCTGTGCTTCTCATGCCTCAACTTTTCCACTTCTGCTATTGTAGATATGCACCATCACACCAACTTCCTACATGGGTGCTGGGATTTAAATTCATGTCCTTATGCTTGCATGGCAAGCCTCTTTGCTAATGAGCCATCTCCCAACCCCATATCACTGTGGAGAACTTTTCAACTCCCCTTTGTATTTATTTTGAGAAGAGGCTGTTGTCATATGATATGACCGAAGGGCAAGAATTATAAATTCATCTATTGGTCTAGGGTTTTCCTTGTGACTTGCTGTGACCAATAGGAAATAGTAGAAATAACATGACTTAAAAGGCTTTGTAAGTGCTGTGGTGATTAAAAACAAAACAAGAACAACAAAACTCTGGACAGCACGTTCCTGCCAAAATGCAAAAAGAAAAGAACATTTTTGAGTGAGACGCCACACCCAAGCCAGCATAGTCAAGCTTAGCAATGGCGAACAAATTCCAGCTGACCTGCAAAGGACTATTAAAACACAGTTCTCTAGTACATTCTTTAACAAGGTCTAGACAACAGAAGTTAACCGAGGTAATGTTGACATTCATTCATTCAGTCAGTCAGTCAGTCAGTCAGTCAGTCAGTCAGTCATCCATTCTCAAACACTAGATGTTCATCTACTAAGCCCAAACATATGGATGTGGCCTGAGTTGCACAGTTCACACTTCCAAAGGTCAATGGCATAGTAAATAAAGTGGACACGCAAAATGTTGAAAGCCAAATGTCACCTGAGTACAGTGGCAAATCCTCAGTGAGGACATCACACATGCTAAGGGGGCCATCAATGTTAAATCATGACCAGAGGTTAGGTAGGCAGTAGAGTTAACAGCGTTTCAGGAAGGAAATGTACACAACACTTGCAAACATTGGGAATCTTGCAACACCTGGCTTAGGAAGTAACAGGCACAGGCAGAAGGTATCCCTTGAACTTTCTGGAAATCTATATGGAACTTTCCATAAAGAGCAAAGTCAAGTGTAGTTGAAAACCTCTCTGCGGTTTTTCTTGGTACTGATCTAGGGAGAAAATTTGATTGGGTGTTTGAGTGGCATCCCTTTTAAATTGCCCACCTCCCCTTTAAACCAGACCTAACTGCTGGAGACTGTGAAGGAGGCAGGAAGCCTTTTGATTATTTGTGGTGTTTCATTCTACACTTCCTGCTTTGATCTCAGAGCACAGCAAGTAAAATATTCTTAGAGAAACAGCTTGCTTCCTAGATGCTTTGGTATTCCTTGCGTTAGGAAGTTAGTGGGAGTGTCAGGCATCCCTTTTATTTTCAAGAGATTTTCATTGCAACCATGGATGGAGAGTGCAAACAGTCCTTAAACACTAAGGCTTCCATCATTTGTTCTGTGCATATTTTCACCATTATACACAAAACTTTGTAGAGTAAAAGATCAGGAGGCCCGTTGAAGAGCCCACAACCATGTTCTGTCAACTGCCAGGGTTTTAGACTGCCATTTCTATAAAGCTGTCATTAATCAGAGAGATCTGGGATGTGTATGTGTTCCAATAAGAAGGTTGCTTTAATGCAGTAACTGGCTTGCTGTTTCCTCCGCTTCAAAATGGGAAGAATCTTCTCTGGGGACAGAGAAGTGACTTATAAAATGGCCTACTCTCTGACATGAACTCCGGGGCCCCATATTTCACCACTTCCCCTTGGTGGGGAGGCCTGGTGGCACTCAGAGAAAGGATAAGCAGGCTACCAAGATGAGACTTGGTAGGCTGTGACCATTTGGTGGAGAAGGAGATCCCTCTCGGTCACAGACATAGGGGAGGGGAATAGGGTGAAAGAGGGAGGGAGGAGGAACAGGAGGATACAAGTGATGGGACAACAATTGCAATGTAATCTGAATAAATTAAATACATTAAAAATAATAAGATAAAATAAAAACAAACAAACAGAAGAAAAAATAAAATGTCCTACTTATTTGGAACAACAAAAAAAAATAGAATTGAGCTTTTGATCTTTGTCTTGAGTATTGAGAGCTTGAGTAGAGAGCTTCAAGTGATCTAGAACTTGTGTTCGCTGTGGCCAAGACTTTAGAAGAGAAAGAAACAAAAGAGAGAAACAAAATAATTCTGTTGTAAAATAATAACTATAAATAAATAAATTAATTAATTAAAAAAAACAGCCTGGGAAGTAAAAACGGCTCCCAGATTGCTAAGCAGAGAAGATGTATGTCGCTCACTTCTGCAGTACTGAGCTCTAGTCAGCAGTGGGAAAGGTAGGGGGTCTTAGCATGTAGACGTATGAAGGAACAAGAAAGGAAGTCAGAAGAAGACACTACATCTTTAAATTGAATTGAATGTTCTGTGACTTTAAATAAAAGCTCTTCTGTTGTTGGGCAAATAAATTTAAACCACTTAACGTGGCAGAGAAGGTCAGGCAGGCTTATTATGGCGATCATAGCGTTACAGCTATTGCGATTGACCGCTGCTCTCCGGAATCACCAATAATCAGAGACCGCAAGCTGTGTTTGCCGAGAAAGGTCATCATTCATTTTTTTCAAAGCATTAATATCTTTTGTTTGTTTGGCTCAACATGAAACAGGAATCGATAGCGGTAATTCACAGAGCAATTAGCCCCTCATCTGTCAAACGGCATCTGGGTGTATTTAACAAAAAGACCTTTGGAAAGGTTTAAAAAGAAGGAAAGTGCCTGTATGATCAACAATTTATATTTTCTACATGACATGTTGTGTATGTATCTGTGAAAAGGACCGGGGGGGAGCTTGGGAGTAAGAAAATATACATAAAGCATGCTATAAATCTACACTTCAGTGTTATGATGTGACTGTGTAGGGATAGAACCAAGCCAGCTCAGATTACTTTCTCCAGCCGTTCCCATGAAGACAGCAAGTAGCAATAGAGGTCTTTGTATCATGGGCTAACACAGCTGTGATACACAGATTTCAGGAAGGAAGCCCTCTAGGATAAACTTAAAAGTGGACAGTGTAACAGCTGGGAAAAGGTCACACCTCAAGAACAAAGGGTCCCATTTGGTGTCACAGATTATGATTTCTGTGCAGGGATACGATTCCTCTGAGATGGGCCACAGCACTACTTTGCACCCATCCCACGAGTTGGCTCTGAAAAATGTCCTAGTAGGAACTGACCGTTGCTGTACCAGTTCTTCCTTGACATCTTTTCCTAAAGGAAAGGTGAAAAGTGAAATTAAACTGCTAAGTCCTTTACATTTGATAGAATGAGCCTTGATCAGGATCTTCACAAAGTTTCAAAGATGCGAGCCACAGAATGAAGGCGATGCATTTCTGACACTCGAACTTCTGAAAAAAATTTCACGTACAGACTTGTCCACACATTCACGTAAATGCTATTACTCTCAGCAGGACCAGATGTATTCTGTATTTTCTTTTCAATTTCTGTTTCTTCCTTCTCCTATTTTCCCTCTTGACTTTTCTTTCTTTTTTTTTTTTCCAACTGCCCCCTCCTTTTTTATTTTTCTTTTTTAACTTTGGTCTTCATCCAGACCAAAAGATCATAGCCAAGAAAGAAATTAGGAGATGAAAAGAGAAAGTAGTGAAAGTTGTACTTATTTTATGATTTGAGAAAACATTCTCAAAATTTGCAGCTTGAATGCAGTTTTAGTTTTAGTATCCGAGCATTGTGGCATCCCATCTATCTTTTAGGCAGCATCTGCAGAACTATTAACATTTTGTGCAGAAGTCACAGAATGAAAGTAGAGTGAGAATCGATGACAGACTTTGAACTAGACACAAGAGAGAAAAAAAACTACAGCAAAATGTAAGAGCAGGGCTGCCTATGGCGATGTCTGCCTTTAATCCCAGCACTTGAGAGGTGAAGGCAGGATATCTCTGTGAGTGTGAGGATAGTTCATTCTACATAGTGAGGTCTAGGCCAACCATGGCTATATCATAGACCTTGTCTCAGAAAAAAAAAAGAATAAATAAAAGAAAAGAAAAGGCTCCAAGTAAACGACAGTCCTTCAGCATAAAAAGGACCCTGAGCTGAAGAGTTATGGAGGTTATTTTTACTTCATTCAGTATCTTGCTTTTCAACATTCCTTTAACAAACACATGCAAATTTAATTGGAAACTCCATAGCATCATTTATACCCACTGCGGTCACACCATATTTCATACAGTTCCCAGATAACTAGATTTTTGTATACTCTTTCTACGGACTGCCAAAGGATCTATATGTTTCCATAGAAATGTCACAGAATCTGGGGCCTAGTATGAAAATCAACTCTTACAGTTAAATCTGGCTGTAAGACAGAAACTAGCACATGCTACAGCCAAGTTTCCAAACACTGATAACCTATGATGCAAGAATTTCATGTCAGATACGTGGGTCCATCTCACACTTTTGAGTGTGCTTTTTAATCCTGGGGCATTCTTCCTCCTCACAACGTTCTTTTCTGTTTATGTCAACTGTGGTAGGCATTTCCATTCATTTACAACACAGCTCCCTTTAATTAGATAGGGTCCCTGTAACCCATAGATAGAGGCTAATAATTATTCTCCAGACTTCCCATTACTAAAGCAAATGGTGCAGCGAGCCTGGCCTCCAGCTTGCTTTTATGAAAATTCTTCACAATACTTGAACAATAATTAAAATCACCCTTACTTCCCACATGGTGTCCATAAGGCCCATCATTATTTTCTTGGTAGACTTTCTTAGGGGTGGGTCTGGCTTCCATGGGCTTTGAATGATCTTGATTTGTAAATCAAACCTGAGTTAGAAGGATGGGCTGCCACCTCCTCTGGGCTCTGCTTCATGTCACAGGGGTACAGTTCATCAGACAAACACCTCATAAGCATCAGTTCTGGCGGGCTTCCAGGGAAAACCATGTCATGCCATTGAATAACACTTAGGACCCAATCTCTCATTCCCCTCCTGTATAACTAAATAAATTGGGCAAAGGTCTTGACCTGTCTCAAGATAACAAGAAGTTTAAAAGACTTACTAATGTTTCATGCTGCAGACACGGAGCATTTGGGGAGTGAACCAAAACAAGATGGTGGCTTTCCTGCAGTTCAAAGGCGGCTCTGATAACAAATGAATACTGACAATCTTTTTGTCCCCTGATGTGTGCAAATCATCCTGCTGACATTCTGAGGGACACTAGGGCTGAGAGATGAAAGAAAACGAATGCATATGTTTTCTTTCATTCTTTTTTTTTTTTTTTCCTTTTGGTTTTTTGAGACAGGGTTTCTCTGTGTAGCCTTGGCTGTCCTGGACTCGCTTTGTAGACCAGGCTGGCCTTGAACTCACAGCAATCCACCTGCCTTGGATGCTGTTCTACACAGATTCTCATAATCTATACTGAGGACCAAGAAGCATTTTCTACAAATGCCCCGAGTCACTCCCTATGCATCTGCTATATTCGGCTGTTATAGTTTGAGACCTACTGTTAACAGCCATGGGATAAGCAAGCACTTGGTATTCACCAATAAAACTTTATTGCAAATACTGCAATTTGCATTTTTAAAATAATCTTTATATACTTTATAATCATGTCACAAAATATTCTTAATTTTTAAAACTCCTTTAAGAAATGTGAAAGATGGCTTTAACTCCCTACTGATAGGAGAGCTTCAAGAGCTGGAGTTGGCATTTGGGTTCCCAGAAATTCAAGTTCTGGCTAAAGAATGATGTCACCAGCATGGCTTTGCTGACTCCCTGTCAACTCAGGGGTGATAGGGCTGGTGGGTCTGGTGGGGCTGGTGGGGCTGGTGGGGCTGGTGGGTCTGGTGAGGCTGGTGAAGATGGTAGGGATGATGGGGCTGGTGGGGATGGTACGGGCATTTGCAGAATTCAGCTATTACCTCCTATGCCCAGAATAATCTTCATAAGCTGTACCTTTTGGTTTTCTCTTCCTTTCCTTCTGCAGGCCAAATATTTCAGAAGGGCACTTTGCACTTTGTAAACTCCTGGGATGTAAAGGAGAATCTTAATTGTGCACGAATCATACATTAGGGAGAGGTTTTAGAACCTCAAATTAAACTGGCAAGCCTTGTTACAAAAAGAGATTTTTTTTTTCAGGTAAAACTCATAATAATTTAAAATGCTATTGAAATTTTTAATTAAATTACTCTTTATTCAGGTATTGAGTACAAATAATTTTAAAATTATTTTGTGAACTATTTGGTAACTCAGGAAAATGCTTAATTTTTAATGTAAGTTTAAATAGAGTTCAAAGCTCTGTATGTGTGTGTATGCTCTTATCTAACAGAAAGATGAAAATTAAAGTTCTAACAGTGTTTGTGAGATGGTGAGATTCAAGTGTTGTCCTTTCTAGACATTTCAAATGTTTCACTATCTGTGCTTCTTTTATAATTAGGAGAAAGCAAAGAATGATTCAAGAGTAACCTTTGTTTCCAACTTTTAAAGTGTTACTATGGAAAGTCTTCAACTTCTCCAGCAAGCAGTCTGGATGATACATTGACCCCCGAGAAGACACATAAGAGCATTGACGATAACCTCTGGCAAGCTCAGAAAGATAATTACCTGAAAGTTGCACAAATTCAGAACTTTTGTGACATACAAACAAAGAAAAGGGAAAAAGTAGAACACAAGGGAATATAAGTAAAATCTCATAAAAGAGACAGAAGTAAATATATGTGTAACAAAATAATAGATGTTTCTAAATTCTCTAAAAATTTTGGCAAGTCAATAGAACTGAGTAGGAAAGAAATCAACAGACTTCCCTCCCCTGCTATTCAAATAAGAACAAAGCACATATTATTTCCTGACATTCTAAATTCTTATTTATACTAATAACCAACAGTTTCTTAAATGCTGACCTTCTTCTTCATTTACAATAATAAATAATGTAATATACATTTGGTAGTAATAATTGGGTGAAGCCAAACAATTAAGTTTTTATTGATGGGGACATTGTAATCACAAACTGATTTTCTGAGTATTCTTTGATGTTTTTTATTCCAGCTCTTTAAGATGCGTATCTTGATCAACAGACCAATGCATGATTCCTACATGCATGGTTATTCCCACCAGGCTTTGCACATCATATGGAAGAGATGAATATGATTATTTATTTTTCTCCTAGGCTAACAAGGCTGACAGGAACTCTGAGAAGAACACTGTATCGGAGACACATTACTCCCCAGTCTAGAAAAATTACACTTATTGATGTGGGATATTTCTTGGAAACTGAGTGAGTGAATGATCATAAAAAAACAAAACAAAACAAAAAACCCTGTAGCTTCTCAGAAGTAAATAAATGTAGTCTGGGCATTTGCTATTTGTTGGCCTAAGAGCATGGAGTTTGATAGTTAAACCTGAAACACCAATAGCTTCAATACCAGCAGAAATATGCCTGAAAGGGAGCTCACGCAATGCAGCTTTTCCTTACTTCTCGCCATTCTTGTTTCTATCCCATAGAAACCTGGCTCCAGATAATCTTCTTGACTGATGGACCTGAAGGGAAAGGACGGTACAGCATGGGACCATCGCCTTCACTTCTCCTTATCAAACACACTCGCCAATTGATGTTCTTGGCATCTTTCCACAGTCTCACAAGAGGCAGGACTATTCTGGGCCTTTTTGAGCCCTCTTGTCTTTCGAAATGGTGACAGTCTATCTTGACAACTCAAATCAAGTCACTGGGTACCACCCACAGGCTACTGATACAGCCTTTCAGCAAGTTGTAAGGGAACCAACGAAGAATAGGATGGCAGAGTCCAGTTTTCATTCAACACTGCAGCTATTAAGTTTATTGTAGTATTCAAAAGTCATCTTGAAAAGATTCAGCTCCGCCCCCCCTCATCCTCCATCCCAGACAAGATTATAGTAAATGAGAGACATGGTGGATGGTATGGTCCAAGCTAAAAACAAACAAACAATATATAGTGGATGCTAAAGGGCAGTGACACATCCTGATGTAAGTACTGGTCCTCTGACCCGCAGTGTCCTCTCCAGGCGCTTCACTTCCTCATTGTCACCCTCATTCTCAGAATATTAAATGGAAAATTCCAGAGGAAATGAGAAAGAACACATCAAGATAACTTTTATTAGGATGAATTTTATGGGTGCATTATTTTTTTTTTATATCACCGCTGTCAGATTCTTATTGTACCTAATTATAAGTTAGGCTTTATCATAGACATGCACATATGTGAAAAACTACATATGTAGGGCTCAGTGTTATTGAAGGTTTCAGGCAGGAGGTTATGGGGAAGCTTGGAAAATACCTGCTGCATATGAGGGAACCTATGTATTATTAAATTCATATCATTATGTATGAGCACTAAGTGACTATTAGACACAGAGCATTAGAAAAAGAAGAAATTGCAAATATCCAGAGTGATTCACAGAACACTATAACTGAAGGACAAGAATTTGAGTTGGACTTAGAAGTATCCGCGAGGCTGGAAGGATGCAGAGAGGACAGGCCAAACAATGCCCTGCTAAGCACCAGGATAGCTACCGCCCAGGGACCCTGTGGGTTGAGTTGCATGTGCAGTCAGTTCTCATCAGATGAGGATGATGAACTGCAGAGAATGTAGCTTTCCAAAGAGTACACAGCTAACAGTATGAAAAATGAACCCAAAACTGACCTGCCTCTTTTTGGAGCCACTGTTCTTTTGAACAGCTGTACGGAGGCTGCTTATTGGAATGCACATGTTCAGGGGCAAAGGGATAGAGACACACAAACTGCTCTTAGACTAGCATCAGTTGGGAAGAAGGAGCTCATGCAAATTACAGAAAGGTTTCCTGGGAAGAGTTGCAGGAGTCCATTGACCTGACAGGGATTTGTCAAATCTGAATGTGCTCTCTGACTAGCAGAGTAGAAGACTCCCAAACTCTGCATGGCATCACGAAGTCGTCACCAAAGGACAGCTGAAGATCGCTAATATTCTGTTATCCTACCTTCCAAGCTTCTTAGATTTTTCTTTAGATGTACACCTACTTGTGTAGATGTAATTTAATGATATTAGAATTTTGTACATTCTGTGATGCTGATTTCTGAATTAGTGATATGGCAGAGCCACATTTTATTGTGCACACATTTTCAAAATGCTTTTTATTGAAAGGGGTCACCATCTATATTGTTTATTAAGCTTTTAGCCTTGAGTGTTGAAGTGATGCTTCCTTTTTTTTTTTTAAGTTGTGAAGCATGTGTGATTTTTATACAAATCATTCTATTCATTTCTGACTCCTCTCAAAATATGTTTAAAACTTATAAATTATATTTAAACCTTAAATGTTTAAGTATTTTATATAACGTTTCAGCCTAGTTTATTATTTTAATTATTTTTTATTTTTGACATTATAAGTATATCATTTCCCTCTTCCTTTTTCTCCCTTAAAACTTTCCCAATATACTCTTTCTTGCTTTCTTTCAAAATCATGACTTTCCCCCCATTAATTGTTGTGGCATGCACATGTGTGTGCTTGCGTGTGGGTGTGCATGTGTGCATTCATATGTGAATATGTGCGTGTGTTCCTAAGTATAAGCTCCTCAGTCTGTATAATGTTACTTATGTGTATGTTTTCAGAGGTGCTCATTTTGTACTGGATAGCCAATCGGTGCGCTCTTCCCTGAGGAAGACTATTTCTCCCACTTTCAGCATTCCTTAGTTGCCTGTAGTTCTTTGTGTAGAGTTGGAGTACACTGTGTGAAAGCATTTGATTGTTGGCGGCTAAACTGGCAGAGAGCTAAGTGCTGGCCTACTAGCCAGATCTTAGTATTGTTATTTCTATGGCTCATCACCATTCTCATATTGTGCAAATATTCCTCCTTCCTCACTTGCCTATTGAATGGAATAAAGAGCTGACAACCAATAGCTGGTAGAAAGTGGAGGGTGGAACTTCCAGGAGAGAGAGGCTTTCTGGGAGAAAAAAAAAAAAGCAAAGGCATAGGATTAGCCAGCAAGACACAGAGGTGAATGGATGGACATAAACAGGAGCAGAGAGGTAGGGATGGACACGTGGCAGGACACGGAGGCAGGTTTAGTTGGGTTAAGCTAGAAAGCTGACTGGAAATCTTCCCAGCTAAAATGCCTAAAATATTTTTTAAAAAATCCCTCAGAGTCATTATTTGTACCCCTCACTGATTGGAAAGTCCTGTTCCAGTGCAGTGTTGAGGCCTCATGATCGAATCCTCCCCACTTTGGAGTGTCTGTTTTTGTCCTTGTTCAGCAGACTTTTAAGCAGTCATGTGGATGAGCCTGTATGGGTGTAGCTTCTGGCATTACTAGGAGGCACACCCACAACAAACTCCCTGATCCTCCGGCCTTTAGAATCTTTCCATTCCCTCACATATAAGATGTCAATAGAAACTAAAATGTTGGGCCATCCTAGGAATGAAGGATTTGCTGGGACTCCTGTGGAGTAGACTAATATCCTAGCAGAAGCTGTAGCCCATCACCACCACTTTGGGGAGACAGATGGAGAGGGAGAAGGAGGAAGAGAGGAGATTAAGAGAAAAGGACAGAGGAAGTATAAAAGGTTGAATGAACACTGGATGCCTTCCCTTCCCATTCTCTAGGGACAAATACTTGTCCAAGAGCAAACAATGGTGTGGTTTTAGAGATGATCATCCCTGGAAGTCAAGGAGAACGTTATGGTGGGACCAATGTCAGACTTTGTCCAGGTGGCTTCCTAAATTATTCTCATGTAATGCTTCTATAGTCTCTGTCAATGCATTTCACTAGGAAGCATCGCACAGTGAAAGCAACTTCTTGCATTTCCACTGCAGCCATTCTGTTCTACAGCTCAGTGGCGGGGGGAGGAGTCTCATAGGTTTCCTAAAACTCAGTGTCCATGGCGGAGCGAGCAGATTGCAGTGAAAACTCGGAGTGGTAGAATTAAGCCATGTGACGACATACAGTCACACATAAGCAATCATTTATTTCCTCTGTTCTTTTCCCTATGAAGCAAGAGATTTTTCACTTTCTTCAGAAGAACAAATTTCATTCATTCCAAATGGCTTTGTTTGAGGACATGGTAAGTTCAAAGCATCAGTGTGGTCTTATGGTGACTCCTGTCTAGTGGAAAATTAGTAATGTGACAATTAATTAATATGTCCAGGGGTAACAGTTGGTACACAAGTGTGCACCCTTAGATAATTAAAGGGCAAAAATCTCTGAAGAAAGAGATATAAAGCAAGTAGCCTTGGTGTGAGTCTTACCTGAGGGCTGCATGCTGGCCAGAGAGGGAAAGGAAAGTTTCTGTCAGCGATAAGAGTAACTCTTAGTCCTGTGGTAGTGAGGAGATTGTTAGCGGTTGGTGTGAAAGTCCCACACAGAAGACAGATGTTATTTTAAAATGCCACTTCCTGAGCAGAGCCCTTTCTGGGTCCTCTATACAGGAAACACTTGCCGCCTTAGCACAGTGACTTCACCACATCTGTGGGTTTCTTTGACATTTACTACTTCCTGCTTTACATTAGTGGTGCTATATCTGTAAGCATATTTTACTTTGATTATGCCACTGAAGGCATGATGGTCTATTGAAGTGTGGTATTCCTCACAAATTCATCCATTTAAAAGTGCGTACTTGTACATGTGTGTGTATATGCAGCATGCAGAAATATTATAGGAACAGAGACATAAGAATAAAATCCACTATACTTCACAATCCCATTCTTCACAACAGTGTGTTGCTCCATCCTTTTTCTAGTAGACTTGATGCTGAGGAAAGGGTATGTCTTTAGGTTCAAGAGGTCATCACATACTAAGCATTCATAGGTGTCTGTCACCTCCCACTTCATTCATGAAAATCACTGGAGTGGTTTTTTTTATAATGCTATTAAAAATGGATTTCTCTAGAACTACTGATTCTTCTGGGAGAGAGAAATGGGGATTTTTGTCTATAAGGCCAATTCAATTTAGATTTCCCTGGGATGAATCTGAGACCAGAAGAAGAAGTAGAAAACATTATGATTTGATGATTAGCAGCCACCATAAAGAGTGTCTGTGATGCTGCTTGGGGAGTTGGTCCATTCAAGGTTGGGGACACTTGCAGTTCCTTCACTGAACAAATGGTTGCAAGCCTGGCTATCTGAGGCAGATGTCAGAATCTACAATAAAAATCCTACTGTGGGACATGTGTCTATAGTCTCTGGGTTCTTACAGGGAGATGGAAGACGGATACAAAAAATTATAATAATGTGTGTGGGCCTTAGCACATAGAATATTCAGTGTGGCAGAAACAAGAGAGACACTGCCTCCACAACGTGGAAGCTGAGAGCTGACTCCTGAAAACGTAAACGAAGTTGCTTTTTAGTTAGTCCTGGATGTTGTAAATGAACTACCGCATCCTCCAAATGGTATCTGACAATTGAAAGGGAAGATCTGAAGTAGCAGCGAATCCAGCTAAGCAACATGGTTCTGTGAAAAAACAGAATATTCTTCCCACTCCCGTCTGTAGCTAACAGTGTAGCTATGCTTTATTTTGCAACTAGGAACTAGTAGATGTGTGACAAATGATCCCTACTATCTCAATTAAACCCTCTTGCTGCTCATAAGAAACAAGTGAACAAGTCATTGTGCAGTTGCTTTGATCTGGCTGCCTGGTAGGATGAATCCTCAGGCACGTTGCTGGCTTACAGAGTGTCATGGCTAGCCTTGATTGTCAGCTTGAGAGGAGCTGGAATAATTCTGGGGGAAAAAGTCTCTAGGCATGCCTACAAATGATTACTTAGATCATCTTCACAAGGCTAGGGAGACTCACCCTGAATGTGGCCATGACCATGCCATAGTCTTGGGTCTCAGACTGGATCACAAGGTGAAAGCAAGCCGGAAACCAGTATTGATTGATTGGTTGGTTGACTGATTGATTGATTGCTCTCTGCATCCTGACTCTGAGGTGTGAACCCCCGCCCCCCATCTCACACTCCTGCCACCATGGCTCCATTGTTGTGATGGGCTGGACCCTCGAACTCTTGGTTAGCTCTTCTTCACTTGAATTGCTGTTCTAATTTTCTTCTTTACTGCTAAAACATCATGACCAAAAGCAAGTTGGCGAGAACAAGGTTTTATTTGGCTCACACATCCCAGAATCCACCATGAAGAGCAGGAACTCTGGCAGAAACCTGGGTGTAGGAAGTGAAACAGAGGCCATGGAGGAGTGCTGCTCACTGGATTGCTCCTCACCACTCACTTAGTCTGCTTTTCTATGCAGTCTAGGCCCACGTGCAGTGAGTGGGTATCATTACTGCCCACCATTGGCTAAGCCCTCTCATACCAATCATTATTGAAGAAAACGTCTTGTCAATACGCCTAAAGGCCAATTTGATGGAGGCAATTTTCCAGCTGAGATTCCTTCTTCCCAGTTTTGTGTCAAGTTGGCAAAACTTACCACAGTTGCTTTCATTAAGTATTTTGTTGTAGCCTTGAGACAAGTAGCTGGTACACTGGAAAGCTTAATTCGGGTACAACACAAAACATTTTCCTTTTGGTTGTGGTTTGCAATCCTATTAATCATTCAGGGCCTGTCATCCCCTGTGTTGTGTCAACATTTATCTCTTCTGTTCTTTGAATTTTACTTGACAGGAGGGGCCTGTAGCTTCCCAGTCCTTAGATATGAAAACTTATTGCTCTACTTTGAATGAGTCTGCCAACATTTACGTGTTAGAAACTAAATTCTAGGTACAGAGTACTATAAAGGGATGAGACATTCAAGGGTTGTCTCATTTATGAGTATTCTGTCCTTAGAACAGACCATTGGTTTTACCACAGGGGTGGGTTAGTTACCACAGGAATGGTTTAGTTACCACAGGAGTGTGCTAGTTACCACAGGAATGGATTTCTGGTAAAAAGAACTCTCTCTCTCTCTCTCTCTCTCTCTCTCTCTCTCTCTCTCTCTCTCTCTCTCTCTCTCCCTCTCTTTCTCTCTCTCTCCCTCCTTCCCTCCCTCCCCCATCTCTGTGTCTCTGTCTATCTTCCCTCCTTTCCTCTTCTCTCCTCTCCCCTCCCCTTTCTGGCATTTTGTGTTGGTTTGCTTTAGAATGAAGATTCTCAGTACATATGGATCCCTGGACCTTCTGATTCTCAACATCAATGATGGAAGAAAAAAAAAATAATTTATTTTCTTTACAAATTATCCAGTGTGTGGCATTTCCCAAGACCAAATCAAAACAGATGTTATGCTGGTTTATCCCATTTTAAAACTAAAGTTTTGTTTTGATTTTTCCTTTTTCGTCTCCTCCACTGCCATGAGAACAGACAAGATCGCATGTTCTTGGATTATAAGAGAGAACCAAAAAATTCCTTTATAGTCTGATTCTCTTCCTCTCTTTGGTCAAGCTCTTCTGGCTTTCCTTCCTGTCCAATTTAGTTTTTATTGATGTGACAAAACACTGACCAAAACTAACCTGGGGAAGAAAAGATTTTGCTTTGTCTTATACTTCTAGGTAACATATGTCTAGGTATAAGACATTACTGAGGCTGGAGTGGGGAGGGTTTTAGTTTGCTCTGCTGCTTTGATAAAACATTATGCCTTAAAGAAACTTAGTAAGGAAAGGGTTTATTTGGCTATACTTCTAAATCCCAGTCCATTACAAAGGAAGCCATGGCAGGATACCAAAGCAAGAGCCAAGAGTCAGGAACTTAAGGAGAACCCATGGAGGGATATGGCTTAAGGTGTATGTCCCCTAGCTTTCACGGTTAGCTTTCTATATAATCCAGGCCCACATGAATCAACAATCAAGAAAATGCCTCACAGTCACACAAATGGGCCCTACTCATGGAGTCAATTACTCCTGTGAGATTCTCTCTTCACAGGTATGCCTAAGTCTGGGTCCAGTTGACTCAACTGACTATGACATGGCTTGACTCTGACCAGGAAGAGCTGAAAGCCTCTTTCACTTTCCCATCTTTAATTGGCCTTCTGGTGTTGGGTGGGGAAAACCACAGGCAAGAAGAAAACAAAAGAAAAGAAAGACTTCTCTGAAATGCTAGGGCTCTTGTCTGTCATCGTCTCTGGCTTCATCAATTCTATTTAGTAGTTATTTGATAGGATATAGGTTGGTGATAAGCTTCTTGCTCAACAAGTATCTAGGTTCAATATGCTTGCTGCACCAGCCTGTATTTTGCTCTTATTTTCCATAAGTTGATATAGTTTGCCCCAAAATGGTATTTTGGGAAAACTTTCTCACTCCTTTAATGTCTCAAAGTTCTTATATCTTTTTTAATTGACCTGGCAGTCTCTTGGCTCTCTTTAATCCACACCTCTTGACATGAGATGTAAGAGCCTCTGTGCCCTTTGCTCTCTCTGAGGGCCAGGGACAGTGTTAGGAGGTAGTGGTCCATTCTTCTTCCTGCAAACAGTATGTGCTCAAGACCAGCTTCACACTCCTGGGCTACTGCCGTCTACTTCCTCCTACATTTACCATTCTCCAGGACTTCTTTGGACTGTTCCGGGGATGAGTTTTCTTCCTTTCCCTTTCGTTCTTTCCTTTTTATTTTTATATTATTTATTTATTTACTTATTTTTGGTTTTTTGAGACAGAGTTTCTCTGTGTAGTCATTGCTGTCCTGGACCAGGTTGGCCTCAAACTCAGAGTGATTGGACTGCCTCTGCCTCCACGAGTACTAGGATTACAAATGTGTGCCGACGTGCTTGGCTCTAGGCTGAAATCTAATAGGCACTCAAATTCAAATAGGCATGTAGCAAGGTCAATCAAAAAGAAATCGTGTTTCTTCTTTGTCACGATAGGTTTAGAATATGCTACATTTCTAAGATCCAGCAAGCACTTAGCTGAAGAATAAGTCAGGTCTGTTTTCTTAGTATTGTCCCTAGTATTTAAAATTTCCCTGTTCTGCCCACCAGTCAACTTTGGGCAGTGGATATGGGGAGGGCTGCCTTCTACTTCTATATCTGCATTCATTAGAACCAAGAGTTTGTCTTTGCTATGTCCCATCTGTAGATAGAGAGGCAGTGGCCACTGGGAACAGATTTCCATTTGTATCACCTAAGGAAGGTATCGGGTCTGACGTCTTGATGGTTCACTGATGTTTTGAGATTATGGAGAACCTACAATTTGTTTCCTCAATTATAAGTCTTCCCTGTCTATTTAAGAGAAATATAATTCACAGTACACACACACACACACACACACACACACACACACACACACACACACACACACAAATATATGCTACCCAAGAGGGGTTTGGTCTGTGAGAGTAAAACGAATCCTTGAGTCTCTTCTATCCTTCTTTTCTTTGACATCATGACACATATGGAAAACTAATGCATTTAGAATCTTCCAGATCAAATTTCCCAGTTAGCAGAGACTTTGCAATGCTTTCCTTCTCTGTTTGAGCTGAGACTTTTCCAGATATAGTCATGCTTTTGACACCGGTATCCATTTACGACCTTTGGTTTGTCCTTGTTTCTTGTATTAAGCAGTATCAAGGCAAGGATAGGAGCAACTGTGATTCAGCAGAGAGTGGTGGGTTCGCAAGGGTCGACATGCCACCTTCCCAAGTCATGTCGACTGCCTCCTTTCCTTAGGAGCCAATGCCTTTCTCCCTCCTTCCTCGCAAGTGTCTTTGGGACTGTCCACAATATGTCTTCGGCGGCACAACTTTGAGTTTTGTGCTTTACTGGAAATAGGCTCAGGGCTGACGGGATCTGGCCTATTGGTGGGTGGAGGGGAAAGACGGGTCAGTGCAGCCTTTGACCCTTTGTACTGCAGACTTACTTCATAGCTGAGCAGTCAAATTTTGATTTAAACTTCCTTTTTTTCTGAGCTTTCGATCTGTCCCTTACCTTGGAGCATGTCCTTTTCTCTGATCTCATACATTTTTATTTTATTTGATACTTGATGTTATGCTCGGATTATAGGACTTCCATTCGGTAAAGGTTCTGCCACAAATTGTTCTTTTGTACAATTGCCAAATAACTCAGACTAAAAACATGTTGGGGGGAAGTCCAGATAAGAAATGAAATGAAGGCAAAATTAGGGGCCGGCTAATAAAAATCAAAATTTTCTTGACACTTTTAGTCAATGCAAAAATAATTGTGGGAATATAAAAGGATTTTTATGGTCAATTATTCCTGTCTTAGTAAGTATCTATAATCATAACCCCCTCAGAATAGGCAATAATCTTTACACAGAGAAGTGGGACTTCCCACAGAACCATAAAGAAAGTAAAATGTTATCACATACATGCATAAAATATATTAATATTGAAATGTGCTGGCTATAAGGTCAAGTGGGTAGACACCTCTTTTTTTTCCCCTTACTCAAAAAAAAAAAAAAGAAAAGAAAAGAAAAGAAAAAAGAAAAAAGAAAGAAAGAAAGAAAAGGAGAAGAAAAAAGAAAAAAGCTCTCCTAGCTGACTTTATTGGGCTGCTGACATGCAATTGATCTGTATTATTCTTAGCTGGCCAGAGTCTATGTATCTAAATGCCTCCCATAATAGGTATTACAGTATTAGGTAAAAGCCTCCGTGCAGTCTCCAGCAATATCAAAAAGGTAGAAGGTGTAGAGTAAAGGAGATTAAGATGACACCAGAGAGCTTTGAATGAGGTGTCATTTTGCATTTAGGGCGACAACGAGGAAAGTTAAGACAGAAGGGAAAAATGCCCCTTTCACACCAGCTGCCCTTAAAGGCTTACAAATGATCTGTTAACAGAAATGAGTTTCTCTTGGGCTTCAGACACCATTTATTACGCTGAGAGAGAGAGACAAAAAGGGGAATGGAAAAAAAATGGCAAATTATGCTTATTTGAAGGCAAAACGCTTCCCATCAGCAACATGATGAAAATATACCCAAGGTGTCAGCCAGATGTGGACATGTTAATATTTTTCATGAGGTCCTTCACTGGAGAATGAGTTCCAAGAACTTTTTGGGTGTTCTTTAGAATATGGATTGAAATGCATTGTTAGGCACCATGCCTAGCCTGGGAAATCACCAATCCGATTTGATGATGGAGAGGAAGAGGAAGTGTGTCCTAAATAGGGGGCTTGAACCTCGATTCCCTGGCTGCCTCCCAGACGTCTTCAGCTACGAATGGGCTCATCTGATCTCTCCCAGTCAATTTCATCCTGGAAAGTAGCCAGTGGGCCTAGTTCACGACCCAGTGATGTCATTATAATTCATTCTCCCTCACCACAAAGACTTCGGAACTTTCCAATTTACAATGGGCCTTTTTAATAAAGAAGGGTGTCATGTACAGAATTTTAAAGGGTTTCTAATGATTTATCTTTTCTTTCTTTCTGTTACAGACTCAGAAAGGCTTATCTTATTTGTAAGGAGACTGGGCTATCGAAACCATTTAAAGAATTTATATCTTTGTTAGAGAGCATGGTATATTTTATAGGTCAAAAGAGGGTAGCTAAAGGGTAAGAGAACACCGGGTGCAAACAAAAACTCGCATTCATAAATAAGGGAATGAAATCTGAAGAGTAACAGGACTTATTCAATGTGCTATCCCGAACACTCACGTAGGAATTCTGAGTAGGAAAATGACACGCTTAACAATGCCTTCTGTGTTTTGAATCTGGTAATTTACTAGATGGGAGAGGAGCCATAGGCTGATTGAGCCCTATATAAGTCATTTTCAGAGCATGAGTTTTGTCATCTGTGTGTTTTGGTCCTTTCAACACCTCTTGTGGACTGAAAGGAAATCCTCATTGATGAAGATCATACATCACTCGAGTTCAACATTGGGCAGTGAGGGCCGGGCCCTGACCTCACCTCCCTGAATTGGGTTAGACCTCCATACTAAAATGAACTTAGCTGAGATGATTTTGCTGATCCAAGGCATAGATCTTGGAGGCTCTGGGCAGTCTGAGCTGAGTGGATGATCAATGCATTTGCGGCCAGCACTGTAATTTAACTTGCTCCATCTGACAGGAGATGTGGAATAGCTAAAGAGAGGCTTTACTTGTAATCTTCTTATCACCTTGTCCTGGAGTGTCTGTGAAGAGTGGGGCCTTCGGACATGCACTCCCAGTTCAGGGTTAATGCTAAGAGAGAGAAGTTGCCCTTTCATGTGTCTGGCTGTGTGACCTGATAAGGCTTCTCTGGACATCTTGTACGCTCTGGCCTCTCACAACCAGAGTCTGCCTTTCTTGAACTCGAGCCAGATGTCTCTCTCCCTGAAGCTCATTAGCAGAAATAACTTGCTGTAATTATAACACACTGGGGAAAAGCCTATTCTTTTCCACCCCAGCTTTATTGTAAAGTGTGGCATTCCCAACCAGATCTTCATTACTGGACTGTTATTAGTAAGGCACCGAGAGCAAGATGCAATGGGGAGCATGCTGCCGGTGCAGCGGGGCAAATGGGGAACCTGACAGGTGGAACGACATAGAAAGCATGAATGAAAGAGGGGTGGTGTGAAGGGAAGAGAAGAGAGCATGGGAAAGAAAGCAAGTAGGAGAAAACATTAATGAAGGTGTGTGTGTATGTATGTGTTTGTGTGTGTATATGTGTATTTGTGTGTATTTGTGTGTGTGTGTGTGTGTGTGTGTGTGTGTGAGAGAGAGAGAGAGAGAGAGAGAGAGAGAGAGAGAGAGAGAGAGAGAGAGAGGGAGAGAGAGAGAGAAGTTGAAGCCCCTTGGAATACCTGAAGCAGGACAGGCGCTGGCCCACCCACCTGTTCTCACCTGGGACCCAACAGTGACAGATGGAAGTTACCACCCACCTGCAGCGGGAGGTCCTGGGTCCTGTTCCTGTTCCGGCTTCCACTTAAGGCAGATGGGGCACCAACTCGCCTCCCGCACTTCCATTCCAGGCTGTTCCATTCCTCCAGTGGGGCACTAAGGAGCTAGCCTTGCCCCCCCCCCTTTTGCTCCTCCCTGCCCCCCCCCCAAGGTTCTGGTTCCATCTTTTCCTCTGTTCACAAACTACCTCTGGACAGCTGTGTTGTTTTTTGTTGTTCAATGTTTATTCGTAGACACCCACCATCGCTGCTGCTACCAGCGCCAACGTTTATCCTCCCATCTTGCCTGCATTCTCCTCCCCAGACACTCTAGGGGAAGGGGGCTGGGGCGCAGCAGGCTGGTTACCGACTACCCCGCACCAGGGAAGATGGGGCCCTGCCCCATGGATGCTGCAGCAGAGTGAGGAGGGGGCCCACTTTGATGGGAAAGGGTGTAGGACCACCTCCTCCCCTTGTTCCTGTGGGAGAGGGGTGGCAAGCGTTTGTCCTAGCCTGGGGCTCCCTCTCTGGTTTCCTATTTGCAGTTACTTGAATTAAAAAAAAAATTGCCAAAAAAAAAAGTGGAAAATTCCCAGGAAAATTCCCATATCATGAGGTCTAGTGAAATTCAGGAAATGTGGGTTGCAGAAAGGGGGTCCCCCAACTTCTGATGTTGACAATCCCCTGTTTTTACAGATAACACTCAAGGTATTTCCTTGGGATTATCAAAATTTATCAGGACAGCAGTGACAAGCAAGGCAAAATCTTGTCATAGCTGTTGACCTGAGGAGTTGAGGAGAGCCAGGCAGCCTCACAGAAAACCATAATGACAATTGTAACAATGCCAATTGTAATAATGACCATTGTAAGAGAAATCATGAAATCATCTCCACAATTAAATTTCTATCAACTGTTGTTGTTTTTTGTAAATGCTAATCCTGGGTGTGTGCCTTTTGTAGATATATTCAGATATGTGTGTGTAGGCAAGTAGGTCTAAATGTACGGATCCATCTAACCATGGTATCCTGAACACACCTGCCGACATATCAGAGTAGATGGAACTGTAAGTGTCTATTGCTCATGAACTCCTTACAGTGGTGTAACAGCTAATTTTGATTACACAGCTGAAGATCTCTCTTGAGGTCAGGTAGTTTACAGAACTTATGCAAGGACACGTGTGAGCATATGTGTCTGTCAACATCTATTAGGGGATGGTTTCACCTATATGAAAATATATACATGCTAAAAATCCTTTGTGAAAATAGTGTAGTTACACATAAAACTTACATTCACATCCTTTCCCACCGTTTGAGTCACCTCTACATTATTTTAATAACTCATTGTAAATACTGTATTGTTTAGAGAACACTCAGGGAAAAGGACTTTATACGTTCCATATTGCTGCGTTTCCCACAAATGCTTTTAATTCAGACTTGGATGGATGCACAGATATTAAACCCATGTACAAGGAAGGCTGACTGTATTAGAACACTTTGATCATGATGTGCTGAATTAAAACATGCAACTCTCTACAGAGTCTATCACACATATAAACAGAATAAAAATAATGGGGGAGGAGAACTGTTCAATGAAGAAAGAGAAGACATAACTGTTAAATTTTATTACAAACAAGCTCTTCAAATTCCTTATATGCTTCTTACAGGACAGGGTTTTCTGCTGTATAGGAATAAAATTTGATCCATGGTGATAACGAAAGATAGTCTACCAGTGGAGGATGAGATTCAGATTGGAGTTTTGTGAAAAAGAATGAAGTATGCTGAATAAGCCAAAGAACCAAACAGAGATATAGGCTCTTTCCAGAAGCCTGGCAGAGTATCAATATAATCAAAGGATGGTATTGGTTTCCATGTAATATGTGAACAATTAACCAACCTAAAGAGGTGGTTGGAATTAGCTAAAGTGCTTTGATGAAGAAGCTATTGAGGAATTGTTCTACTTTTTTCAGTATTAAATTCAAACTCATATATTTGTTTTGATTATATTTGAAAAAGTAATTAAACTAAAATAATAAGGAAATTACAATATCCAGGTACTTGTGTTTGTCAGCCAAATATAAATAGTACATTGATGTCTAAAGCCTCACACAGTTACATAAAGACTACATGATCTGAATCAATGACATTTATGTGCATTTTTTTTTGTCTGTGCAAATGAAGAACATAAACTTGAACTTAGCTACTTACTAGGTAAGTTAGTGCAGAGGGGATTAGAGTCCTGCTTACCTGTAACTGTTTTATGCACATCTGTAGGAAAGAGCTTTGCTCACAGCTTTCAGAGGGCCCTGGAGCAACTGACACACAGAAGGTATACATTGTGATTGTTATGTCTTTCAGGAACATAACTGACTCAGATAAAATACTCACTTTCACATAGCCACGTGTTTGCTCTCTGGCACTCTGTGCATTACTAGGAACAGTTGTGACAACTTTCACCTGACTATTAGGAAAAGCCTTTTGGTGACTGGAAATTTCCAAAGATAAAATAAATCTTTCTAGGAGGCAAATTCCCTGCCTTAGGAGTTAGTCATCTCAGCTCTAGGTAAAGGCAATCAAAAACCATCAATTATACCCACAGAGTGAGGCTAAAATATCTGATTAATAAAAATGATGATAACAGCTGAGAGCTATTGAGAAGTTACTAGAAATCAGGCGCTGCTTTGTGTATATCATGTGCTGTCTCAAAGAACTGAACATCTGCTGCCCTGCAAGGTTACAAATTCTTCCCTTATCACAGGGAAGACAAAGCTAAGAAGACTGCAAGTAAATGTCATGGCCAGGATTCATTTAGCCCCGTACTTTTAATGACTGCTCTCTACTGAATCTCAAGTTAGCCACAGTGAGAGCCCTCCAAGGTCAGTTCAAATTCTAATGAGCATTGATCTTGGACTTTACACTTCACGGGGTTAGAATAGTTGTTTGGAATCTGACCAGGGTTCAAACCAGTATTCTTTCCTAGTTACTAATGCAGACCCCTAGGTGATACATTTATTCTTGCCGAAGTTCATTTTCTTCATCTGTAAAATTGGGGTCACAGTGTTTAATTTATGGCATTTTGATGATTAAATAAGATAATGTAGCCAGTGTCTAAGCATGGCACCTGGCCCTGCTTTTGTCATTAACAGGGTAGTAACTGCTACTTCAATGTCCCAAGTCATAAAATATTACTAGAGTAGCATCCTCACCTATGTGCCACACACCTCTGTACTAACATCAGAAGATTTCTGAAAGAAATGCTCGAACACACAACAGGGACATATGCTCAACCATGTTCATAGCTGCTTTATACACAATAGCCAGAACATGGAAACAGCCTAAGTGTCCCTCAGTAGAAGAATGGACTAAGAAACTATGGTACATTTACACTATGGAGTATTACTCAGCTATTAAAAACGAGGAATTCCCGAAATTTGTGGACAAATGGATTGACCTAGAAATTATCATAATGAGTGAGTTCACCCAGAAGCAAAAAGAGACAAATGGTATATACTCACTTATATCAAAACACTAGTCCAAGGGATACGTCCCATGAAAAACCTTACTTACCAAGAAAGTGGGTCAGAGGAGAGGACATCCTATTGAGACTTTAGGCGAGAGTAGCATGGAAGAATGGGGAAATAACAGGACCCACAGGGTCCTGGAAACCTACAAGAAGAACTTTATGACAGGCAGATCTGGGTCCTGGGGTCCTCCTCAAACTAAGGCACCAGCCAAGGAGAAATAGGCAGTAAACTTCGAACCCCTACCAAGACCTAGCCGACGAACACGATATTCTCCACTGTTGAGTGGAGAGTGAGATCTGATTCTCACGTGAACTCTGGTGCCCCTTTTCTGACCATGTCCCCTGGATGGGGAGGCCTGGTGGCACTCAGAAGAAGGATAGCAAGTTACCAAGAAGAGACTCAATAATCTTAGAGCATACATAGGGGGAAGAAGTCTCCCTCAATCACAGACATAGGGGAGGGGAGAAGGGGGGAAGTGGGAGGGAGGGAGGAATGGGAGGAAACAGGGGAAGGGCTAACAATCAAGATGTAATATGAATAAATTAATTAAAAAAAAACCTTTAAAAAAATTACAATTTAAAGGAAAGAACCAGTAAAAAGTGATATAAGGAGACTTTTCAGCATGACCTCCATGACTGCCATATCACTCACACATATAAGCCATGTTTTAAAGAAATGAAAAATGTACCAATGTGCTTTGAAAAAGATAAATGCGTTTGTGTTCAGAAATAAAAAAAAAAAAAAAAAAAAAGAAGATTTCTGAAAGATTATTGAGTTGAGACCAGGTTTGAATCCTCCATGAGAATAACCATTAGATTCCATGTTTCAACCTTTTATGCAATAAACAAACAATTCAAAAGCTAAGGCCAATTTGGAAAACGTTTTAGAAATATATGTAAGAGGAAAAATTAGAATCTAGAATATATGAAAGCAAACAAACCTGCTAAAATTGGCTAAGACAAGGCAGCTCAAGGAGAGACATAAATGGTGGGTGAACAAGAGAAATCTTGCTCAAAAGTTGGTTTTGTCCCAATTCACTAGAATCATCATCAACACTATCATCCTCATAACAAACACTATCACTGTTTCCATCATCACAACCACTGTCATCACCACCACCACCACTACCATCACCATCATCACTACCGCCACCATCACCACCACCATCACCATCACCACCACCATCACCATCACCACCACCATCATCTCCACCACCATCACCACCACCACCACCATCACCACCACTACAGTCACCACCACCACCAACATCACCACCACTACCATCACCATCACCACCACCATCACAACCACCACCACCATCACCACCATCACCACCACCACCATCATCATCAGTCTCTTATGTATGTCTACACATCTTCCTCAAAATAGCATCGTTTTCTGCTTCCTTCAGAAGAAACTCTTGAGAACATTTGCGCTCTCTCTCTCTCTCTCTCTCTCTCTCTCTCTCTCTCTCTCTCTCTCTCTGTGTGTGTGTGTGTGTGTGTGTGTTGTGTGTGTGTGTGTGTGTGTGTATGTATATGTTTATCTCATACAATTGCTAACTGAATTTTGAAATCTTGGGCAATGCTGATTTTACCTAAGTCAGATCATAGCATATATATATGTCTTTAGTGAATAATTCAATGTCATTTTGAACCCTTCCCAATTCTGGGTCTTTCTGTGGACATTTACTCCTTTGAATTGGATTTGATGCCTCCTAGAGTAGACATAGATGACTAGGTCAGTTGTTCTGATAGAGCATATGGACGACAGCAGTTTACCAGGGGGGTGGGGCATGGATATATGGTGTGAAAAATTGACAATCTCCAAGAAGAAAATTTCCAGAGACAATAGCACACAAAATGCCAATATAGCTTCTCCATGCAGTTCACATAATTCCTTCAGATGAGCAGCTAATGATCACAGAACAATCTTTGAGTGAGTTAAGCCAAATCACTAGGTATCCACCAAGATCCAAAATGAGTTCTAAAAACTTGAGCCATATACTGTCAGAGACATTAAAAATGGCTTGAATTAAACTGTGGTTTCATTGTTCTAGAATTAAGTCTATAGTGGTTTTTAAGTCCAAGTTGGTCAATTTATTATTGAACTTATGAAAAAGTATTCTTGATCCCTTCCTCCTTAAGTTACTGCAACCCCTTGTTTAGCTATGGCTTATGGGAGGTGCTCCTCATGTCCTCATCAATACTGCACAATGCAATGAGGAGACAAACATGAAGCAAGCATGAAGCCACGGCAAGCTCATCTCTTAGGTGCCATGTTTAAAATGTGGCTTAAAAGTCTGTAACCTTTGGAAGCAAAGACCTTAATCCAAGGTTTCACAATGACCCTTAGCTTCCTTAGGAAGCTGTTCTACTCCGTGCCCTTTCTGACCTGGTGAACTGAAGTGAGAATGGTGGGGATGAGTGAATGATGAAATAAGAGAGCCTTTGTTGGGACCCAAGAGGGACCCAGGAAGGAGGAGAGCCAGCAGATTCCAGTAGTGCTAGAATCAAAGTGAACTAATGAGATGCTTTTGCTCCTACAAAAGTGACTGGTGATATAGGCAGTTAGCAGAAGTCTGGCTTAATATCCATATCTTAGACCATGTAAGGTGGCACCATTCAACCCTGCCTTTGCCATGCATGTTTTCTGTCCACTCTATTCTGACTATATTATAAATATACATTATATGAATTGTTTTATATATATATATGTATGTATATATATATATATATATATATATATATATATCTCACATAGGTATATATGGTGCTGTCTTAGAGATATTACATTATTACCTAAATCGTACATTACATGTGTTGGATGGTTCTTATGCACTTACATAATTTAAAATTATAGGTTTTGTCTGACAATTTGATGATCACTCATCAATCTCCATACACCCAAAAGATATTTTCACAGTGCTGAACTCTAAGAAAAGAATAGTAGATGCTAAACAGGGGTCAGTGGAGGAGAGCTTTGCCTTTAGAAAAACATACATCGAACTGTTTACAATACTTTTCAAAAAGTTTCCATCACAAAGAATTCCCTTAGTGTATTTTACAATGACAGTGAAGGTTCCTGTACTGAATTCAGCTCTTTCACCATAATTCGATGCATTTGTTTATTATAGTCTATAAATTCTTAAAGCCTACATTAAACACTTGTACCCAACACAGAATAAGACAAATGGTCCCAGTACATGGGGTTATCAATACATTTGAGTATATTTATGTTTGACAGAGTCAGACATCCTGACTGCCTGTTTATAGATACTCATGTTTATGTTAAAATAATGTATACACAGTAAGTGTATGTGTACATGGAGAGTGCTTCATTACATCTTTTATTGTACTTGGGAAGATTGATTATATGAAAACAAATTCCTATCACTTATTTTCTACAATTTCAAACAAGAAAATTGTCATGATTATATTTACTAATATCTTCAAACAAATTTGTTTATGAGAACTCAATAAAATTGTAAGCTAGACGAATTATTTTTTTTAATTAAAAATTCCTATGCCCAAGGAATCACATTTCTTGAAAAAGCATTTTTAATGTACAGGTGTGTGTGTGTGTGTGTGTGTGTGTGTGTGTGTGTGTGTGTGTGTATGAAAAATTAATCACATAGAGTATGTGAATAGCCAAAGGTGTGGAGCTGGTGAGGTATTCTAATACCCCTTTGCTAGAAGGTTATTTTGTCATGTTAGAAGAAAGAAAAAGCCTCTGAGTTTGCTGTGCACTTATGTATTTGAGGAAGAGTTCCACAGTGGATACAACCTTAAACTTGACTTTGAGGAGCAGTAGACCTCTGGTTGTGGGGTGAGGAAGAAATCTTTAGAGAGGAAGCAGAGACAATGTCTAGGACGATGTTTTGCAGGCATGAGGACCTGAGTTCAAGCTCATAGCTCTAGTTAAAGATAAAGTCAAGTATGATAATGTGTGCTTGTAGTCTGAAGTGCCTGAGTACCTCTACATGCCTACATGTGTCCATGGATATGCATACATATACTAAAGTAAGAGAAAGAGAAATTGAGACACACACACACACACACACACACACACACACACACACACACACACGGGAAGTGAGAGAGAGAGACAGAGACAGAGACAGAGACAGAGACAGAGAGACAGAGACAGAGACAGAGACAGAGACAGACTAAACATCAATGTTTCCACTGGGCGTGGTGGCGCACGCCTTTAATCCTAGCACTCGGGAGGCAGAGGCAGGCAGATCACTGTGAGTTTGACACCAGCCTGGTCTACAAAGCAAGTCCAGGCCAGCCAAGGCTAACATGGAGAAACCCTGTCTCAAAAACCAAAATCCAAAACCAAAACTAAAACTAAAAACAAACACAAAAATCATCAATATTCCCTTTCTTTTTTCTTTTTCTGTTTTCAATGGGTATTATTCACTATACATCATTCCATAAAGATATTTCATACAATTATATGATGAACTTTGAGCACATCCTCCCTGACACACTTCTTTCTTTTTGTTACTACCCACCCCTGCAGTTTTAATTCATTCCCCTAAACAATGTTGATTCTACTTTCACCTATATGTATTGGTGAACATTATTATAGGTTTCTATAGAATATCTAGGACCTTTGATAATCCCTCGTTGTATTCACTTTTTTGAAAATTACATAATTTTGGCCTTCTTTATGGCTAAGTTTTAATACATAGACATGCCATATTTCCTTTATTTACACCTCTGTTCACAGAAGCCTCCGTTCTATATCTTATTACTGTCAGTAGTGCAACAATACATATTGATGTGCTGTGTCTGTGGTATATTGACTTGGAATCCAGAAGAGGGTCATAGACAAAATCCATTTTGAGTTTTGGAACACCTCCATACTGATTTCTATAGTAGCTTGAAAAGTCTTCATTCCCTGTTGAAGTCAATGTTTCCCTTTCTAAGGCTGCAGGCTGCAGAAATGCTGAGCTGGTTAAGCTTAAGTGTCAATGTGACACAACCTACAGTCACTCAAGAAAGGAGTCTCAATTTAGCAATTATGAATGGTCTGTGGACATGTCTACGGGAAACTGGCTTAACTGTTAATTGATTCAGCTCACTGTAGGCAGCATCAGTTCCTAGGACGGGTACCCTTAGCTATCTATGATCATAGAAAAGCAGGTGAGTACGGAGCAGCAAGCAGGCAGGCAGCACGAGTGCTTTCAGTTGCTTTGCTCTTGACTGTGGGTGTGATAATAGCTCTCTAAATGACCCCTCACTGATGAACTGAAACTTGGAATGTAACCCAAATAAGCCCGTTCTCCTTTAAGTCACTTGGCCAGGTGACAAGAATGCAACTAAAACAACTACCTTCATAGAAAAGCTAAGAAACATGCACAAAATCATATTTTCCTAACTGCCTTTGAATTTCAAGAAAAAATATGTGGCCATAAAGAAATAAGCAGGACTAAAACTCTACAATGATGTATTTTCTAAGACCAAGATGAACAGACTATGATCAAATATAGTTATTTACTGATGACCTGGAGGAGCCATCTCGTGGGCAAGGCTTCCTCAAAATAATTGTATTCTCTTGGACTGGAAGAAATAATAATTAGGCATTTTCTGAGTGTTAAGGGCTGCATAGGAAGCATACTAGGGGCATTCTAAAGTTATAGACGACTGTCTCTCAGCCAGGGTGGGAACAGGGAACAGGGTGGGATCAGGAGGAAGTAGAATAGGAGCTTTTTCCACCCTCACTTCCTCAGCTGCCTGTACCTCAAAGTCTCAGTGCCCACCCGGATACCACAATGATAGAATGTCTTGGTTCACAGTCTCACATCCCGCTGGGGATCAGAAGGGTGTCAAATAGAGGTGTTCCTGAATACCGATGGAGAATTGTTTCCAGGAACCCCTTAAACATTCAAACTCTGTGTGTGCTGAACACCCCACCCCCAGTATAAAAAGGGCTGCTATTCATACACCATGTGCACACTTCAGCCTCTACATAGTTTAGATTGTTTGTCATATCTGCCACAATTTAAGTGTCATGAATAGTTGTTGTGTGGTATACTTGAAAGGCTACAAGCAACAAAATATTTTCTGTTCATGACCAGTATAGACTGTGTATTTTCTGAAGTTCCTTAGAACCAAAAAAAAAAAAAGGGGGGGGGGGAGGGAGGGAGGGGAATCCTCCAGACCTGGTGGTGGAGGGCCTATAATTTCATTTACTTTAGAGATTGAGGTAGGAGGATCATAAGTTCAAATTTTCACAGCCTGACTGGACTTGAGTAAGTTTAAGGCCAACTTGAGTAACTTAGGGGAACTCTGTTGCCATATACATAGGGGAAAAGCTGTCCTGGAGCTCAGAGGTAGAGTGGTAGGTTAAGCCTGCCGTGGGCTCAATCCTCAGCACTGAAACACACACACACACACACACACACACACACAGAGAGAGAGAGAGAGAGAGAGAGAGAGAGAGAGAGAGAGAGAGAGAGAGATTATACTATGCAAGGTAAAGCATATAGGAAAGGGAGCACAAAAGGTGGAACTGTCATGGTGTCTGCTGTTAAGTAAAAGCTTGTGTACAGGAGATAGTATGAAAGTAAGTCAAGGCCGACTGTGATAAATAAGCAATGGGTGCTGCAGTCTAAAGCAACTACTAAGAAACAACATTGAAGAATGACTGCACTAAGCTGTAAAGAAAGGAAGATGGAATGAAAAAGTTAGGGAACAAATGGTAAACCAATGACAAAAGATTAGAAAGGTCAATCATTTAAGTGAGTAAAATGTATCCCATGGGGGAAAATTAGGATAACTTTTGAGAAGACCCAAGGTTATCTCTTTATAAGAAATGTTTCTTCAAACACAGATTGAAAGTAAAAGCTACTTTTACACCTGAATTGCTGACAATACATTTTTTTCATAAAATTCACAGGAAACCTTGCAAATTTATTCCCATAAAACCTGACTGAGGAAGTGGAGTCATCAGATCCATTCACACAGCGATGGAGACATTCCGGTATGCTACCTGACATACGGAAAAATGCACACAAGTCAAAGAGGAAAGAGACAGACGTTTGAGCCCATTACATTTGACGTGCTTTGTGAGTTACACTAACTCAGACACTCATGTGACTTCTGAGCCTCTGCCTCTGCAAAGCTTCCCAATGAAAGGTCCCAAACCTTAGCCCTGGGAATATCTTCTCCTCCAATCAGCCCCTGATTTTTGCCTTCAACTATTTTCCTCTACAATTTGTCATGACACATCTAAAAATGCATATAGATTTCCATCCATATTTATGCTCCGTAAATCCTTTCAGAACTAGCCCAGTGCCTTATACCCAAAATAGTTTCTGACTTATGGATAACCAAGATATTAGCTTTTCAAGTTTGTTGAGTTGGACAGAATTGAACCAGCAGAGTGTAAAACATTTTAATTGGATTGGTTCTTATATATATATATATATTTTTTTTAATTCCTTATAGCAAAAGAAGAAGAATGCCACAGGCTTCAGAATTGCTCACTGGTTTTTGCTTTCTTAATCTAGAGAAAGTTAATATCTTGACACTGGAGTCTAACCTGCAAAAGGAAACAATCAAGGCTAAACCAGGGACTGCGGGCTGCATACTTAAGAGTATTAATTCTGGTTGCCTCTGCCTTTTTGTTTAGATCTTATTTATATTTTTAACCATGTATACTTATTGTGTCAGTGAGTTGGTATGTATAGGTGAGTACAAGGGCCCATGAAAGTCAAAGCAACATATATCCCAGGAGCTGGCATTAAGGGCAGTTGGAAGCAAGCACCTGGGCATAAGTGCTGGGAACTGAACCCAAGTCTTTCAGAAGAGTAAGGTACACCCTTTTATTCTGAAGTTTCTTGCCTAGCCCTTGCTTTCTTCTAGTAAGGAAAGCTTTGGTTGTCGCTGGGTACGTGGCTTACCCACTGTGTCTTGTAGGTAAAGAAGGTGAATGAGCTGCAAACTGCGCAGCTATTCACTCACACTGTCTTTTCCTTCCCCTCTTGTGATATCTGGAATCCACAGGAGACCCTGGGGCTTGACCTGATGTCAACCACCATATGGTGTGTACGAATTAGCCAAAGGTTTCCAATTTGATGAGACTTTAAAAATTAAAAGCATAGGGTGGCCCTAGAGTGCCACTCTGGGCACATGTTCTTTTGAGCTTCTCCTATTGTCCTAACCTTACTAACGATAACAGGAACCTGGCAAGTTTTCTAATAACTAAGTAGGATAATTTCCTAGTACAGTATTTGGATGCAGCATCCTGTCAAAATCAGATAATGGTCCAGTTTTTTTCTCTCAGTTTTTGACTTACCCAAAGAGTCTCCTTCAGCAATATTGTCATATTCCCAGGGTTAGTTAGAAAATATCTTCATTTCTTATTTTCTAAAAATGGTGCTTATTTATGACACTTAGGCATTAAATTCTCTAGACTACAGTCTTTTACAAACCCTGGCAATGACTGCAGTTAACTTGCTTCTGCAGACCCTTCTGAATAGACTTGACTGTTTCCCCCAGAGCACTCTTTTCATTTTGTACTATTTTCAGTTGTAAATTGGAAAATATATTTCACAAGATGCTTAGAGAAAGAAAAGGCTATGTCCTTAAAAATCATGGTGTAGCATCTCTATCACACAGTTTATGAAATGATCAAATTGTATTTTTTTTAATCCAAGCATCCAAAATTGTACTAAATACTCTTATGCCTGAGTACACATGAGCCAGTGAGGAAATGGTATTTTAGTCCATATAAAGGAGGTATTATTATTATATTATTGTTATTATTGTTGTTGTTGTGGAAAGAGAGTGTATTTTTATTTATTTATTTATTTATTTATTCATTCATTCACTCATTTGAGATGGGGTCTCATGCAGCCCACGCTTGCCTTGAGCTTACTATATAGACAAGGGTGACCTTGAAATTCTGGACCTCCTGTCTCTACCTCCTGAGTTACAGCATCCCAAGTATGCAGCACCACACTCATTTTTATGCAGGGCTGGGGAACAAACCAAGGGCTGAGCTGCATCCGCTGTCCTACCCATTTTCAGTTCAGCTTTACCTTATTGCATTTTCTATGAAAGTTTTCTTTAGTTTCTATACATCACTGATAATTTCCTTACTTTTGAATATCTCTTTTTTTTTTTTCTTTTACCTTCATTATCCTGCCATGTCCTTTGGATCTTGACTTATGATTCTTTTCCACAGATGATGCAAAATGCAAATAAAGCCTAAAACAGCAGAGTAATTGCAGACGTGGAGGATTTGGCAGCAAAGCAGCTCCCTGCCTTGGGGACTTCATCTCCAGCCCCTCCTCTGGCCTCCGAGGGGCCTGCGTGGTGAACTTGTTAAGAAACACACAGCGTAGAAGGGCCCTAAAATTAATCTACCCCAGTACAGTAGGGAACACTTCGCTGACACACGCTGTCCCTGTCAGCCCTAATAAAGAGATTTTTACCTGTATTTGCCTATTCAACACTTCAGCCCCTCAGCCAATTTTGGAAATTATTTCTGATTTATGGCTCTCTCTCAAGCGGGTGTCACCTTGCCTGTCAATTATGCCTCAAAGCAAATGCTAAGTGAATGCTGGCTGGTAAAATTAATAAGGGAAACCTTTCTTCAAAACCTAGAAAGACGCTTGTATCACTCAACCAGGCAGCGAAGCAGAGGCCTGCCTTTGGTATTTATAAGTGGGGCAGAGGGATATGGATAGCTCAGTGCCACCCACAGCTCTAAGAATTGTTACCCCATCAGTCTTTAAGGCTCAGCCCTTAAATGCTCAACGATCATCATTAGAAAAGGTCATTTACCCCAGGACTCTGAGGTGAAACTTGGAATCATATTTTCCTTGGCTGATAAATATAAACTGTTTGGTTTCAACAAAGACCCAAGAAACGGAAAGGTAGTGGGTTCACTGCTCTTTCTTGATAACTACAAATCATAAACCATAAAATAAGTATCACTTGGTATTTCTTTGGAGGATCTGCAGTCATGTGGTCCATGCCAGGTGATAGAAACTTCCAGGAAGGATTCACAAGATTTCTTCAATAGCCCTGACTCCCTGGCTCCTTGCTATTCATCCTGCCATTGTGTGTTCTGAATCACGCACATGTGTGTGTGTAGGTTCGTGTGCATGTATATATATATATATATATGTATACATATATACATATATATATATACATGTATGTGTATATATACGTGTGTGTGTGTGTGTGTGTGTGTGTGTGTGTGTGTGTGAGGCACAAAGCCAACATCAGTTTCTTCCTATGTCACTATCCACCTCATATTTTGAGACAGACTTCTCACAGGGGCTGGAGGTTACAGGTTACCTAGACAGGTAGGCCAGCTTAGGGATCTTCCATAACCCATCCCTCTCCCCACCCCCAACCACCAGTGCTGGGACCAACAACACCAGGTGGGTGCTGGGAATCAAACTTAGGTCCTCTTGCTTGCAGATCAAGTGCTTTCTGATTGTGTCATCTCCTCAGACATCTAATCTTTCATTTTGAAAACTGGGACAAAGAGAGATGATGTTACAGCCAGCTAGCCGGTTCCAGGGCGATGGTTTCGATAAAGAACTAAGAACTGTCGCGCCTGATTCCTTTTGTCACCCTTAAATATGTGGCCTACGCCTTTTGCCTTATGTTCTCTCTTCAGATCTATGAAGGAATTAAATATCCTCTCCCCGCAGGAGGAAATTTAAACAGAAACCTGCAAGCTCTTCTGGTTACAACAATTGCCACACTTCAAACTCATCTGGATTTGAAGAGTTTTGCTAATGGCGGATGCATTTTTGAAAGGAAGTATATTTTGAGATGGAGGCATAGAAAACAAAGTAACATTCTGCAGACAGCCATTCAAGCTGTATCCGCTCATAAAAGCAAGTTGACTTAAGCCAGCAGGGTCCTGATTCTCTTCTCAGTCCCCTGCGGAAAATTCTTTCTAGTCCTTCTCAGCCACAGCCTTCTCAGTCTTGGGTTAGATTTTTGGATATTCAGAGTGTAGGTCTTTGCATGAAAAAAAAATGCCAACCCCCCCTCCCCGCTCTGGGGAAAGAATATATTATACAAAATCTCTGTGGGTCCATAAGTGTCTGCCAGGGTACATCTCTGACATAATTTTGCCTTGCTCTGCTAGAACCAGTGTGATTTGGTGTGAAAACTGCACAGCTAAGAAGCGATGGTCTGCTGATGCCATAGAGTATTCTATTTCTGTATGTTCCTGGAATCACAGCCTTTGTTTTCCTTAAGAGAAGACTCATTTGTCTACAAATAGAATGTTCTAGGGACACTTCCAGGACAGTTTCCAGCTTCCATGCATTGTGAGGCTAAAATACCTCAGCTTCAGTGTGGACACTAGACTTGAGGCAAAAGA
This sequence comes from Acomys minous, assembly GCF_964271855.1. Classification (NCBI taxonomy): domain Eukaryota; kingdom Metazoa; phylum Chordata; class Mammalia; order Rodentia; family Muridae; genus Acomys; species Acomys minous. The sequence goes on from NC_140484.1 coordinate 107,232,976, forward strand.
GAGTGAAACAGAATAAAACTTCAAAATTTCACTGGATATTAAGTCAGAATTCTCTTAGAATCCTCTGATAGACAGTTTAATCACAGCCTCTGTTTCCTTTAGTTTTATTTTGGCCAATCTTCATGCCTTTACTTAGATATTTCTCCAGCACTCTAAAAAACATTTTGGAAATCTGCAAAGTTCAGTCTTAACCAGGAGTTCTACAGTTACCTGGCTGAGCCTAGATCAGAAGCTGTCTTCTGACTTCAGTGCCTATGTGGTGCTTAACGTTCATTGTCAACGTGGCAAGACCTTCAAAGTCACCTGGATATAGAGGATTCTCTAGATCACATCAGGAGGTAGGAAGACCCATCTTGATTGTCAGTGGGACCAATCCCAGGGGTAAAAGATGCTGGACTGCCCAAGGTGCACAGGCTGGGCTGGGTGCTAGCTTACTCCACACCTCTGTCTCCTGATTGTGGGTGCAAAATGTCAAGTCACCTGAAGCGCCTGCTACCTTGACTTCTACACCATGGTTGCCCATATGTTGAACTGTAAGGTAGAATGAACCCTTCTCCCTTAAGATGCTTGTCCTGGTATTTTGTCACAGCATTGGAAAAAGGAAATAAGACAGTCTGTCTACACACAGAGCAGGAACAGAGCACCTGGAGCATGAGGACCACTTCCTACAGTCTCAGGAGTAGGGAAGGATTAACGGAAGTGGAGGATGGAAACAGTGGAAGCCATAGTCAGGCAAGCTGAGGAAGAGCTTACGGAAAGAAGGCTTGCATACAGCGTCCCACAGATTTGTGAGTGACGTATATATATAGTTCAGGGATGATGATGACAAGCCTTTTGCCCATTTTCTCCACGTCCCATGCTACTTTTCAATGGAGATATGAAAGAGATAAGTATAGCCCTTGAGGTTTCACAGCTTCTCTCTTTAAGAGACCAGTAACCATTTTCCAATTACCAAAACCTCAGCATTTATTTCAGTGATGGACACAACATCTTTTGGAAAGACTTCATTGAAGATAGAGAACACTGGTAAAACGTGGGCTTTTGAAAAAATAAATAAATAAAAATTAAAAAAACAAAAAAACAAAAACAAAAACAAAGAAAACTAAAGAGATTGGTTTACATGTGTGCTTACCTACTGTCCCCCGCCCCCTGGACCTTGTTCACTGCTGGCCACATTTTTCTTCTGTGCGGATGACAGTGTGCCAAGCCGGGTGGCTGTTTGTGGAAACACTGAGCTTCTGAGCCATGCCTTTATAACTTCCACCCGTTCCTACCAGAAGCAGTGTCCAAGATAGAGAAATGGTCTCTGCAGGTGGCTCTTTGTACCGCTCGGACAGCTTCAGTTTGGCATGTGGATGGGGTCTCTGTCTCTCCAAGGCTTGTAGGAAGCCAGTCTTCTACTTACAAGTTCAGTTTTAAGCACAGATCAGCATTAACCTGCTTGCAAAGAAATCAGAGAGCCTCCGGCTGCTGGCTGTATTACGTCATCCCACAGACCTTTTGGTCTCATGTCCAAGTGTAGAAAAGGAAAGGGAGAGATGGGGAATAAGAGAGAAAAGTATTCTCCCATGCTTGTCTCATCTAGAGTCCCAATAGGATGTCCTCCCCACTGTCCCAGTTTCCTGGTACTTGAAGGCTTTCATGGGACATGCCCCTTGGGCTAATATGCAGATATAAGTGAGTATATACCATTTGAGTCTTTCTGCTTCTGGGTTAACTCACTCATTATGATCATTTCTAGCTCAATCCATTTATCCACAAATTTCGGGAATTCCTTGTTTTTAATAGCTGAATATTAGTAGAAGAATCCAGAGGGTCCTGGAAACCTACAAGTAGAACATTATGATAGGCAGATTTGGGCCCAGGGGTCCCGCTCAAACTAAGGCACCAGCCAAGGACAATACAGGCTGTAAACTTTAAACCCCTACCCAGATCTAGACAATGGTCAGAACATTCTCCACAGTAGAGTGGAGAGTTGGATATGACTTTCTCACATACTCTGGTGCCTCATATTTGACCATTTTCCCTGGAGCGGGAGGCCTGGTGGCACTCAGAGGAAGGACAGCAGGTTACCAAGAGGAGACTTGATACCCTATGAGCATATACAGGGGGAGGAAATCCCCCTCAGGAACAGTCATAGGGGAGGGGAATAAGGGGAAAATGGGAGGGAGGGAAGAATGGGAGGAGACAAGGGATGGGATAACCATTGAGATGTAACAAGAACAAATTAATAAAATAATATATATCTTGGAAAAAAAAAAGAGAAAAGCAATTACAAAGACAGGTACGGATCATTTCAACTCCTGTTCTTCAAGCCGGAATTGTCCCTGCCTTAGGGAACTTGTAGTCATGTTTTCCTCCTCTGCTTGGAACAGATTACCTTTCACCTTGGTGTTTTGGGTCAAGTGTGACTTCTGCTGAGAAGCCTGACTCGATCACCTCATCTAAAGCAGCCCCAGGTCTCCAGGCCTACTCACCAACCCCATGTTCTGTTATTCTAGGATTCCATCATAACTTAG
>NC_140484.1:107240494-107537994 GCF_964271855.1 Acomys minous
CACATGAATTACTCTTTAAAGTTCAGCATAGTTAAACTATTCGGTTGAGAAGCAGCATCAAAATAATTTGATAATGTTACCTGATGTCCTAGTCTCAGTTGAGGGATGACAGATTGTGCTGCTGACAGTGTCACAGGGACACTGTTATGATTGTCAGTTGGTACAGAAGGGCCCAGCCCACCGTGGGAAGCACCATTGGCGGAGAAAAGGGTTGGTTTCAACTTACAGTTCCCAGTTACAGCAAATCATTGAGGGAAACGAAGGCAGACTTGAATCCAGGAACCAGGACACAGGCCTGCTTGCTTCTCCATACTGCGTTACCTGCAACCAAAGAGCTGTGGGAGGTACAGATGGCCCTAGTGTTTATAGGAGAAAGCTAGGTGAGCCACAGACTCTGTGAGCCAGCAAGCTGCACTCCTCCGTCCTCCTGCCACACTTCTTTGTGTGTAAAAGAGCTCCTTTTTTATGCCTTCATGGTTAAGAAGTGTTGCGCCTCTAGAATATGATTGTCTTCTCTTCCAAATAGTTTTAAAAGGCAACAGATGCTAGCAACATTTAAACTCTATCTGAAGATACCGTCACAAAATGTTCTGAGTCATCAAACTGTATCATGGGGGGGGGGTGGGGGTGGGGAATGCAGAAGCAATGAGTATAAGGAGCCTGCACATTCTCCAGTGGCATCAATTTCTCCAAGAACTTGAGAAGACCAGGCAACCTTTTTCTAAGGGAAAAGATTATTCAGAATCAATTAGCCATCATAAAGAAGAGAAAGGCCAGGTTAGAGTGGTGGATGCACAGGCCCCATGAATCATTTGCTTAAGATCCAGGTACGATGTTTCAGGAAGAGCTTCAACGTTCCAGCCCATCACCACTTGAGTTTTTATACCTGACAGTAAAGCACACTGCCATTGAATGATGTGTCTCCACTCATCAGTGTGGTTAGCCATGCCAGAACGGTGATCATAGTTTTGGTCTCCCGTTTGTTACTTATTCCTTTAGAGCAATCTCAGAAAGTGAAGCCTCAGTGAGGGGGAGTGACTAGCTGCTACTGTATTAGACAATAAGCAGAAAACAGGGAGGCAATTCTATTGTGTTTCTAGACTCTTAAGCATACAGGCAGCACCCTTCCCCCTGTAAAGGGAAAAAAACACTTCTATGCTTTGGGCAATTCAGCTAAGTGGTCAAGTTACTAAATTAAATAATGTGTTTTCTGTGAGCTATAGATTCTGTGATTTGCTATAGAATGTGTGCCTTTAAGATCTACACTGTGTTATTTGCATACCTGGGTAATATCTGAGCGTGGGCTTTAGTGTGGATAGGCTCATCTAATTAGCACTGGGGAAGATGAACAGTGTTCTCACTGAGAGCCCTCCTTCCACACTGTAAATTTTGACCCTCCAGTTCTGAGACTGACAGTAATCATCTGGTTTAATTTTGGAGTGTGTGATGTCTACAATCAGTTCAGTTCTTTAAGTAAATTGAATACTTTCTTCGCAATCCCCTCAGGCCCACTCATTTGAGAAACACATGAAAGGGAGATGTAACCATGCTCCCGTTTTTTTTGATGAGGTCATTTGCATATCCTCGCTACCAATTTGGTGACACAGCAGCACAATATCATAAACCATCAGAAGTTCATCTGCCTGAAGCAGTGTGTCCGTACATATGCAGACAATCAACGGGACCCGTAGCATCACGAGCCGTCGCCTGATAGCCATCGGATAGTATGCTTGTTTGCACAACCCTCATGATCCTGAGGAAGTCACGTGGAAGCCTGGCATCAGGCTATTGCGCCTAGCTCTGCCATAAAAACGAGTGTTGGCATGTATGGAGGGAGAGTGCTCATGAATGCTGATATTTGTACACTTTTTTTTGCTCCCATTATCATCTCTTTCCAGGAAAGGGCTCATCAGAGGCCAGGACAGATGGATATACTAAAAGTCAGAATGAAATTGGAGGAAGTTGAGGGTGTGAATTCAGAACGCGAAGCCCGAGCAGTCATCTGAAGCTGAGCCAGACTCCTTTCCCCTTGCAGCATCTAATTAGCTGCCAGGTGTGAGAAAGAATCATATTTTCTCTCATGGACACTTGCTTTCTTCATCTGTTCTGTGGCAATCTGAAAGTCCTTGCACCAAAGATGATCAACAAGTGCATTTTGGAGCCAGCCAGAATTAGAATGCAGGAGTTCTTCAGCAGCCACATCAAGAGTTAACTACAACAGGAGAATGAAGAAACGAGTGAAGAGCAGGCATGGGAGCCTCAGTTCACTTCAGATGCCTGTCTCAGCATGAGTTTACTGAAGTAGCTGCTTGTTTTGCTCATCAGCAATATTCTTCTTACTGGGGCTATTCCTGACACCCATCTTTCACCTGTACTAAGAATTGACCTTGGAGAGTAGGCAGATGTCGCAAAGTGTTGGTTTCATAGTTTGCTTAACCAGATTGTGTGATATTTGATGCATTGGGAGGAAGGAAGAAGACCGCCTTTGCCTTCTTGTGTGAGTGTACACTCTGTGGTTCAATCACCTCCCTTAGATGGAGCAAGGATGTCAGTGGTTGGCTCACGCAAGGTTTGGATATTGGCTAAATGATGCTCGTGGGTGAACAGCTCATGCTCACGTGTGCTGTACTGATTCACTGCAGAGTGGAGATAGGAAGTGTCCTCCCATGAGTTCTTGCCACTCTTCAGTGAAAGTACATGCAACGCTTATTGTGAACTCTCTCACATAGCGCTAGCTGAGCGAATGATAGCGAGTTCCCATAACACTGTGAATACGGCTATTAGTTTTCTTGTTGCCATGCACAAGGCTGGTACATTATTGTCTGAAGTATGCCAGAGCTGACATAATAGCCTTAAATCTCAAGTCAAGAAATCAGAGCTTAGTTCCTCTCAAAGATCTTAGTTAGCCATCAGCTTTTGCCTTTTTATTGTTTGTTTTGGCTTTTAAGTGGATAAATGAAAACATAAAATCATATATAATAATGGAGTACGAAGTCAGATTTCCATATATATAAATATATTCTGCATACCACTTAAAGGTCAATCATACCTGTCTCCTCAAATGCTTGTCATTCTTTTCTTCATGATGGAGACTTTTAAAACACTCTCTTGCACCTTTTGGACCACATGCGATGTTTATGAATACTAGTCATGCCTTGGCTTGCTAGATCTTATTATTCTTATCTAATTCTAACTTAGTAGCCACTGCTTATCCTTTTTGCGTCCAGCTTCTCCGCTCTCCCCAGGCTCTGGTCACCCCCTTTAAACTAGCAGAGGTACAGCTTCTTCATATTACATTAAAAAGTGAAATCATATACCATTTGACTCTTTCTGCTACGTGGTTAACTCACTCATTATGATCATTTCTAGTTCAATCCATACACTCACTTACATCTGGACACTAGCCCAAGGGGCATGTCCCATGAAAATCTTCACTTACCAGGAAAGTGAATCAGAGGGGATGACTTCCTATTGGGACTCTAGGTGAGAGATGCAAGGGAGAATGGGGAAATAGAAGGATCCAGAGGGTCCTAGAAACCTACAAGTAGAACATTATGATGGGCAGATCTGGGCCCAGGGGTCCTGCTCAAACTATGGCACCCGCCAAGGACAATATGTGCAGTAAACTTTGAGCCCCTACCCAGATCTAGCCAATGGACAGGACATTCTCCACAGTTGAGTGGAGAGTGGGGACTGACTTTTACACGAGCTCTGGTGTCCTATTTTTGACCACGTCCCCCAGATGGGGAGGCCTGTTGCCACTCAGAGGAAGGATAGCAGGCTACCAAGAAGAGACTTGATACTCTATGAACATATATATGGGGTGGAGGTCCCCCTCTGTCACAGTCATAGAGGAGAGGAGTAAAGGGAAAATGGGAAGGTGGGAGGAATGGGAGGATACAAGGGATGGGATAACAATTGAGATGTAATATGAATAAATTAATAAAATATATTTTTAAAAAGTGAAATCATGTGGTACTTATCTTTCTATGCCTAGGATATTTCTTATGAAGTAATGCCACCCAGCTCCATCCAAAGTGCCATAAAAGATAGGTAAGTATGCTCTAAAATGATGGCTTAGCATTCAACTGTGTATATGTAGCAGTTTCTTTATTGTTCCATCAGTTGGTACAGACTGAGAGTGATCCTATACCCCAGTAATTGTGAGCCATGCTGCAAAGAACAGTAGCATTCACTGTCTCTTTGCTGTACTGATCTCTGTTCCCAGGCTGAACACAGTCCCAGCAACACTCCCAGGAATTCCTTTTTTTCCACCACACCTACCTTTCTTCTCCTTCATACTGATTATTCTTACTGAAGTATTCTTGCTGAGAGCTCATTACAGCTTGTGTTTGCATTTCCTTGATAATTACATAAGTGTGTGTGTGTGGTGTGTTGCCATTTGTATGTCTTCTCAAGAAATGTGTGTTTGGGTGTATTGGTCACTTAAAAATATGGATATTTTTGTTCCTTTTATTGTTTTGTCATTGTGTTTCTGGAATTCCATTTTTAAAATCATTATTCTTCCTTTTCTCTTTTTGAGTTTTGGAGTTTCTCTCATTTGGGATGTTAGTCCCTTGACATAGTTTCAAGTGATCTCCATATTCTTCACATGTTTTCTTCTCCCTCATGATTGTTTTCCTTGTGGTGCAGAAGCTTGTTAATTTGATAAAATCCCACTTGTCTATTTTTGTTGTTTGTTTACTTTACTTTGAGGATCGTCTCAAAAAACTGGGGAGCCATGGAGATTGCTGAGCAGTTAAGAGTGGTGCTGCTCTTAACTTAATATGAAGAAGCTGTACCAGAGTTCTGCTTCTAGCATCCATGTTGAGGAAACTACCTGCAGCTTGAGCCCTAGGAAGCTCAACGCCCTCCTCTGGCCTCTGTGGATAATGCACTCACTTGTGTATACACCTCTGCTCTTTGACATACATTTGCATATTATTTAAAAACTGTTCACTCCAGTATCCCATGAGTTCCCTCTATGCACCATAGTAACGTCATAGTTTCAGGTCTTCTGCTTAAGTCTTTGGTACATTTACAGTTACTATTATAACTTCTGAGAGATGAGTCCAGTTTCATTTTTCTACATGCCAATTCCTAACAAGCATTTCTTTCTCTAGTTATGTTCTTAGCACCATTTCTAAAAAAAAATCTGCTGGCTATAAACTCATGCTGCGATGTTATTTCTGGGCTTCGATTGCCATTTCATTCACCTGCTTTGCATTATAATACTATGCTGTTTGGGTTACTATGGTTTTGTTTCATATGCTGGTGTTTGATAATATAACATTTCCATATTTTTTGGCTATTCATGGACCCTCAGCCTTCACTTCATACCAGGAGCGTGAAGGTCAATGTGGGATGAAATTTCTGAAGCAACACTATCTTAGAAAGTTGTTTTTGTTTAAATGCTTTATTCTATATCAAGTAAGTTATGAAATAATACAAAAATTATTTTAATGTATATACAATCATGGTTTCCACAGCACAGGTGTTTTATATATAGCTATTGGGGCCAGTGAGATGTTTCAGCCGGCGAATGTCCTGCCACCAAGCCCAATCACCTGGAACCTACACAGTGGAAAGAGAGAACCAACTCAGGCAAGTTGCCCTCTGACCTCTACAGGTGTGCCATGGTGCATATGTGCTTAAGTTTACACACACACACACACACACACACACACACACACACACACACACACACACTAAATAAATAAATAAATAAATAAATAAATAAATGTAACTTAAATTGTATATATTAAGAAAAATAGACCTTTTATAGATACTCAAGAGAGAAGTAAGAGACCCATAAATAAAATGTGCAACATATTCTTTTATATCAGCAATTACCCATGGTGACAATTTATTTTGGCATAACAAGAAGATATTACCTAATTTCTATGAGAAACAGAGAAACCAATCATTTAATATATTTCATTTCTGAAAAAAAAAATGAATTCATCTCTTCTTAGTGAGCTAATTAAATGCAAAAGTATAAGTTCCAGAAAGAATGTCTACACCAGAGTAACAGGCTGCTTCCAGCCAGCATACAAACAAAATGATTGGATTGGTTGCTTTTTTGTAATTATACAGTTTAGTCATTCAGGTACAATGTATATAGAAGTGTATGACAGTGTATATATTTCCACACGCTACTACACGAACGATAAAATATGATTTAAGCCATATGTCTTTTCTCCTTTTCAAACCATTATGTAAAATAAATTATGACATGGGTTTGTAGAGGCTTGTATATATTTTATTCAAGAGAACTGAAGTTAAAATGGCCAGGTGACACCTGAAACGAGAACCTTGTAAGACCCCTGGGAGGTCCAGGCTACCTTTGTGTCTGGCCTTCTCTGTCCCAAGGCTACAAACTATGCGCAATCCAACTAGCTCCTAGCACAGTTGCAGAGCTGAGGTGCCCAGCTGAATTTCTGCATCTGTGGGTTAGATGATTTGTCTAGGCTCTTGGACCATAATGTATGTATTTTTTTTGTAAAGTAGAGAAGAAAAAGGGTTGTTTGAATAATTCAACAAAAAGTAGTGAAAAGTATGACTCTCCTATAACCCAGTTTTAATTTGTCAATTCATTTCCATAGAGCCTGTCAAAAACTTAAGGCTGATTCCAGTTTAAAACTATACAAGATACTTCTCTGCAAACACATCTGTGCCATGATCGCCACCCATGACAATAACGCCATTTCTTCAGTTAGAGTTCAGAACAAATGGGAGATGTGGACAGACAGACTGATGTGTAAATGGTGAATGATGAATTACAGATGATAGAACCTAGATGAAAACAATTGGTATGAGAGTTGAGTCCTGTGATTCTGGGGGAAACAAAGCCACTGGCAAACCAAAGAACCAGTGTAACTAGTGATGAAACTGAGTCTGGGTTCCAAAGTCAGCCAGGCACAGGAGACTGTGGTAGAAACTCCAGTGTAAGAGTGAAAACCTGAGAACCTGCAATGCCAGTGGCGTCCCAGATCTGGGCTTCCCAGGCACTCTGATGTCCAAGGGGGAGGGTAAGATGAGTGCATTGGTTATGGAGAAGACAAACATTTGTCTTTACTCTGCCTTTCTGTTCTTTCCAGGTTATTAGACAGTTGGATAGTGGCTTTACTGGTGGCAAGCATCCTTCTTTCTTCTGAACTAAGAGCTAATCTCTTCTGAATACCTGCAGACACAAGCAAGAATGATTCATCAATTGTAGAGGTATCCTTTAACCCAGTCAAGTTGTCACAACACACACAAACACACACACACACACACACACACTCACACACACACACACCACTGTCTTCACTGTCTTCATTAGCTCTCTGCTGCCAATTACGCTAGGCTTTCTGCTACACCACATGAGTTATATCTCTAAGTAACCCCATTAAACCTACAAAGAAACCTATACTCACCAAGAGCCTCTTTGTATGTGACAGTGTGGTGCAAGTTGGAGATGCTCTTGTCCTGTTCGAGCAAATTGAGTCGGCTTCCTTTTACCACGTGTTTCACAGATGCTTGTGAAACACCTTTCACTTCCAGCCACAGCAACACATAGAGAAGTACCTCTTAGAACAAACTGAATCAGATATGAGCATCAGCTCTATCGGCTCCATGCTTACAAATCGATTTTAAGCATACAGCTGCCTGGCCAATCTGACTTTTATGTGTCCAACTCAAAGATGAGGAAGTGATCGCCTTTTTACTCCTATAAACCATGCTTCGCACAAAGCCAGTGTCCAACCAATCCACTGGTCTGATATACTCCCACTTACCTCCTTGCAGCTTCACTCTTCATCCTTTTGAGTGTAAACCCTGTTGACTGTAAGAAGAGGCATGCTCATTGATCACCTTGAGAGTTTTGTAAAATATGCTCACCTTTATTAAAGTTTTTCCTTAATCACCTGTTTAAAAACAATAGCCACATCCCATATGGTATCTTCGGATAAGCTTGTCTCTAAATCAATCAACCCAGCTGTGTTCACTACTTTCCTATTGTTGTGATAAAACACCATGACTGTATCAACTTATAGAACAAAGGATTTATTTGACTTATGGTTCTGAAGGGATAAGAGTCTGTCATGCCAGGGTGGCATGGCAGTAAGTGGCATGCATGATGGCTGGTGCAGAAATGAGAGATTACATTTGTAATGGCAAGTGCCCAAGAGGTGCACATTGAGAAGGGCAGGAGGTTTTGAAACTTCAGAGCCTGGCCCAGTAACACACTTTCCCCAACAAAGCCACAACTTCTAAAACTACCCAAACAGCTCCACCAACTGGGGACCAAGTGTTCAAACATCTGAGACAGTGGGGGACATTCTCATTCAAAGCAGCACACCACAAAGGTCAGAAGGCATAACCGTAAGTGGTCCTTCAAGTGTGGGCAGCAGCTCTACCTTTAGTGTCCCAATTCCTTGGGCATCCTGACTGCTTCACTATGAATCTTCTCATTTCTGGCAAACCGTGACAGATATTATTCATATTTATGTTCTCTGAGGGAGCAAGTAAAACGTCTGGTTAAAGGTTTTTAACAAGAAAAATATATATTTTTGATCTTTGCGACTATGTTTTTGCCAATTTATACTTGGAAAACCATAAATATCTAAAAGGGACTTTCCTGATCCTTGAACTATTTGAAGTAAAACATGTAGATTTTTGTAAGGACACATCTTCTTTGATTTTTTTCAATCGTACATGTAGGGGAAAGCTGCCAAAAGAAACCAGCCCTTTGGTGAGCTAGCTATATGCAGGAACACTTGTTGACTGTGCTAAGTATGATCTCAAACAACACCTCGTATGCAAAGGATTGCTGCCATTTCCATGAGATAACAACAATAATTTAATATTGCACCCGTATCTTATGGGTAATAAGTCTACTTGTAAGTGAATGCACTTGCGTTTCATTATGACTTCAATTTTAATAACAGAACATTTGGGGTAGCTCTTCCTAATTTCAAAGGTGAGAGATCAGACCGAAGCCCAGGGCTTTAGCCTATGAGATAGAGAATGAAGGCCCAGAGTCACAAAGCACTAAATATTACTGACAAGCCTTTTGAAGTCTGAATCCTATCTTTCCACTCTGCAATACTTATCAGTGAACATCTAGCTTGTTCAAATGTTTCTATCTCCGTAATTCAGAAAACATGAAGGATGCAAAAATAAATCTGGTTGTTATAAATCTGGCTTACTGTATCGGTACCTAAACATTCCCAGTGTGCTTTGCAGAACGGTATTAGATATCCGAGGGATGTAACACTGGACTCACATTGGATTTATGAGACCACCATTTGTTCTCACATTTCAGGGTTGGATGGGGCCTTGAGGTTCTGCACAGATACTCCACTTCATCTTGGGCTATTTTCTGGCTTCAAAATTCTACATTTCTTCAATCATGCTTAACATCACACTAAAATGCATTGTTCTATTCTCTGGTGTGAGACTGAGTGCTATCTGATACTTCTTTGCTGTTCTTTTAGCAGATTTTCATGGGATCAGGAACCTGGGATAGACCAGTTTCTTAATCTCCTTATCTACTGCACAGATGACATATTTATGAATCACTTGACTCTTGAAAGAAAAGCATCCCTCTCCATATGTTGAATTTGAGCGTGGTGGCACGGCTTTTGCAGTTCTACTGACTTCCTTGAAAGTTAGGCTGTTTGACAAAAGCCATGGCCGAAATGTATTTGTGTTGGTGGTTTATACACTTGACCTTTATCATCAGGAGAGATGGATCACTGGATGAAAATATTTGCCTTAGAAGCAAAAGGACCTGAGCCCAAATCCCTAGAACAGGTCACACACATGAGCATCCATAATCCCAGGAAAATGATGGGAAATGGTGGGCCAGATGGCTTGGTTCATAAGGGAAACAACAAAACCAAAAGAGGCCATGTCTCAAATGAAGTACAAAGTGGGGACCAACACCCACACCCATCCCTGGAGCATAGAACATGTTTCTACATATGAATTCACCTCCTCTCCCCCCCACCACATACCACACAGACAAGTGCTTCCTCTAGGTAGCAACAGACCAGGGACCAAATTTTAAGCAACAAGGAAACTGAGCCCTACTAGAGCCACTGTTTGACGCATGGCAGGCAGGCTGCACCCAGCAGCTAAGATCTGTAGACCCCACCAGAACTGAGGGAAGAAATTGCTCTTGAATCCTCATGCCTGGAGAAATGTTTCTTCTACAAAACATGTGACTGATAGTGCTATGGAATTGATATTTGATGATAAATAAATATTGCCATAAAAATGTGTAAGTGCAGCAAAGTCTAATGTTTACAAATGAAAGCATCTTTTAAATGAACAAATCTCAGGATATATGTCATTGCTCTTCTGTAGAAATTAAACAAGACTTAGAAAGAGAGACTTCAAGGATGTAGACAGAGATGCTTAAGAAGTACTTACTAGGGCATTGGTCAGAGGTTCAACCAAGTACTGGAAAATCTCATTTGCTCGTTCATATATTTAATTAATGCCTTCTAAGCCTGCTATGCAGCAGACACTTGATTTCTCATGATGAAGAGCCCAGTAGCCTGGAAGTGAGCAAGCCAGCAAACAACCAGGCACAGCCCACATGTTTCTTTGAGAGTCCTCGGTACCTTCTATGTGGTACCCATAGTATCCGTGATGCTACGTTCTGACTCACAGAGTGGTCAATACTTCCCTGCCCTGAAGTCCTTATAGCACATGACAATGACTGAGCCAAACTTAATGCTGCACTGTTTTTGGTTCAAATTGTCAATCCAACGCCTATTTATTTTCTTCCAGACAGACGGAGGCTTTTACCAGGGCAAAAATCAACTGAGATAAAGGGAAACGCACATGTATTAAAACTCTGCTAAGGATCTAAGTAGTCTATTCATATAAAGTCAGAAAGTGTCATGCATTCTTGTAATATTTTCATTTAATTTCAGCCATATCTGAATGATTTTTATTAAAACACCTTTTCTCTCACTTCCACTTTTTAGAGATTTTTTTCACATTTGTTATTCATCATTCTCACCATAAGGTCTAAACATTCCACTAGTTCCCACAGTTTCATAAAGTAAAATCACCCACAAATTCATATTTTAGAAAGTAAAATTCCCACCCCCTGAATAACCCCAACCACAAATGTCATGCAGTGGCTTTCAAGTTTTTCCTTGCTTTATGCTTATTCATTTTTTTCTAAATGTTTTTTTCTATACATTTATCACATTGTAATAGGAAAAATAAAAAGAGAAGAACCTGTCAAGCAATCAACAACTTGTAATGGATGTTGGAAATTACATATGTGTTCTGTTCACATAAAACACTTGGAGGTAAGTGGCACTCTGCACAGATATGGGGACACCTGCCAGTTGAATGGGCTCCCCGGTACAGCCCTCCTGCGGCTTTTCTGACTCTTTCCAGATGTAAGTTTTAGATTTCCCCTCCAGCTTGGAGAGCGCAGCCATCCAGAAAGCAGGGGGTAGCATCCACCATATGACTCCCCAAGTCACTCGGAAGCAGTGATACAAACACACTTGAACTCTTAAAAAAAAAAAAAGATGCAAGGAATCTTCTCATATCTCACTATGCATTATTGGAAAGTTCACTTTCATTCTCTCTCTCTCTCTCTCTCTCTCTCTCTCTCTCTCTCTCTCTCTCTTTCTCTCTCTCTCTCTCTCTCTCTCTCTCTCTCTCTCTCTCTCTCTCTCTCTCTCTCTCTCTCTCATTCTTGCCTTCAACCTCACAGAACTTTTCAGATTTTTCTTTTCCCATCCTGTTTCCTGGCACTGTCTCCAGATCTCCCTATTTATCGCCTACCCTGCTCATAGCAGAGGTGACAGGACACAAACCAGGATTTGGAAAGAGTGGCTGGGATGTGTCTGACTCCAGGCTGCCCTTTTGGAACCACTGTCATTTCAGGGTTGCATCTGGCATTTTGTAGCTTGTGGCCCTTCATCTTCCTCTATGTGTGAATTTCAGTTGTCTGATTCATCCTGACGTGGGAACTCTTTGCGTCTTTTACTCTGCAAATCTGTGAGAAGATACAGAGAGAAGGGTCTCATTCCTTGTGGTTTTCCTAAGCAATCTTCATAGTTTTCCCATAGTTAAGGATGAGATTTTTTCCGATGAGAAACACTCCACCGATGACATAAGAGTTCCATTTCACAATCCAATGTGTGCTTCTTGGATTTTTCTCCCATTTCTCACAATTCAAAATAAATCTTGAGATTACTAATACAATTAAGGGCCTGCGAAGAGGAAAAAGTGCTTATTATGGCCTTGATAACCCTGCACAGAGAACAAGTGGCTCCCCTGTTGCAAATTCCAATTTTAGGTTTGATACAACAATAACAGTGAATAGAAGAAACACAGGAAGGCAGATATGTGTTAGAAAATCATCCACAACCAGCCATGTTTATCTAGAAACGTGGGGCTCTAGCGAGATATCCATCATAGCCTCCTCCTTTTACAGATTTCAGCTCGGCAGAATGGCCTTATCTGCTGCTAAGACTTTTGCAACCTTTGCCTGGAAAGGTCTCCCTAGTCACACGTACCTGACACTAGAGAGGAAGGCAGCTGATTACATATTTCTTTTAACTGAAAGAGTTTCTGTAGAACAATGCAAACTGTATTTATATCACAGCCTGCAAAGATTAAGACAAATGGATTCGTCACAAACACCGGTATTAGGACTGCCGTTCTCTTTGTTTAGGGGGCGATGCACACATTCATTCGTTCAGATAAAGAAACATACAAAGGTAAGTCCTATTTTCCCATGGACATTAACTGTCTGTCCACAGGGGTTAAGTAGCGGGTCTCAGGGTCAGAGCGTATATTTATTTATAGAGCATAACCGGTAATGTTTGTCGTCTGTGTTACCCAACCTAAGGTAAGCAGGAGTAGACTCCAGCAAAGCTATGCTCAGAAGCACCCCTCCCTCAACTCTAAGAACCAAAGTGGCTCCCTATTGAATAGTCACTTATTCAGGGTCCAGAAGGCTCTGAGATGAAAGAAATTCTCTATGCTGTCCTGAAGAGGCTATAAAACAATCATTTAAATGATAATGTGTAATTACTAAGTAATTTGGGGCTTACAGAAAAATTAAAAATTTGTAATTCTTTAAAGTTAACGTTTACATTAGAGGTCACTCTGTGCTTTATAGTTTATGGACTTTCACAAATGCTGGTTGAACCGTCACTACCATACCATACACAGTGATTTCACCATCCTAATGCTGTCTGATCTCCACCTATTCTCTCTTCACCTCCACTGTAGCCCTGCCTGTCATTAGTAATTTGAGCTGCTCTCTTTACAGTTTTGAACCTTGTCCATATGTTGTGTATTTTAATCATAAACTGTGTAGTTTCTGAGATCAGGTTTTTTTTCCCACTGCGCTCTGTATTTGCATGTTTCTCTTTTCCTGGTTTTCTAGATCTTTCTTTTACTACTGAATACACAGCCCACCACATGGGTATATCAGAATCTATTTTAAGCATTCGTCTACTGAAAGGAATCTTGTTTGCTGCCATGTTTGGATTTATATCTATAGTTCATCTAAACATCCCCCTGCTGGTTTTTACATGGACAGAAGTTACTCACCTTAGTTAATGCCATAGAACATGACTGTGCACTATATGGTAACATGTTTAACTTTTTAAGAGATTATCGATCCATCTTTAAAAGTAATTGTATCAATTCGCATCCCCAGCAGCAATGAATGGGAGATGTGGTGGCTTCAAATCCCACTTAACATTTGCTGTTGTTGACCCTACAGATTTTATCCATTCTAATAGGTGTGTATTAGCAGCCCACACACATTTAAGATGCAATTTGCCGATAACACACAACGTTGAACACTATTTCTTCTGCTCATTTGTCATCTTTGTGAGTACATATGTCTCTGTGTTGGTAAGATGATGTGGAGCTATTTTAACTATGTTTTAAATTAGGCCATTTATTTTCTTATTGTTGTGTTCTAAGTGTATTTTACATAATAGTCCATTTAAATTTTTTAAAATAATTTTCTCCCGCACTACAATTTGCAACATCTTTCACTTGACAATATCATTTGCAAAGTAGAAGTTTTAAAGTTAATCAAATCCAACTTGCTGGCACATTTCTGTGACAGATCATGCTGTAAGTGGTGTATCAAGAAGAAGAAGAAGAAGAAGAAGAAGAAGAAGAAGAAGAAGAAGAAGAGGAGGAGGAGGAGGAGGAGGAGGAGGAGGAGGAGGAGGAGGAGGAGGAGGAGGAGGAGGAAGGACCAAATTCAATGTCATTGCATTTTCTCTGATGTTAGGGAATTTTATAATTTTGCATTTATATTTGGGTCTATTTTTTAAAGTGTGAGGTTTCTTTAGAAACTGACAACTCACCCTTTTCTTAATGTGGGTTTCTGTTTGTTTCAGTGTAGCTCATTGGAAGTGAGTGTCTTCTCCTCTGGATTACATTGTTCCTTGGGGTCAGTGAGCAAGTCAGCCTGGCTCTATTTCTGGACTTTCTATTGTGTTCCACTAAATTTCTTCTTATCCCTTTTCTAGCACCTTGAAGTCTTGATTATTACAGGTCTCTGGGAGTCTTGGAGCCGCCATGTCAGTTCTTCAACCTGGTTCTTCTTTGGTGTTTGTTTGATTGCTCTGAATCCTTTGAGTCTCTGTTTAACATCAGAGCCAGTTTTTCTGTTATCCAGATGAAAGAAGGAAAATGATTGGGATTCTGAACATGGTTAAGGTGAATTATAGATTCCCTTAGGGTGAAAGTTAAGTCTCAACTTCAATGTGTCTTCCTATCCATGTACATGAGTTTCTCTGTTTTCATTTCTTCCTTCTTTGAGCTCTTTCATCAAAAGTTGTGTTTCCCTGTCCAGATCCTGTACATAGCTTGTTGTATCTGCGTATGAGTGCTTTATTTGTTGATAATAATTTGTTGATCACTAGTGTTTTTAATTTTCAGCTTTAGTTGCATAGGAAAGCAACAGACTTTTTAAATTTTATTTTATACCTGTCCATCCACAGCACATCTTGAGGACTAGTTGAAAAATGAGAATTACTTTTTTTTGGGTCAAGAGTGCCAAGAATTACTGAGTGCCCGCAGAAATTTTAATTCTGAAATTAATGATTTATATATAGCGTAATTTCCACTGACCATAAAGTTGAAAAGGTATATATCTCTTCAGTGTATAAGTAGTCTTTTTCTCTTTGAGATGATATCTAATTACGTAGCCTGAAACTCAGATGGACTTACCTTGTGGCAATCCTCCTGCCTCTGCTTTCCTAGTGCTGGCATTATAGGCAGGAACCACTATGCCATGTTTGGCATTTAATGTTCTATATTTTAAAGAATTGATTCTAAGTGTTTAGTAATAGCTTTCAGAAGCCATCAGGGAACTATTTGCTTCATTATATTAAATGGAATTGCTCCCCCAAAAACACTATTTTCATGGTCCAGACTATCTTTTGCTGACATAAGATGGACCTGTGGTCTCAGGATCAAAAGCATCCTTTTGTGAACAAGTAGTCTATCGCAAGCCTTGGAACTGAAGTCAATAGACTGACAGTATTTGAAGAATGCAGTGTCGTCATTGGCATATTTAGCCAAAGTGAGATTTATTTCTCCAATCCATGGGTGTCTGCATCAAGCAGTATGCTCATTCTTCTTATCCATGTCCTTTCAGTAGCAGGAGCAGAAAAGACTCCATCAATAGTGTGTGGAGGCAACTCCTTTATAAATGGCAATTGTTAAGCCTTCAGCACATAGACGCCAGCCAGTGTCATCTGTAAAGTCAGGGAGCAGAAACTCCCAGATACTTGGCAACTCGAGCCTTTCTGTGGCATCAAACAGACACTGTGGGGAGTTGCTTTAAGAGACATAAAGAACACTCTACAGTGCAGTCAGCTCTTCCAAACAGATGTACCATGAAAAAGGGAAGTTAAAGAAATTGCCAAATCTCTTTGTTTCTGTGCTTCTTATGATACACCATAGAGATAAATGGTGAGACTCATGTTTCACAACACAAGATAATGGCACTTCCTCCTGGGGTGTTTGATGGCTTGAGCATCTTCAGGGAATTTCACTCATACTGAATCCCACTGTATACACTTCTCTGCATTGAGAGGTATTGGGGAAACCTCCCAATGCTTTTTGTGATTTGGTTAAACTTTGAAGTTTTGTTGTGTTTTATAAGATTAAACTTGAAAGTGTTAAAAATGTCAATACCATTATCTACATGCAAACATTAATACCATTACCTATAGCTTGCATCAAATGCTGTCAGTCATTTGTGCCCAAATGTGTACAGTCATCACTTGCCATCGAAAAGAACCTGATTCTTGGAGCCTATAATGGCTATTCTTGGTTGTCAACTTGGCTGCACCTGGAACTAATTAAAAACCTAATCTTCTGGGCATGCCTGCAATGGAATTTTAGTTAATTGGGTCATTTGAGGCCCAAAGATCCACCTTAAATCTGAGCCACATCTTTTTGTGGCTGCTGAATTAAAGGACAAGTGAGAAAGAAGCATTTGTTTTAGCCTCTTTGCTTTCAGGTTGGTAACAGGTATATTCCTGCACTGCTGTTAGAACCAACTTCTTCAGGATTCCATCATATACTGGAGACCATACGGAAAATCCAGCCTCATAGACTGAACAACTACCAGACTATTGAACTTTCTTTTAGTAGGCAGCTGACATCCAGATGTCATAGACCACCTAACACAAGGGAAATTCTGAGGACATAGCTGTTCCTCTGTGTTGCATAGGCCTGAACAGCCACAAGAAATGTGCCCAGTAGTAATCCATTCTTTTGGGATGTGTATGTACATATGGTGCCTGTGTGTATGCATGTTTGCTTCTTCAGTGAGTGTATGTGTGAGTATATGCCTGTAGGCCTGAAATTGACGTCTGGTGTCTTCCTCAATTTCTGTTGATACTTAGGATATCCTGCTTGACCCCAGAGTTTGCCAATCCCAGTTAGTGTAGCTAGCAAGCTTGTCTGAGAGTTACCCTCTCTCCTTCCCAAGTGCTGGGATTATAGGCACCTGCAAACCATTTTTGTTTTTATGTGGTTCCTAGAGCTCCATATTCTACAAACTCACCCACATATTTCATCTCCCCTAGCATCTTTATGTATTCTGTTTGGTTGGTTGGGTTTTTTTGTTTGTTTGTTTGTTTGGTTGGTTGGTTGGTTTGGTTTTTTGAGACATTCTTAACAAGTATTATTAGTCCTTGCCTGGTGAAAACCATACTTACAGAGGGATGGTTATACACTTGGAATTGTAGTGAACATGTTGCAATGAGGCATGTAGATGGTAAGATACTGCCCCTGCCCTCTCAAAATGTTCATAGGTATAACAACCCCTAACTCTCTTCTGGTGACACTTCTTAGTATGGTTTAGAATTGTGGGATTCTGAAATGGGTCAATGTTTGCCAGAAAATGTTCACGTATAAAGAAAATTTCCTCAAGACAAACATCAAGATTGTGTCTTTCTCCTCTTGATATTCATATTTAACTAAAAATAAAAATGAGCCTTGCCCATCTTTGCACCTAGAACTTTCAAAGCAATCTGGCATTTAGAAGACTGTATATTTTCATGTTGAGTTGTTGTAAAAATCATTGAGATGGAAAACATTTTGTATTGATGATTTTGTCAATTTCTAGTAAGATAATATTAGTCTCCAATGCATAATTATTAAACTAGAGCCTTCACAACCTTTTCATGGTTTTCTGAATAGAATTTAAAATGTATGTGGGGTGTGCATTGTATTATATACATGTTATGGGCACATGTTAGTATAGGTGTAAAGACATTTGTATATGAGTGCAAATGCATGTAAAGACAAGTCACTGATAGAGTAAGGCTGGTTGGTCAACAAACTTCAGGGAACTCCCTAATACCACTCAGTATCCATACCACTGTTCCTAGCTTTTTTGCTGGGTTCTAGAGATCCAAACTCGGGTGTTCATGCATCTTATTGACTGAGCTATCTTTCTAGCTCAGTTTTAGTTTTAAAGAGTAGAAAGCATTTATTTGCATACTACCAAATATTTTTTAACTATTGATTAATCACCTTCATAAAATTAATTGCCAGGCCGTAGTAGCACACAACTTTAATACCAACATTTGGGAGGCAAAGGCAGGCAGATCTCTACGAGTTCAAGGCCAGCCTATTCTACAAAGCAATATCCAGGACAGTCATGGCTCCACAGAGAAATCTTGCCTCGAAAACCAAAAAAACACAATAAAATAAAATTAATCAGTGACCATCACACTCAGATTCTTGACTAAAATACTTATGCCTTCATTGATGGTAAATACATTCCTGACATAGGATGGCATCTCCCCCCTCAAAGCTTTGCCTGTTATAGAGGTAGCCAGGTTCAGGGCTTCACTCTGTTGCCATATGCTTAACTGAGAATCTTGGGGTAAACTTTTATGGATCTAATTTCATGGAACATCTCCACCCAGCCAAGTGAGCCATATTTAGAACTGTACCATGTAGTTTGCTTTTAGCCACCAGAGACTTGTCTCCATAGGACAGCAGCAGAAAGGAGAAATTATAATAAGATGTTCCAGAACAAAAGAGCCACCAGCTCCATTCCCATGTTGAGGTGGACTGAGTCTTGCACTTCTCCTGGGAGACTCCAGTTTGTGCTCAGTGTTCTCATGGAATTGTCAACAGCATTCCCTCCTGCTTTTAGAGGGCATGTGAGAGTTTGGAAAGAGATATTGGTTTTAAGACAGGGTCTGTCTATATATACATATGTGGCTCCATGCCAACCAAAAGTCATTGTATAGTTTGGGCTAGGCTCAAATTCCCTGAGATCCTGCTTCTTCAGCCTCTCAAGTTCTAGAATTACAGACCAGTGTCCATACACCTGGGGCCTAAAGCATTATAGCTGTAGTTAGACTTCCCTTGCTTGGTGTACAGTTACAGTAGTTTTATATTAAAATCGTGGATCATTTTTATTCTAAATTGTTATTATTTTCTGGACATAAAAGAGTTTTTTTTTTCCTGACGTTTGGAAGCATGAAGTACATAGGTATGTGTGGATATGTAAAAAACATAGACAACATGGTGACACACTTTTATGATCATGGTCCTCAGAAGGCAGAGGCAGGAGACTCTCTAATTAGGGGCCTGTGCTACATAGTGAGTCTTTATCTTAAAGACCCAGAGGCTGGCTATGAAGCTGAGTGGCAGCAAGCATGTCTAGAACACTCAACACCTCAAGTGTGATGCCTAGCACTGTATGAAATTTTAACACCCAGGAAGCAGAGGCAGGAGATTGCCAGAAGTCTGAGGCCCACATCAAAACCACGTAAGAGCTGGGCTAGCCGAGACTGAAAAGGAAGTCCTTGACTCATAACGACAACAAAAAAGTTGGGTTATCACCCAAAATATAAACCTCATCATCCCAAAGAATCCACACACCTGCATGTAAGTTGAAACAAGTGTTTGTTTTGTTGTTAAACATAATTAGAAATCTAAAATTAAAAAAAAAAACATATAGCACAGGCATCCTCATCCTTTGTTTCTAAGGGACCAGACTGGGTTTCTGAGATGTGAGTCAAGGATCATTAGAACGGCTCTTCCTACTTACAAAGCAAATATCATTTCAATGCACATACAGGAAAAGACTGGAGGTCAAACTGCCCCAGTGAAGAAGCTGTAGTTGTAAGCACCCTGATACAGCCCGACAAAGTTTAGGGATAGCAGGTGATATCAAATTGTCACATGCATGAAGTTCAAGGAGAAAGAGGGAAGGAATCCACAGTCAGTTTAATCTAAGCCGGCAGTTCTCAGTCTGGGGGCTGTGCCACCCTTGGGTTACAGGGCTCACATATCAAATATCCTGGATATCAGATATATACATTATAATTCATAACGGTTGCAAAATTATGATTATGAAAGAGCAGGGATATAATTTGGCAATTGGGGGAGCTGTACTGAAGGGACTCAACATTAAGAAGGTTGTGAACTGCTGACCTAGGTGTGTATTCTTTCGAAAACTGTCTGGCAGATTTTGAAAGAGCAGTCGGCAGCTTCTTAGGGACTCAGCTAATGAGAGAAACCGATTACAACCTCTTTCTGTCTTGGAACATCCTGTTCAGACTAAAACAACTCTAGAACTTACGGTGAAAGAAATTTGTCTCTCTGACCATATGCTAGAGGCACAGACCACCCTGATTTCATTTCCTTATTGAAACTTAAAGATAAAAGAGGCCAAGATATGAAATTTCGACACAAAAATATAAACAAGGAGTCAACCCAGTGACACAAAGTTGAGCAGACTGAACCTGCCAGAGAGGGAAACGGGTTATGAATCCTCTATGGCAGAAGCTACAGCAGAGTTTAGCCGTCCTTCTAGAAAACAAAAATTAATTTGCTTTGGCCAAATTAAAATTAATTAAAATTATGCAATGTTGCCCTTGTGTTAATTTTAACGGTGAGGTTGTTGTGATTTAAGGCTACAATTAGTTCTAGTGTTTGAGAGAGAAACTCTGTAATCGAGACAGGACATTTTAATAATCCTGGTTATAAACATTTAATACATCATCTTTAGGGACTCACAAACACATTGTAATTAACTTTTACAACTGAAATAAATCAGATTGCATTAGCATATTGCAAAGGAAAAAATCATTTGCATGATTGAAAACAGCTCAGGAAATTATGTACACCAGGCTTCATACAAACACCAGCACTCACTTTTACCAGGTTTCTTCTGTGGGGAGTGTTTCAGATAGGTCCAGTTTGAGATTCTCTGGATGATTCTAGCTTTTTCCATAAAAGGCAAATGTCTGGTTTTGAGGAAGTAGCAAAATCCGCCCTGTGGTCAGCAGCACTATGGCCAGGTCTACTGTAAAGTGGTTAGGGAGTATAAATAAAAGCATGGCAGGCACTTGCTGCTTAGCTATTATCCTGTGAATAGGCAATACAGGCAGGGGAAGAGCATCCTTATTTATGTATCGTCCATGTGTCTAGGAAGGTTAATACTAGATTTATAACATGTCTCCATGGCCAGTTCCCCACCCGCTTGATGGAATGCCAGTTCCTCCCTGAATGGCCCCTCTGTGGTTGGTAAAATGGCATTTCCCATGCTCATTTCACAAGGAGGCAAATGAAACCGTTCCTTGTTAAGTTGACTAGTATTTAAGCAAAAGGATTTCTGGCCACACAGGGCAGGTAGATGGACTTAGCGTTTTGTGTCATGCAGAGTGACTTCTCTTTCCTGGGAGTCACATGCTTAGGTCAAACACTGATGCTGCTGCCTTCAAGGTTCATATCTTTAGTTTCTTCATTTAGTTACTGTGAAACAATGAGCTTTCTCCCTTAGTTTCTCCATCTGTAAAATGGACTATAAAGCTTTACTGGGGAATGTTTTGTGGGAATTCAGTGACAAAATGTACAACATTCATGTACAGTGAAGACTGAAACAGACTAAGGAGTCAATGAATATTAGCTATTGTCACTGCCACAATTATTTCTCTTTGGTTACTCACTAGTCACGAGATGATAACAGCCACATCTAGGATGTTTGTGAACTGGTGTTTGACTGCCTGAATTCTCTCAGAACCTTTTCTGAACAGAAAGTTTGGCCCCAACCTTGCAGTCACTTAAATAAATATTGCTCATCTATTACTTGCAAAGCACTATCAGCTTTTCAAGAAGGTGAAACCCAGGACCTGAAATCAGAATAGTCAGAACACAGAATCTTAACTAAATCAGGGTATGGTAACCTCGTCAAATTAGGACACTAACACAAGGGGCCTGTCCTAAGTGCAGTAGGTTTCCTCACCTTCGCTGCTATTTTCTAAAACCACAGCAAGAGGGAAGGGAGAGAAGTGGTGAGAAAGGAAGGGGCAGAAAAGAAACCCACGTCAACAACCAAACAGAAATCACAGATAGTGATAGACAAAAGAGTCACCATTTAAGAATCCATGTTGGGTCTAAAGCTGAAAGCAGGATGAGTCAAGATGGACAGCCAGCATGGCCTAGACGTACCAAAGCTCTCCCTCCCCAGGACAGTTCCAAAAACAGCCCTGCCCTCTCTCTTTCTGTTACGTCACATTCATAATTAACACTTAAACAGCAGTGGTAGCATTTGCTTGGAATCCTGGGTGTGGATGAGTGAAGGCAGCTTGAATGCTGAACAGGACAGGGGTGGCTGCAGCTTTTCTTGGGCATTTTCAAGAAGCAGGAAGTAAATGTTTTATTTACAAGAAATACTCTGATTTCGATCCCAGTCCTAGAAATAAATGAAAGTTGAACGGGTCATATAACTCATGCTTACAATCTCCATATGAATCTTAAATTCTGCCTTCCATTTGAGAAAACATGTGGAACCTCTAATGGGAATCTCCCCATTTCTCTTGAGACTATTGTTTATTGACTTAAGAGAGCAGTAGCTTAATTAACAGAAGAAATAAAGCCTACTGCATAATTAACTAGACATTTACCTAAAATCAATAACCTAATTGCCACACCTAGGCAGAGAACAGTGGGATCCAACTGAAACAATCCATTCCTATCTACATGTTGAACAAGGTGGTTGTTAGTTTGCTTAACAGACTATCCAGATCTGGAAAGTGATACTTTAGTGAACGGTCAATTAATCCTTTCAGAACTGCAAATACAGGCAAACATCCAAGAGCCACAAATGTGTAGGCTTATGAAATGTCAAGGTTAGCAGTCTGCCGTTCTGAGTTCTTTCTCGGTAAGCATAGACAATGAACAAGTTTTAAGGCATGTTTTTGGACTGGGGACTTTCACAGGGAGTAAATACTATGCAAAACACTCGTTTAGATCTGAAGCCTGCTTTTACAGATATTCTATTAATTTCCTTAGATAACTGTAGCTTTTGCCATAAAAGGAAATAGTTTGGTTCTGAGGAAGCAGCAAAAGCCACCCTGTGGTCAGGAGCATTCTGGCCAACTATACTGTAGAGTGATTAGGGGATATAACTAAAAGCATGCCATTCCTAAATTGTGTTTCCTTATTGGCTGACACACATCAGTCTATTTCTATTGGTGTTTGACACAGTCAGCTATATACATAAAATATACTCAGGGCTTTTAATTAAATCGTATGAAGAACTGTTTCTCATCTAAGAGAATGGATTATTACATTTGTCCAAGAACATGGGTTAATATATATATATATATATATATATATATATATATATATATATATATATATATATATATAAAGGCTTAAAGTTCAAGTTGAATGAAGTATCTGTCCTTCAGTCTGAAACCTTCCCAGAGTGTATTTTCAGCTTCCCATCCTGCACAATTGGATGCAAGGTTCACCAAGATTGAAGTCAATTCCTGCTACATAAAGCATTCCATTTCGAAAACTACCTTCATAGATTAGAATGGACTCTCTTGTATCTAGATACTCTCGAATTTGACTATAGTCCACATTTTAACTTTATACCAAGATACTGCACATTTCTAACAATAAAACCTCTAGCAATGATGGTAACAGCCTGAGTCTGGGCAGGAGCAACACTGGGCTCCTCCGACACAGAAATGTTCGGGACTGGGTTTTCTTTCAAGGTGACAATGAAGGTGCAGGAATAAATACAATGTGCTAGTCAGCAGTGGGGCCAGGAAGCTCATTCAACACTGGCTTCTTGGCTTGGCACACCAGAGACTGTGTGTCTAGAATTCTAGAGCAGACAGAACATGAAATTAGGTAGGTACATATTTAATTATCATTTCATTGCCAGATAACGCTTTGTTAATTTTCACTAGATTTTAAGAACACTATCTGAATGTGGACATCCCAAGACAATGCTCTCTCTAATCGCTGTAATCTGTCACCAAAAGACACCACTGATGTGTGCTCACAATGCTTCACAAGGCCACACACCTCAAAACAGCATGATTTCTCCACGTGTCTTTGAAGTGTTGACAGGCCCAGGCTTACCTCAAGATCTTGCTCTTTCTTGAACTAACAAAGAGAGACATATTAGTTCATGTTTTTATATTCTAGTGAGTGGACTTTAACTTTTTTTTTTTTTTTTACAATTTTTATTAAATATTTTACATATACTTTTAGGTTATTATTTGTAATTCTTTACAGAATTTATTCATTTCCTTCATCTCTTTGGATATATTTTCCTATAATTCTTTATAGGATTTATTCAATGCTTTCATCAGTTTGAATGTATTTTCCACATATACTCAATAAACTACCTACAGCAAGAAGAACCACAGAACAATCCGGAATCTTATATATGTTCCATATGTTATTTTTCTTATAGTAGATGCCTCTGACGGTTCCACAGGCTTTCTCGAGTTTCCACAAGAGTTCCTGAACAAACCAAGTGAAAGGACTGGTGTCATAGCCTCTACCAAGAAAGATGCTGCTGCCCTTCTTGCTTTGTACACAGTACAGATGTCGCTCACGTGTCACAGCCTCACCCCTCAAGGGTAGTCTTAGATTCAGAGTCCTTCAAAACAACACACTATCACCCACTGTTAAGGCAATTCCTACTGAGGTACCCCTCCAGACCCTGGTGCTACTGACGGTTAAGTTCTTCAAGAGATGGGGCCCAGGGGAAGAAAGCAAGGTTTTTAAAAAATATATTTTATTAATTTATTCATATTACATCTCAATGGTTATCCCATCCCTTGTATCTTCCCATTCCTCCCTCCTTCCCATTTCCCCTTACTCCCCTCCCCTATGTCTGTGACTGCCCCCTGTATGTGCTCATAGGGTATCAAATCTCTTCTTGGTAGCCTGTTATCCTTCCTCTGAGTACCACCAGGCCTCCCCATCCAGGAGACGTGGTCAAATATAAGGCACCAGAGTTTGTGTGAAAGTCAGTCCTTCGCTCTCCACTCAACTGTGGAGAATGTTCTGTCCATTGGCTAGATCTGGGTAGGGGTTTCCAAGTTTTCTGTGTATATTGTCCATAGCAGCCTTATTCATAATAGCCAGAACATGGAAACAGCCTAAGTGTCCCTCAGTAGGAGAATGGATAAAGAAACTGTGGTATATTTACACTATGGAATACTATTCAGCTATTAAAAACAAGGAATTTCCAAAATTTGTGGGAAAATGCATTGAATTAAAAATGATCATAATGAGTGAGTTCACCCAGAAACAGAAAGAGTCAAATGGTATATACTCACTTATATCTGGACACTAGCCCAAGGGGCATGTCCCATGAAAGTTTTCACGTACCAGGAAAGTGGGACAGAGGGGAAGACTTCCTATTGGGACTCTAGATGACAGAAGCAAGGGAGAATGAGGAAATAGAAGGATCCAGAAGGTCTTAGAAACCTACAAGAAGAACAGGGGGCATCTGGGCCCATGGGTCCTGCTCAAACTATGGCACCAGCCAAAGCAAGGTTCTTAATGGCATACATTTTAAGGGGAATAGCGATATCACAAACACTAGCAGCTGTTTCTCCTTGGTTAGTTTGTTTTGCTTCCCGGCTCCCCTAAGGGAAGCAGTTCTCTGCCAGAAACTTCTACCATACATGGTCAAAACCAACCACCTACCTGGCACTCCAGAAACCATGAGCTACATAAGCTTTCCTCCCCCAATAAGTTGACGTATTTCAAGTGTGTCTCACAGTATAGCACAGCTGAGCAGCAGACCAACTGGTGCTCACTCCAAGTCTTGCCTGCTTGGCAGCATCCCCACGGTGATGTTTCTGTGAATACTGATCATAACAATAGCTGTGGTTTTACGGAGTGCCATGTTCTTTACATATGTTTCATCCCCGAGATCCCCCATCTCCCTGAGCTGGGTGTTACCGCTACTTAGAATAGCAGAAACCAGCTTAGAAGGTGGTAGAGCTAGTTTTCCAAAAATCTCTGCTTTTTCCCATCCAGGAACATCAACAATTGCATTTTTGTCAGACTAAGAGCTACTGAGGTCACATATGTTCACGGACCCCTGCCGTCCCTCACAGATACAAACACGAGCAGCTTGCTGCTGTTCTATGTGGCACATAGCATTCAGATCTCCATGTGGCTTCGCGTCGTGTGTACTTATCTGATGGTTTATTGCTGCTGTTCAAAAAGAAAACAAGATTAAGAGGGAAAGCCAAGGCATTATGTTGAAAGCAAAAGGAATGTTCTAGGCAGGATTGTTTCACGTACTGCCAGCTCTCTCCAATAAGACAGCGTGGACATGCTCCAGTCCCCGTTTTAGGCAGTTTTTCTGCTTTTATCCTAAGGTGACAGGAAGGTGACTGAGACTATTCTTGCTTCAAAGAGTCCACTGCTGTGTGTGAGGGAGATGCTGATGACAAAACTATTTCCCCAAACAAAAAGGAAAAATAATCAATTAATTATTATAACTCATTTTATCTATTTGTTGTATTTTTCCTAAGTGATTCACATGTGTTTAAATTAAAAAAAATTTTTTTACAGCTGAAGTACAGTACATTGAGTTTTATTTTTTTGTTTTTTAATTGTATTAATTCATTCAGATTATAACTCAATTGTTATTCCGTCACTTGTATCCTCCCATTCCTCCCTCCCTCCCACTTTCACCCTATTCCCTTCCCCTAGGTCTATGACCGAGGGGGACCTCCTCCCCCACTATATGTTCATAGGATATCAAGTCTCATCTTGGAATACTACTCAGCTATTAAAAACAAGGAAATTCAAAAATTTGTGGACAAATTGATGGGACTAGAGATGATCATAATGAGTGAGTTAACCCAGAAGCAGAAAGACTCACATGGTACATACTCACTTATAATTGGGCACTAGCCCAAAAGGCATGTCCCACGAAAGTCTTCACTTACTGGGAGAGTGGGATAGATGTGAGGACATCCTACTGAGACTCTAGGTAAGAGAAATATAGGAGATGAGGAAATAGAAGGACCCAGAGGGCCCTAGAAACCTACAAGAAGAACATCATGATGGGTGGATTGGCGCCCAGGGGGGTCTACTCAAACTATTGCACTAACCAAGGACAATATAATAGTACACATTGAATCCCTACTCTGATCTACCCAATGGACAGGACATCCTCCACAGTTATGTGGAGAGCAGGGACTGACTTTGACATGAACTCTGGTGCTCCATATTTGACCATCTCCCCTTGGTGGGGAGGCCTGGTGGCACTAAATTTTTAAATTTTTAATGTAACTCCAAAATTGAAGCACTGTCATTTACTTTTTGCCCTGTACAAGTAGATAAGCCAGGCAAGAAGAGTTTATATAAATTGCCCTAAAACACACAGCAGTGGTAGCAGTGCAGAGATTCCCACGTAAGGAGGTACACCAAGCCATGGTGACAATTAACTAAATGAGTCTTGTAACTGTTCTCTGATCCTGTGGCTGCAACGATGAAAGCCTGGTGGAAACCACAGGCCACTTTGTCCAGTGGTGGGGGAAATGCATTTTAAGGTGCATTGGATTGCACAAATGTGTCTCTATTACCCACGCCTTAGCTGTTCTGAGTGATGCATCGTTGTGCATTTAAGACACTCTTTTTAACCACTTACCGGCTGAGCTGTGGAAGCAAAGAGCCAGTGAGAAGGATCAGGGGCCATTTGGCTTTTATATAAATATTAAAATTTCCATGAATATTTTCTACTGAAAAAGTGGCCATAGTGGTCAAGGCAATTTTCTTTTTAAATAAGGAAAGCATCCTAACCAGGAGCAGAAGTCCCCAGTGAGCTTGGGAAGTATTTCAGCGTGTTTGCCCATGTTGCTATAAGCTCTGTGTTGCCTGATTCTGATAATGTGTTGTTTTGCAGCTGCAGCGCTATGCGAACATCATGGAGTGTGCTCACAGCCACAGAGAGCTGTAGTGTCACTATAGAAATCAAGCTAATGGCACCTGGCTCAAATACATCGCCATTGCTGACCAAAATACCCTCATGTCTCAGACTGTGTTTTGGTGTCTTTTTTAGTTTCCTCAAACTCCAGAGGTACATTTGGGGTAAAATGAGGATATCACATGATTTAATGATTGACCATTTCTCACATAGTCAGGCGAACTTTTCCTAAATATTTTCCATGATACAGGTAAGCTTCGCCAATATTGTACTGCATTCATGGCCAGAAGAGTATATGTATTTAAAAAATAATGCTTTCTTCATATTGATTTCCAGTAAGCAATTATTTTTTTCTTGGAAACTTGTCTTTGTTTGTGTTCTTATAACAAAAAATATCATAGATGATGCATTAGTTGAGATTTTTTTGAGTAACAGAACCTATAGAATAAATGTTTCTCTCTGTGTGTATATATACATATATATGCATGCATATGCTTTATATACATATATATGCTTAATATATCTATTTACACATATATACACATATACAAACACCTCTCTCTCTCTCTCTCTCTCTCTCTCTCTCTCTCTCTCTCTGTGTGTGTGTGTGTGTGTGTGTGTGTGTGTGTGATTTATTGGAATCACTTATAGGCTGTGGTACAGCTAATCCAATAATGGCTGGCTATGAAAGGAAAGTCTGTCTAAAAATCCAGAAGTTGCTCTGTTCACAAGGCTGGATGTCTCAGCTAGTCTTCAGTAGGTGCTGGAATTCCAAAGATGTGGGCCCTAATGCCAGTGAATGAAATGGACTTCCAGCAAGTGTAGGAACCAAGCCCAACTGGGCTGCCTGCCTGTCTTGCTGTTTCATGTCCTGTTTCTAGCAGCTTCCATGTCTGTGTTTATCTTGGTTAGTCATGTTTATTGCTCTGAGAACGCGCCCCTTCTTTCCTCGAGACTTTTCCTCCTGTGTGCAATCACCTCTTGAGGGATTTCACCTGGGAGGAGGATTCCTGTTTTGCTGCCTATAAGAAGGCTCTTTGGAATTCTGGGAAGAGGAATAATAAACCGCTGCCGCGGCTGCTGCTGCAGCTGCTGCTCTCTTAGCATGAAGGGCCCGCTGTGTTAGTGTGTGTGTGTGTGTGTGTGTGTGTGTGTGTGTGTGTGTGTGTGTGTTAAATCCGCAGTCCCTCACTCTCGACTCAGTTCTGCGGTGGCACGGGCGCCACAAGCAAGATAAGAGCAAGCAGGCAGAGAGCAAAGAAAGCTTCTGTCTTCTATATCTTTACATAGGTTTCCAGTGGGAGCTGTGGCCCAGATTAAAAGGTATGTCTCTCTGTCTCAACTTCTGGATTAGAAGTAGAACTTTCTAGTTCAAGTTATGCAAAAACCCTTCACAGGTGTGCCCTCTATTATCGTTTTAGTTAATTCCATGTGTAGTCAAGTTGACAAGTAAGAATAGCCATCACAGATGAGTAACTTATACATAAGAGAAGTTCTCTTCGCTCAGTCCTAGGGGCTGGGAAGTCCAAGATAAAGACAGGAGCATGTTTTGCATGGGGAGGAGCCTTCCTGCTTTAACAGATGGGCTCTTCTGTGTGTTGGTATAGCAGAAGAGGCCAGCAAGCTCTTTCAAGCTTCTTTCTTTTCTTTGTTCCATCCTTCCTTCCTTCCTTCTTTTCTTTCTTTCCTTCCTACTTTCCTTCCTTCTTTCTTTTAAAAGTTTTATTTTTAGTGTATGGGCATTTTGTCTGCATGGATATCTGGGTATCACTGACATTCCTGTTACCAAACTAAGCCAGATGAAAGCATCATATCCCCCGGAGCTGGAGCTTTAGTCTCTGTGTGGGTACTGGGAAGTCAAACCAAGTCCTCTGGAAGATGCTCGGGTGCTTTTAAATGCTGAACCTGCTCTCTCTCTCTTTAATATTCATTCTTTCATCCATTCTTTGTGTGTGTGTGTGTGTGTGTGTGTGTGTGTGTGTGTGTGTGTGTGTAGATGTGTAAGTATGCAGGTGTGCTATGGTATGTATGTAGATGTCAAAGGAAAATTTGTTCTTTAATTCTGAAATATGGACCCCGGAATGGCCATGTTTGGCAGCCTTATCCCATAAGCCATTTCGTGTGGCCTAAAGCCTCCTCTTTCTTGAATTCACAGCTTTCATATTCATGACAGCCCTCATTCTCCTGATCTAATTACTCCCTTAAAGGCCATACCACTTTAGGACCATTGGATTTTGGATTGTTTCTTAACATATGAATATCTAGAAGGGAATACAAAATTCATAACAAACCTAGACATTCATAATATTACCTAGGCAGAACTTATATTCTTATGTCTTAACTTTTTGAACAATTTTATTTTTATTTCTAATATGAATTAAAGCATTTAAATGATTTTGAACATTAGAATGCCTGTTTAAGTTGCTTTTAGTCTTTCTATTGGAATTCTGAGGTCATCTGGGGCCTATAGCCAATGTATAAATGTTCTTATTTGAAAGAAGAGATGGGAAATGGAATGGAATGTGCTACTACTGATAGACAGCTACTTTTACCTACTTGGCTAACAGCTAGGACAAGCTGTTAAAGACTTGTATCTATGTTGTATTCCTTGACTGAGAACCACAACAATATTCAAGTATTAGAAAAGAATAATCCTTACAACAGACTGAAAGCAACCCCAGCCCCAGAGTTTGTAGCAGAGCAGGCAGGCAGAGAGCAGGTAAAGAAGGGCCACAGAGTGGCAGATTCATCACACAAACAGAACAATGCCTACATCCACAGAAAGTCAGAAATTTGAGTTGTAAAGGATTGGTCAGTGGAAACACGTCCTGGGAACCTACGCACTTTCTACTGGAGCCCTAAGAACATTGTTTTCGAGACAGAATTCTGAAATAAGCTGTTTCCTAAGCCTATAGACCTGTCTATGAGGAATTCTGTTGGGACGGATCTACCTTTGTGCTAATAGCTATCAACACGCTTGTTTTCTTTTGCTTTAAATTCTCCTTTTCAGGGTCCACTGCTGTTCTTGCCAGGAATAAATACTACAGTTTGTGCTACTTCTATGCAAGTGGAGACAGGTTATGTTCTGATATGATAGGGTCTGCCATGGGGAGACTCCTGAAGCTGAAGATGGGACCTTATAGGCGGGCTCCGTGGCATTCAGCATTACAAGGGGTCAGCTACTGCAACGGCTCTTCTAAAGTTCTAGTTTTTCCGATTGTGTGTCATTCCTCCAAATACCCTTGATAGTTTGTTTCTTTTGATTTTTTTAATAGTTGAGAATTGCCTTAACACTTTTTTTATTTTTTTAATATATTTTATTAATGTATTCACATTACATCTCAATTGTTATCCCATCCCTTGTATCCTCCCATTCCTCCCTCCCTCCCATTTTCCCTTAGTCCCCTCCCCTATGACTGTGACTGAGGGGAACCTCTGCCCCCTGTATATGCTCATAGGGTATCAAGTCTCTTCTTGGTAGCCTGCTATCCTTCCTCAGAGTGCCACCAGGCCTCCCCATCCAGGGGACATGGTCAAATATAGTTTGTTTCTTGAGATCTGTTACAGGGTATCAATCAGCCTTGCCTTACCTGTCCCAAGAGAGGTTTTTTGTCTTTAACCCTTTATGGGTATTGTCTCCATTTGCTGGGGCTTCACTTTTATCTCATTGGACTTTAAACACACACACACACACACACACACACACACACACACACACACACACATCCCAGCTAATCTTTCCAAATTAGCATCGCGGCCGCTCAGGAGGTTCTCATTAGATGAGCAGCTGAGATTTATCAGACCTCATTTGCCTAATATGGAGCCTAACTTTGGGCACCTGGCCCTTGCGGTAGGGGGTAAAGGGAGAATAGGAACAGGTCTTTTGTCACTGTTAGGCAGTCTCACTAATTTGCTCCGCCTAATAAAATTACAAATGGATACAGCTTTATTCATATTGCCTTTATAGGTTATAATAACCTTGCTACCCCATAACCTCCTGCTAGCTGAATTAATCAGATCATATTAATATTTCTTCCTGCTTTCTTTTAACTGGTTCTTCTCTTAATTAAAGGGGCCAAAGACGTAAACAGGGTAGGTGACTAGAAGCATGGCGTCGAGTTATAAACAAGGCTCATTAAAAAGATGGATGTGCAGGCGGACTGCAAAAATTGCTTACTTCGCAAGTGTACATTTTGTAATTTCCTGACGACTAAGAGAACCAACGCCAGATCACACCCCCTCCCTTTCTCCCATGTATAAAAGATGATAATTTTTTAATGCTAGGGTGGGGATGGCAAAACCAAGCAACCTATTTATCAACTTGCACAAGGGCTTTCACATTTACCAGGCTTCTTCCTGTTCTCCCAGCGCCCTAAGACAGAGTCTGCTTGAAAGTGGGCAGAAAAGAAACAGACAGACTGGGAAATGACCTCCCTGCAAAAGAAAACTTGAAAAGGTGAGAAACTTCTCATAGAAAGCATCTGGTATGTTAAACAACTGTCAACTTCGAAAGCAAAAATGCGGGTCCTCTTAATTTTAAATCTTTGGAGCACACACATGTTCAGGGATGCCTAGGGTGCACACACGTGTTCTCTCTTGCAGAGGGACCCTAGAGAGCTGCATCTTTGCACGGGAACAGTAATTGTTAGGATGGGCAGTCCCTAACCTGAAGCTTACGTGCCCTTAAAACTGCACCAATAATAGATCTGAAAACAACTTGATTTAGAGATTTTAACTCAGATTTATCTTGCACAATTCAGGATACTCTACCCATTGTGCACAGAACTGCTAGTGCACTTACACAATATTGCTGCATAAACAATCTCAGACATATAGAGCATATATTTATAATCACATATGTATCAAAGAACATATATATCCATTTCATACATGTTTATGGTATACAACTTGTATTAATTTTTTATTCTACACTTGCCCGTGCTTATATGCTTAGCTCTTATTCTAAAATGTACAAACTTCTGAAATAGGCAAGAAAGTGCTGGTGGCTTTCATTCCCTCGTTTGGGGGAGGATTTTTGTTTTGTTTTCTTCTTGCTGCAGTTACCTCAGAAGCTCCGGCTTGTGTTTCCTCTCCCTCTACCTCCTTTTTCAACAAGAGAGAAAGGCATTCTGACAGCGTGATGCACAGCCAGGCCAGGGGAGACCTGGCTCCTTCATGAATAAATTAGAGATGAAAGTTTAACAGATTCCCTTGCATGTTTATGGAAGAAATCTTGTCCTAATTTACCTAAATGCTTTGAGTGGAAGGAAAGGAAATATAAGAGGCTGAGGTGGGAAGGTTAAAATCCCTGTTAAAGTAGAAGGCTTATTTTTTTTTTCTTTTTCTTTTTCTTTTTTTTCCTCAGCATACCACAACCCATGGGTGTTGCAACAGAACTATTGATTTCTTCCTCAAATGTTTAAGGGAGAAACCAAAGGCAGAAATAGTTCTTTCTCGCTCTATCTCTGCCTCTGTTATAAGAGACGTGTGTGTGTGTGTGTGTGTGTGTGTGTGTGTGTGTGTGTGTGTGTATTATCTATGACCGTCCACCTATCCCTCCGCCTGTACATCATACACTCACAAATGGATTCTGAATATTTGTTTAAGATCTTTGGGGAGGCCTGGTGGCACTCAGAGGAAGGATAGCAGGCTACCAAGAAGAGACTTGATACCCTGTGTACCCTTGATACACAGTCACATGGGAGGGGAGTAAGGGGAAAATGGGAGGGAGGGAGGAATGGGAAGATACAAGGGATGGGCTAACAATTGAGATGTAATATGAATAAATTAATAAAATATATTTTTTAGAAAGATCTTTTCTTCCCCAGTGGTTCTCAAATTCTGTGGAAATGGCATTTTTCTTCAAGTCCTTCTAGGTTGTGTGTGCTTCAGTACCAATCACCCTACATTCTCCATGAGTGCATTTTTAGTGCCAGACTAGCGTGCCATGACATGGGGTATGCAGTCAAAATATTAGGTTTTCTGTACAGAATTAGACCGCTTGGCTAATGGTTTTTGAAAATCGGCCTCTGGCCAAGCCTATTACCTGATGCTTCAGGAGCCAGGAATGAATTTGCACGAGCCCAGCCCCTAAAGATGTCCCCTTGTGGGAAAATTGGAAATTGGCAAGGAGAATCATTTTTTGAGCATGTGCTGAGGCTGTGGTTTCCAGACATCTTTGGCTTTTCTGTCTGATAAACTCACTGGCAATTGCAGCAAGAACTGGCACAAGTTGCTCACTCGTGGGATGCTGAATAGAAGGACCCATCGTGCCTTCTTAGTTTTCCTCACCTTTTACCACTGGGAAAGTTGTTGAATCCCGTGTTCTGACGATATTGGGGATGGAGCAAAAGGCAGGCATGAACAAAGAGTAAGAAGAATCCATGGAGGAAGTTGATCCATTCTAGCCCACTGTTTTCATTTTGCTTAGTTTTTGTTGTTGTTTTTCTTTCCTTTTTCTGTAGTAGTTTTATACAGTCATAAAAAAATGCAAAGGGGAAGAAAAAAAAAGAATGAAAAGTATAAACAGTTCTGTTCATTTCTTTTATTCCACTATTCTCTTTAAGTGTAAATATGTTTTTCTCCCAAGGGATACCATTGTGATTGCATATTGTTTTTACTCTCAATAAGAAAAGCTCACAAACCTACTCTATGGTGCACAACATACTCAGCTTATTACCAAGCATGTTAAATTTCCATAATATTTGTATCAGCTCCTCAGATAACTTTTGGGAAGTTTTTACTACTTTTACCTCAGCCCTGTGTGCCATTTCTTATTTTAATAACCAGTCAAGTTTAGTGTTAAAGAAAGTTGCTTGTGGGACAGGAGACATTCAGTTTATTGATTTATTTATTTTATTTACTTGTGCTTGTTTTGTTTGTTTGTTTTTACTAGATTGAGTAGTTTCTAGACATCTACAACCCATGGTTTGAAATTTCAGTAATTAGCATTTGGATGTACTAAAGGCTATCCTTCCTTCCTTCCATCTCTCTTTCCTTTCTTTGTGTTTTTAATTAAAATGTGTTTCCATATAGTTTACTTTGATCCTGATTTCCCCACAACTCCTCCCAAAACCCACCCACATTTTCAGTTCCCTCCCTCTCTCTCCTTCCCTCCCCTTTCCTCTCTTCATGCCTCTCTCTTCTAAGGAGGATAAAAGCAAGGGTTTTTTTTTTTCAAGACTTCTACCGACTAGCTAGGAATATATTTGGGGGGGAGGGGGAAGGAATGCTGAAACTTCTTTATTTCCTATTTTTGGATCATTGTCCCTCCTAAAACTGATTTTCCCCCCTCTGTTCCTCTCAGCATTTGTCATGAGAGGAATGTGTGATAACTTCTGCTTTCTCTTCAGCTTGCAACATCCTCTAAACAAAAGGACAATAAATAAACAAGGAGATAAGTCAGTCTTTTTTGCTCACCCACCCACTTCACTGGAATCTCTGGAGCAGCCAGAACCAGAGTTCTTCAATGGTCTCCTGAATTAAAATCTGCTCTAGCTCACCGAGTCTGGAGTATGCGTAATAATCGATATCAAACAGGAGGCCCACTGACAGATGTGGCGTCGTACATATTTTGTCCGGCACTTTTGGCAAAGCCATCTTGCTGACTATGCTGATGAAGGCTGCAGGTAACGGTACCCAGTCCTGTGAAAGGCAAATGACCTCCTTCCCAAGGACACTTGACCAGCCTTTAACGCTGAGTGTGAGCGTGTATGTGTGTGCCTGCACGTGTGCCTGTGTGTGTGTGACTGTTTTCAATGTCCGACAAGGCATCTTGATCATTTCCTGGTTTTGAGGCCGGCCCTCGGCCATGCACACGGCCCCCCTCTCGGAAACGTTATTATTCTGTCGTGAGGCCTTCTTTGGCCAGGATGTTGCTTCATTTCCACCTTTTGTCTCAGCCTGAATGTGAATGATGCTCTTTCAGCAATATCCAGCCGCTTAAACTCCCCGCTGTTGCCTTACATAAATATACAACACCCGTCTCGCCCTATAACTCACTTCAGGCCTGGAAAAATAGTGACTTCCTTTATTGGTCCGATTCTCTGGCAATTCCCAACAGCTGTATGTTCGCACCTCAGAGGATCCTTATCTTCGGCTTTCCATTTGTCTCAGCACTATTCCCGGGGATTGCCAATAAAAATGATTCCCATTTTTATAACCCCTGAGAAACACAGGAGCCAGCTTTCCAGAGAAACCATGTCCTTCTACTTCCCGCCCCCGCCCCCCAAAATAACAAACAAGCCAAAGCTCGGGACTACTTAAGAAAAAGGTGCATTTTGTCTTCAAGAGAGATGACCTGAGGAGCCCAGTGCTTGGGGGACTCAGTAAAACGTGGAATGTGGTCCCTAAACACATTAATTACGGTCAAGAAAATCTGTGTTTATTTCTCTCCTCATGACAATAAATTGGTAGCTACAGCGTGTGATTGTTAAAACAGCACGTGTTTAGAGGTATACTCAGTTTCCGTCTATTTAGGAGACTTACGTCTATACAGGAAATTACATATTATTCCTTACTCCCTTTTATTTTTTTTAAATTTATTCGCTTTATATACTGATTGTAGCTCCCTCCCTATTCTCCTCCTGGTCCTGCCTTCCCTCCTGCTCCTCCTCTTCCCTCTTCCCTAGTCCTCAGAAACGGGGAGCCCTCCTCCCCTACCAACTAACTCCAATCTATCAAGTCTATCAAGTCTATCAAGTCAGGACGGTCTCTCTACTCTTTATAGATCATTTAATTATTTTTTCTTTGCATCTGAATTTAGAATGATTTTAAAACATGTTGACGGGGGGGGCGTCTATTGACTTTACTCTGCATAGGCGATATAGGAAAAAATAAAAGAAATGTTGCTTTTGAAGTCATCAATAAACGGTCTCTATCTAATTAGAGCTGATGGGCCTGGGCTTGGGCTCTGCAACTGATGTGGGATTTGGAGTGAGGAACATCATCATCAGCTACATCTGCTAACCAGAGACTGAACCCCTCCCTTTCAGAATATGTTAAAAATTAGCAAGGAAGCATTCTCTAAAAAGTGAAAGGCTCCAATGTGCCTTAGAGATGGCAATCGCATGTTATGTCTTTTCTCCTCCATGATAAAGTTATGGTCCTGACAGACAAGTCTGGGATGTTCAGATGGGGTAGATGTGTGAGGTCTACAAAGTGTCACAAGATTGTGCCCAGGATGAAAGAGCAAGACTATTAACCACTCACATGCCAAACTGCATGCATAAAAGGCATAGGAAAAAAAAAAAGGAGGAAGAAAGGCGGGTGCCGGTCAGTGTACCCCTCTGCTTTCTGGTCCAGCTGGTCTCCACAGGAGGAAAGGGGACCAGGTGGCTGCTGAACAAGCAAGTGAGAGGACTTGTTGGGAAACTCACTGGCAGTGCTTACGTCTCTGCCAGTGTGAGCGGTGTGAGTGTTTCCTTCTCCTAGGTAACTTCGGACCAAAGCATGAATGATAACCTTGCAATGCTCTTCAGCTATGCTCCACACAGTAATCATGCTCCTTGCCCCTCCCCCCAACACCCCCCCCCCCTGCTTCTAAACCAACAAAATCTTCCATGTCCCATGGCTACAAACAAAAAGGGGACAGATGCTTCCTTCTAGCTCGCTTTGTTTGGATGTGTGCAGTAAGGAAGCTGACTTTTTACTGGGTCCCTTCTACTCTTACAAATTGGACCCAAATCTCCAAAGCTGTCCCTCTAAAGGAGAGGTGATGTCATTTTCCAGGCAGCGTCATTCATGACAGCCCAGAGGATCGCACTGTCATTACCTCGAGCAGCTGTGGAAAGAACTTAGCATTTTCTCAGGGTCAAATGTTCCCTTCTCAGTGGGGAAATTTTTTCTGCTCTAAATGAAATGTTGCGAAATACATTCTTTCCCCCAGCAAGCTTTGCATCGAGGGCTGTTTTATTTATCTGACTGTTGTGAGTGCTGTAAAACATGCTGCTTCACATGGAAACATAAGCTCTCTTTAAAAGTGTGCCCTGAGTATTTGCAATTGTTATCAGGCCCAGATGTATCCTCGTGTCAGCCTGAAGCTCTGCTAGTTGGCTCGGATAAACAGAGTGCAATTATCTCAAAGGCTGTCATGCTAAGTGTGCAGAAGCATCATATGACTGAGTGTAAGCACTGCCTCTCTCTCTCTCTCTTGCCCACCCACTGTCCCCAAAGAACTGGTGACAAAGAGTAAAACTTACCGCTTGTGGATTCCAATGCTATTCTGGAGAGAGCAGCCTGGTGTTTTCATAGAGTTTTGAATGAAAAGGGGACCAGTCATTCCTGAGCTGAGAAAAGAGAGAGAGAGAGAGAAAAAAAAAGAAACTTAGGACCGGAGATGGATGAGTTTAGAGGGCCTCTGAGAGAGACCATGATCCAGAGCTACCTTTTAAACCAGACACTGGAGACCTGGTCTCTATTTAGTTTGTTTTCTTCTTTCTTTCAGACCCACAACTTCCCCCAGGGGAATTCCATGAGGAATTGCAATCAAGCCAGGCCCAATAGCACACACTTGTAATCCTCCCACTTGGGGCAGCAGAGGCAGGCAAATCTCTGTGAGTTTGAGGCCTCCTACACAGAGAAACCTTGTCTTCAGGGGGGTCGGGAGAGAAGCATAATCAATATATAGGTGACATTTCTAAATCCATGGTTTGCCCCAAAGAATAAAATCTTGAGCATGACGTAAAAAAGTCAGCCTGAATATGAGGCAACCAAGAAGAAGTGCGCACTCAAATGACCTGAGTTCTTGAGAAGACTGATCAGTGTTTGAAGACGGGGAAAGGCTTGAAAACAAACAAGGAGCCACACACCCGGCTAAAGCAGCATCATTCCTTCTTGACCATTGCCGGGAATCAGTTTATGCCCTGAAGCATGAAATTTGATTGTAATTATTTTAGCTTGCTTGGCTACATATGTTATTGATGGTCTTTCTTAAAAAGCAGCAGCCTTCTAGAAGCTTTGCCACAGTACTTGACTCAAGGGCCTATACGGTATACGTAATGGAAAATAAACTGTGCAAGCATTCTCTATTGATTGCTTCACAGAAATTTACTCATCCTAAAGTATGGGTCTCCAAATTTGTACATCACTGGGATAGGAAAACAATGTTATATATATTTTTTAAAAATCTAAATATTTATAAAGGGTACTACAAGCACATGGTTTACTGCACTGAAACTCCATGTGTTTTAGGACACAAGAGACTCGTAGGCCATTTTTGGCCCATTGATTGTAAATATGAAAACTGGTGACTTTGCATATATAAGAAATAAGTTGAGACAAAGATTTACATGATGTAAATAATGGATGTGCATTAGGAAGAGTGCATATTGAGATGAAGGCACTGGTCAGTCATCCATATGTATCAGTTTAAAAAAAAACAATTTTCCATTTCTCATTCTTCCTTCCTGGTGAACAAACGCATAGGCTTATCAGGTAAGTCCATTGGTGATAAATGCTTCATGGCGTTGGCCCTTTGGCAGCCTTTCATCCCCATTGGAAGGAATCCTACCAAGGAAGCCTTGGTAATAATATGTATCTCCCTTTAGTTGCTATGTTGAAAGAGTTTAATTCAGAAGTTCTGGTGGCTTTGAGCATATTTCCCTATTATCTTTTATGTTTACACTCCAACTAGCTAGTCCAAACTTCCCATGTGTTGTGCATCTAGGCACAACTCTGTGCGTAAACAAAAAACACTACACTCGCAAGGCTTCTGTGCTATTAGAGGAAACCAATATTTTAAACACAAAGAAGCTGCAAGTTCTTGACTACGCCTCCAAGAAACATGAAAAGGGAACAGTGAGAATGAGCTCGAAGGCAAAAGACCCAGAAGACCAGGGACTTGGCAACGGAGCAGAAGGGGTTCCTGAGGAGAAATATCTAAAATGGCACTAGGGCCTCTGTAGGAAGTGACCAATCTGTTGAGGCAGAAGGCATCACATATAGCAGAAAACCCTCTGCTTGTTAGTGGCATGCATTTGAATTTGTTCAAATGTCTTAAGTTTTCATTCGACGAACAGTAAGACTATAAGATTAAGAAATTCACAAGAAACCTGGCTCCATGGTCCTTGACTCCCAGTGCAGACAGACAGATCTCTGAGAGCTAAGACTATCCTGCTCTACGCAACAAGTTCCAGGAAGCCAAGGGCAACACAGTGACTCTGTCACAAAGTCAAACAAAAGAAAAGAAACATTTTAAACAGTGGGAGTGCACATCTTTAATCACAGGCCTTGGGAATTAGAAACAGGTGCATCTCTGTAATTTCAAGGCCAGGCTAGTCTACCTAGAACTCACTAACAATCCTAGTGAGTTCCAGGCCAGTCAGAACTAATAAAAAATTAAAAACAATGAAAGAGAAATCTGTGCCCTGAGTTGTTATCACATGGTCATTTTCCTTGACTCTTCTTGACTCCATTGTGACTTTCTTTTTCATTTTGGAAGAATTTCTTAACTTATTTCACATGTATGATTGTTTTGCCTGCATGTATGTGTGCACACCATATCTGTGCCTGGTGCCCTTGGAAGTCAGAACAGGAGCTACAGGTGTCGATGACCCCCCCCTCCCCATATGGGTAATGAGAGCTGGGCCCAGGTCCTCTGCAGGAGCAAGTGTTTTTAATCACTGAACCATCTATGCAGTCCTCCACTGTGATTTTTTTTCTCCAGAATTTGTTCTAGAACCCAGGAGACAAGGAGAAACCAGTAAGGCATGAGCTACTGTACTGCAAAGGTACACATCTCACACCAGGCTAATTCCAGGCAAATACATTAAGCTGTAAATAAATGGGCGAGAGTCCCGAGAGTTCTGAAGTGATAGCAGTCAGGGAAAAGGATGAGAGAGAGAGAGAGAGAAGTTGGAGAACCCAGAGGAAGAAGGAAGGATATCCTTTCTGCACATGTTTCCTAGATGATTCCAAACCACAGATGCCTCCGAG
Source organism: Acomys minous (assembly GCF_964271855.1). NCBI lineage: Eukaryota > Metazoa > Chordata > Mammalia > Rodentia > Muridae > Acomys > Acomys minous. The sequence continues at coordinate 107,281,170 of NC_140484.1, forward strand.
GTCTGGGATGCTTAGAGGCCCGACAGCAGGGAAGTAATGATGAAGGAAGTGGAGATAGCACAAACCCCTTCCTATGCGAAGATGCCCTGCCGCCTTCCCTTTCCTCCCGGTCCCACCTGACCAGCCTCAGCAAGCTCTCACGCAGCCCCTTATGAGATAATTTCCCCCTGCAGCCTTTGTTCTGCAAAGTCAACACGGCTTATGAAAATCAAGTTGTATTCTGTGTATTTAATACATCATCTCTGAGGACAGTCATCCTGAAATCTGAACTTGTTTCTGTTCTCTGGCTCCACTTGACAATGATTTATGAACCAGAAAATAAGACAGCTTCATTTTCATAAAGCGAACGGAACCTTCTGGGCCAGGAGGAGCTGTGAAACTTGTTTTGACTAGGAAACTGAAACAAACATGACATAAAAGTCAATACGACGGCACCGCTGGGCTCTCATTTTACAAAATAACTTTTTTTTCCCCACACTTCAGCAGGATGACAGCTGAGATGCTGCATTCTCAGATAGCAGTTCTTAGCTTCGCTAATTACACACCCAGTGTGGTGATGAAGGACCCTGGAAAATGGAAATAAGCACATGACAATCATTCCTATAGAAGTGTCACACACACATTCTGCAACCAGGAACTTTAACGTGTTTCGAAGGTGATCTTTTATAGTTTCTATTAAAAATTCCTTAATCTTGTAAAGAGATGACGTGATTTGATTGATGTACAGGGCATCCCTCACCATCAGAAATGGTACCCAAAATGACAAGTTTACAACATAATTTAGAAATGTATAAGAACCACGCTGACCAGTGTACATATACACAGACTCGTGCCCATATATACACATTTAACATATGTATCACTGCAATTACAAACCTTTGTCCATTCTTCCTGCTGTAGAGGAAGGGCAGTACAACAGAGAGATCCCTCCACAGCCAGAACTTTAAGTAAGTTCTCTTTGTCCCAATCAGTTTTCTTCTCTGTATAATGATGATATGAGCCTTAATTTTGCTGACAGAGGAAATTATGGGATATCATAGGACATTATGCTTTTAGTACCTTCCGTTGTTTTTAATGGCTTGTTCATCTCAGCAAGGGACATGGAGTGCTGCCACCTTCTTCCATTTCTTCTTGGGAAACAAGACAAAGGCACAAGCAATACAAATGCTGCGAACTACTCCAAGATGTAGGAATAAAAAGATTTCTCTAAACCCTCTCAAATTAAACAACCACAGTGACCTTCCAGTAACATCATGAACACACCTGGGAGAACGGGATGGTGGTGGTTTAAGTGTCTCCTATAGTCTGAAAAGTATCTTACAAAGAGACAGGGACATAAAACAATGGGTATTTTAATGCACTGCATTTGGCTAACTTAAAGTTCTGATTTAAAATCAAAATCTTCAGACATACTGGTAACTATTAAGCTTGTATGGAAATATTACATATAAAACACATGAGGATTGATTATAATTTCCAGATTTATTATATAATCTCTGTGTAGATTTGATTTAAATCTCATGCTACAGGGGTGCATTTTTATTTGTAAAAATAAAATGTATAATTTAGAGAACGGCCCATTTCTGCATATATTAAAAATACTAATTGGTCAATGTCAGAATTCTGCTCTTATTTCTTAGCAAGAAGAGAAAAGAGCTGATATTGTCTTTTGTGTTGTGATCACCTGCTCTCTATTTTTATTTAACTAACTGTTACTTTTTAAATTTAAAGTTTTATACTAAAAGATGCATGAGCTATATATGCATTTTAAATGATCTGTGTATTGAAAGTTGTTGTTGTTGTTGTTGTTGTTGTTGTTGTTGTTGTTTTCCACAAGATTAATCGAAAGAATGTTACTGATCCCTTTTGGAACCTTCCTCTCACTGATCATTTTCCATGCCTTCTCTGCACACTCACAACACCACCAGTTTGAACAGTGCAGTTTGCCACTTTCTTTCTTTCTTTCTTTCTTTCTTTCATTTTGCTTTCTCCTTCATATAGATCTGCTACCAGTGTGGGATATTGATTTGCTGGGTTTCAGTGCAATGCAAATGGAGCCTTACATGTGTTTCCACGGGTTCCTCTTTCAGCAGTGCTGCAGATGCTCGCACACGTGGCTACTCTCTTTTTCCCTCCAGTGGGCAGTTCTCATTCGTTCCATTTCAGTTTGTTCCATTCCATTCTGCTGTAGGTGAGCTTGTGTTTTCCAGCTGTAGACAGCTTTGAATAGTGTTGGGTGGACGCATGCAAATTTTTACAGGTTTACATCTATAGAAGTCAAATGGATGTATTAGAAGGGAAACAAATTTACAAGTGATTAGGTAATATTAAACTGTTGTCCAAGATGATTACATCAATTTATTCTCTATTCAGCATTAGATTTAAGTCCCCTTGTCCCCCATCTTTGCTAAGTCAAAATAATGAGCTTATTCATTGAAATAAAAAGGAACAATTCAATCTATGGGCAATTAGTCATCAAGAGGAAATGTTGATTGTGAGGAGGTGGCTCAGTGGGTAAGAGCACTTGTGTGCGCATTAGGATCTGAATTCACATTCGAATAAGAAGCACAAGGAGCTGCACAAGAAGCAGGGGGTGGAAATGCACATGCCCATGACTCCAGTGCTGTGGGGAGCAGGGTGTGGAGACAGGGCACTGTTGGGGCTTGCTGGATGCTATGGGTGAGCGACAGATCTGAATGTAACAAGCAGAGAATGACCCAGCAGGACACCCAGATGGCTCCCTCTGGCGCTCCCCACTTAATTAACTCAACACTCATGTTTTTGGTGAAGCGTGGAGAACAGCATCAAAATGCTTTGCCTGGAATTTGCCAAGAATCATCTGTCTTTAAAAATGCCCATGCTCCCACCAACCTCACAGCACAAGTGCAGAGGTGAATTAAAGCAAGCACGAGGCAAGCTGAAGGCTGATAAGTCCTGTCCTGCCTGAAGGCTCCTTTGGGATTTGTGGGGAGCAGAACTTGACAGGGCTTGCCCAGGAAGGTAGACAGCAGAGCAGACAGAGGGGACGGAAAACAGCAGTGAGGGGACAGCTTGGGCCAAACCCTTTCCATAGGTCTCTGAGGGTAGACAAGGCAGGGCTAGTGACTAGTTGAGGAGCAGCTAGCTGAAATAGTCTGCCAGACTCTAAGGCACAGACAAGAGTGCTTCTGAGCTACTAGCTTCCTGGCTCTTGGGCAATTAGCCAAATGAGGTGAGGGTCTGTATGTGGGTTATATGTACAAACTCCTGGTGGGACAGGCTTTTTCTAGACAAATAGTGGAGGGGAAAATATCTTAGCTGGGCATGGTGGCTCATGCATGTAATTCCAGTACTCTGGAGGCAGAAACAGGTGGATCTCTATGAGTTTGAGGCCAGCCTAGTCTACAGAGAGAGTTTCAAGACAGCCAGTGCTCTGTTTCACAGAGAAACCCCTGTCTCAAAAATAGGCAAATAGTACTTCCTTCCTATTTTTTTTTAAGATGTTGAACAAAAACAACAGTGAGGGCATGTGATTCCTTAATGCAGGTTTTCTAACCTTTGCCCCAGAAGGTGTTTATATTTCTTTTATACTTTTGACTGGTAGATAACACAATGTGAAGACCTCATACATGTAATAGTAATTATGACAGAGCAGTTAACATTCCTGTCTTCTTAATTATCTGTCACTTCTTTGTATTAGAAACCTTTGAGTGGCCCTCTTCAAACTCTATGAGAATACATAGTAAATGTGATTTTTGACTGTTCTCCATATACTTGTTGGTCATTTGTGTAAGCTATAGTCTACTGAGGTGTCCTATAGAAATTCTTCATTCAATGCCTGTGCTATCCAACAATTCTGGATCCTCCAACTATGCCCCCCACATCCTCTGGAGGGCGCTATTCTGATTTCCCCTCCTTAGAGTCACGCTGCTTTTTAGTTCCCATAGAGGAAGATGCACTATTTGCCACTCAGTGCTCAGTTATCTCATTTAACATAATGTCCTTTCATGAACCCACGTTGTTGCCAATGGCAGCCAATGCCAATGTTTTCCAGCTGCTCATCTGTTGCAGGCGTTTTGTCACCTTCTTTATCCATTGTCGGTGCCCTTCTCTTGGCTGATGAACTCAACTACAGTAATTATTTTATTGAGGTTGTCTCTCATACACCATCTTGATTTTCCTGGCATATATAACCAATAGTGGGAAAGCTGGTGAACTTATACCAACCCGTGTGAGTGGTCTCCATGCTCTCCTTCGCAATGCCTACACTAGTTCATAGTAGCTCTGCAGTGAGTGAATCCCATTTCTTGGCATCATCACAAAAGAGTTTTAAAATTATTATTTATTGGTGGGAGAGGCTCCCCTTCTCTGAGGAACAGGGGAAGAGGGAGAAGGGAAAAAAGAAGGAGGAGGCTATAATCTAGATGTAAAACGAATAAATAAATTAAAAAGAGAAAAAAAAGATTTATTTTTATTATTATTGTCAATCTCCTCCCCTTTCCAGTCAACTTTGTGGGGTTTTATTTTCTTTTAAATGCATCAAGACCAATGTACTATCTATAACATGGTTGACTTACCATGGGCTACGAGTTTAAGCTGTTTCCCTTCCACTAGATAACAATCACAACTATCCCAATGACTAAGGGTGGGGTTTCCTGCTCAATGTCCATCTCTGTGCTGGGACTTGGTCTAACTTGAGTTTGCACAAGTCTTGTGCATGTTACTCTAACCTGTCTGAGTCCCTGTGTTCAGTTGCCTTGCTATCTCCAGAGGCATCTACCACTTCTGGCTCTTACACTCTTCTTCTTCCACAATGATCGCCAAGCCTTTGAGGAGGGGGTGTGATACAGATGCCCCATTTATGGATGAGAATTCCTTATTATTTTAGTCTCTGGCCCTAGGCCAGCTGTGGGTCTCTGTATTTATCACCATCTACTGCGAATACCCGCCTCTCAGATGAGGGGGGAGATATGCGTTGATCCATAGCTATGATGACAAGTCATTACTTTTTCTTATTTCCATCATTGTCCTGAGATGTGGTTTTTAGTTCCTAGATGGTCTGATTTGTACTGCCTGATAATTAGTAATGGCTGAGTATTATCATTATGCATTTTGATCTTTTGTATACTTTCTGAAGAATTCAAGATATTAAAGCACCTTTATATACAGAATATTATGTGACTACCATATTACACCTCTCTCTCTCTCTCTCTCTCTCTCTCTCTCTCTCTCTCTTTGTGTGTGTGTGCGCACGTGCGCATGTGTGTGTGTGTGTGTGTGTGTGTAAGACCATGTTTTTCAATGTCAATATGGTGGTATAGAGAAAATACTTTGGTTCAGGGTCATAACTGGCCAGAAATCCTCAAAGACAACAGTGGCTGTTTTCCACAGACACAAAACTTAGTAAATATTTCACTTGAAATGAACTGTTACAAATTTAGTACATTGAGTCTAATTAATAAGGATTTCTAGCAATAAAAAGATGGAATGGCTTTACAAGTAGCCGTGTGAGTGGTGGAGAATAATCTGGAATCACCAGATGTGAACAGCCTACCCATGCTAACTAGGCTGTGTGAGACGAATAGGTTCACAGGGCAGAGTCTCAGCCAGGGTGTTGATTAATGGTGTCCCTTCCAAGGAAGTAGTGTAAAATAGTCAAGGGAGGTTGGCTTAGGTACTACTATGGCGACCAGAAACCAATGAAAACTACACAACTTAATCATCTGTACTACCAAGGAAAAAAATCAGCCTTGGTTGCTGTATAATTAATCAACAGCCAGCTGCCTTGTCTACAAGAATGGAGAAAAATAAGCGATTGGTCACTACCTTTCTTCTTCTACAGGTGGGTAGAGAGATGGTCACAAATACAAATTGTCTTTTTGCCAAAATTGAGCAAATAAAATAAGAATATGGGATTTATTAGGCCATTTCTACAAAAATAAAAACAGTTTATAGGGGAGGGGAATAAGGGGGAAATGGGAGGGAGAGAGGAATGGGAGGATACTAGGGATGGGATAACAATTGAGATGTAATATGAATAAATTAATAAAATATATTTTAAAAAAGAAATAAAAACCAAACTATTAAATTAAAAAATCTAATCTGACGGTTCTACTTTGTGGAAAAATTTTTGGAGTATTTGCATCACCAAGGAACTAAAATATCATATGCAGAGATGATGAGGAAAAATGTTTAAATTCTTCCTCGATTGTTATTAACTTCTTACTCTATAAATAATATTGTGTCCATGAGAGAAAGAAATATAAAGCATTTTTCTGTGCATTTGTGGTGTGTGTGTGTGTGTGTGTGTGTGTGTGTGTGTGTGTTTATGTATGTGGTGTGTGTGTGTGTGTGTGTGTGTGTGTGTGTGTGTGTGTGTGGTACATGTGGTGTGTGTGTGTATGAGGGGTGTGTGTATGTATGTGGTATGTGGTATGTGTGTATGTATGTGCTGTGTGTGTGTGTGTGTGTGTGTGTTTGAGAGAGAGAGAGAGAGAGAGAGAGAGAGAGAGAGAGAGAGAGAGAGAGAGAGAGAACTGTCTAGGTAGTAGTAGATACAGTGGACTGTAGATAAAGGAGGGCGTTGGGTGTCTGGATCTTTCCTTGAATCTGAAGCTACTGTCTCCAACCATAATCCTGGAGTTACAGAAAAGTGAGTGGCTAGGCTCAGGTGATATTTAAACATGTGGTTCTTCATGTGTGCTCAAGAAGTACTCAACTCCCTGACCAATCCCCACCCTGAGAAATATTTTTAAATGACTAATGTAAATATTGTACACTCATTAAAATGGATTCTTATCAGATATTTCAGATGTCTGCATAGCATCCAGTTACCAACAGTGAGTTGAGTGTTGCTGCCTTGAGATACCCACACGGATTGCTTCTGTAAACATAGAAATATAGACATATTGATGACAAGCAAAGTGTAGTCTTTGTCCTTCTACCAGGTACAGGTGTGACTTTTACTGAGGAGCCCATTTGATGACCCTAGGCCAACAGAAAGAAAAAAAGAAAACTATTTTCATGTCAGAAAGGGGAATTGTAGACCCATTTGTCCAGACTTGTCACTGTTAGTTTTTGACTGCCTACTGTGTCCTGCAATGATTCCTTTCCACCTCCTATGTGAGATGAGAGAGTAAGGTCCACTTCCAGTTAACTAGAAAAATACACACTTACACACTTTGAGCAATGGGTGCTTAGGACTTTAGTCTGATAATACTGACCACATGAGGGAGACTCTTTAATCTGACCTCAAGCACACAACTAAAATTTGCATCGACTCTAACCTTTAAAATTATAAAATAATCCGACTAAAATTTTACTAAAGGCATTACAGTTCCGTGTGTGTGTGTGTGTGTGTGTGTGTGTGTGTGTGTGTGTGTGTGTCTGCACGCAAGCACATACGTGTGTGTATCTATCCCCGCTGGTATAGATATAAGGCTGCTTTTTTGGCAATCATTCAAGTTTTATGACCAAAGTTGGATATAAGACTATCTACAGTGTTAGCAGGGTCTGTATCCCGCTTTAAGATGAGTTGGAAACCAAGTTCATACTATTATAACACTCACACGCTTGCACTGTTGAGGAGACTCAGGGCTTTTGCCTCTGGGTTTACTTAAGCAATATAGACAGACATTCTCAAGTCAGTGTGCTCATCACCGAAAGGGGGAGAAGCCTAGCAGGCCTCACCCAGAATAAATGTGAGTCCTGTTGAAATGCACCATGAACTGCCGCCTAGATTATAATTGGTACCAGTTTACAAAAAGAGCGAGATGGAGATGCAGACATTTCAAAGGCTTCTGATTTAGTCCTTGTCTGTCTGCAGTGTTATTGTGGTTTTGATTCTGACCTAGGCCTCTCCCTCCTGCAGGTGTCTGCCTGGGATCTATGAGCAAGGCAGGTCACATAGAAACCCTCTAGCACATAGCTGATAACCTAAGCAAGCAGGCAGCAAAATTACCGCCCCCCCCCCCAAAACCATTCATTATGTGTTTTCAATATCCTCTAAAAGGGTTGCCCACCCCTAACTGCATATTTATACATATTTACTTACTAATCAATAAAGGAAAATGGCTGCATTATTTTGATTAAAATATCAGACCTACGTGTTACTATAAAATCACATTTAAGAAGCCAGAAAAAAAAAAAAAGAGGAAATAGCGGTCCATGTAACCCTCCAGCCTATGATATATGGTAGTTCCAGGCTGCGAGGAGAGCAGACACATTAAGAAAATAGTGCTAATGATATTAAAGTACTTTACAAGGCTTGTTACTAGGAGCTGACAAACCTGTCAAGTGTATAATGTAAGAGGCTATCGTAACGTTCTCAGAAAACCATACCTCTACCCCATTTCAGTGCAATCTCCTAATAATGGAGTTGCTATAAATTCTAGCCAGCAATGGGACAGAGCCGTGGCTTCTCACCCCAATGTGAGGACATGATAAATATAAAAGAAAATGGCTGTCAGTTTTGGCGCCCGAACCTTATTACAAAGTCTTAATCTTACTGGCCTCAGCACCTTTTATCACCGCCTTGTTATGCGCTGATGGCTTTTTTATTTGCTGAGAGATGGAGGATGTGTCATTTGATGTCCTTTTATGTAGCCACTGCTCTGTCCTCTCATGAAAAAAAAAAACACATTTTATATGTTTATTACAGTAACCGATTAAACACGAGACCCACACGCTTGGCTTAGGTACTGAGATTTGAGGACTTAAAAAGTCTCAATTTAGATTACGTCATTATGAGTATTTATGCGAATGGAATTCAAATAGGAAATTAATGCTTCTCAGCAATGGAGCTGGCACCTCTGCATTGTCCGTGATTGTTTATTCTTGCTTTTGTTTGTTATTGCAATTGGTCACTCCTGGTTCCAAGGTCAGCCGGAAGGCTCAGCTCTCCCTTTGCTTCTTGCTACAGGCAAACCAGCTTGGAGGAAGGAGACCAAGTAAACACAGGCTAGTGAGAACTGGGCTCTGGTTCAATCAACTTGATCCTGAAGAGGAGATAGATTGCAATTATCTAAATATTAGTCTGAATATCTCACAGCCCACTTCCCATACTCCTCATTTATAGCCAGTGAGAGTTTGAACCCCACTGGGAACAGAGACAGTGCTGGACCTTTTATCCCGGAAGCACTGCAAAGGGGCAGCTTCGTGTACAGAAGGGAACCTGACATTGAGGGTCAGTTTCTAGTTTCAGCCAGAGTCTCCATCACCGGATTTTATCTTCAATTTCTATCCAGAAAAGGAAGGGGCTCTAAGTTTCTACACACAGAGGTCTTGATCGTGTCTGTCATGTCTGCCTGCTGAAATCCAGACTCCAGAACCAGGAAAATCATACAGTTTCAGTGTGTGTGGGGTGTGTGTGGGTGTCTGTGTGTACATGTTCTTGTACATAAGCATATGTGAATTCATGTGTACATGAGGTATGTATGTATGTATGTATGTATGTATGTATGTATGTATGTATGATTGAGGAGGCTAGAAGTGAACAGGTGATGTCCTCCTTAGCAACTTTCTCCCTTATCTGGGGAGGAGGGCATGTTCTCTCACTGAGTCTCTTACTGATCTGGCTAGGCTGGCCAGCTAGTGAGCTCCAGGTATCCACTGTCATCACTGGCACCCGAGTCCTGGGATTACAGACGCACACACACTGCCATGTCCAGGTCTTCACATAGTTGCTAAGGATCTGAGCTCAAGGCCTCCTGCTTCTTTGGCAAGGGCTGTTCCCACTCAGCCCTCTCCCCGCCCTGAGATCAACAGCCTATGGTGAGTGCGTCCATCCTCATTGTGCTTTCCCTGGCCAGTCAGTACAACCTTAGCCTCACTCAAGGCTTACAGCAGAGCCAAAGGCCAGATGTGTGATGCACTTACCTATGCGCTGTACAAATGTGCGATGTACTTACCTGTATGCTGTACAGATGTGCTATGTACTTACCTGTATGCTGTACAGATGTGCGATGTACTTATCTGTATGCTGTACAGATGTGCGATGTACTTATCTGTATGCTGTACAGATGTGCGATGTACTTACCTGTATGCTGTACAGATGTGCAATGTAGTTACCTATATGCTGTACAGAAGTGTGATGTGCTTACCTGTATGCTGTACAGATGTGTGATGCACTTACCTGTATGCTGTACAGATGTGTGATGTACTTACCTGTATGCTGTGCAGATGTGCGATGTACTTACTTGTATGCTGTAGGGATTTTTCACATTGCTCTCTCCATTCTTGATCATCACACCCAGAAAAAGAGGGTGTGCCAAACAGGCTCAATTGATTTGAAGTAATCATCTTACCACCATGATTTTCCTTTCTGTAGCTGTATCCACTCAAATAACTGATTAGACTCCACTTTTGACATACTGACATTTTACTAAAAGAAAACAATTAGCTAGCAAACTAGGAAGTGTAGAGACACAAAGCCCATTTCATAGGTTTTTTTTTTACACTCGTGTGTGTGTGTGTGTGTGTGTGTGTGTGTGTGTGTGTGTGTGTTTGATGGCCATGTATGTGTGTGTACAAAATCTTGCACGTGTTAGTACACATTTGTTTGTGCATGTGGAGGCCCAATGTTGATATCAGGGATCATCCTTGATCATTCTTTGTCTTATTTGTTGACACAGAGTTTCTCTGTCAAACCCCAAGCTCGCTTACCTGGCTAACCTTACTTATTAGGCAGGTTGCTCTGGGGACCCTCTTCCTACCTCTGCTTGCTGAGGCTGTAATTACAATCAGGCAGTATGTTTACCTGAAATTTACAAGTTCTGGGAATGCAAACTCTGGTCCTTGTATTTGAGTGGCAAGTGCTCTAACCACTGAGCGACTTCCCTTGTCTTTTGCCCTGTATCTCTCCTCTTTAAAAAAAAAATCATCCTAGAAATTTTCCTGAGTTAGACAGGAATCCTTTGGTTCTTACCTATGGGAAAATATAGAAACTCCTGACTCTACTCCAAAAACGAAAGTGCTTTCCTGATTATGCTTTTACATGTGACTTAAAAACCTCTGCCATTTTCTTTGTTCTTTGTACCTTGACTTTTCTCTACAATTCTCTTAGGTGAGTATTTATGCTTAAAACATAGCTATGGCACGAGCGGGCACAGACAGCCCTCCTGTGATTGCTCCAGTAATAAGCCCTATGTGATTTGCCACTACACCAAGAAAAAGCTGATGAAAAAAAAAAAAACCAACACTTCAGAAAGAGCAAATTGCATGTCTGGAAATTTAATTAAAAAGGAAATAGGCATCCCTGCATAAAAGTTGGCAGTCCCCTTCACAATCCTCCGCACACTCACCGTGCCTCTCTATATGCACAAAAAGCACCTCCCTACCAGAGGCAGCTAGGCATGCATGTGAGGGAGACAAAGCAGCAATGTCAGGCCAATCCTGAGAAGCCTGGGCACCACCCTCACCCCCCTACAGGCCAGCCCGCTAGCTGGCTTATGTGGATGTCAGAGGACAACCTGAGCTGTGAGGCCTTGCCTCTCACCTGCTTAGAGATCATCACCACTGCCTCTACCATGCCATCTGGCCCAAGGGCTTGCAGGAATGCTCCTGTCTCCACCTCCCATCTTCCCACAGAAGCATTGGGATTACAGATAGGTGCTGTCTTGCCTGGCTTTGCAGGGACGCTGAGGCTCTAAACCTTTCACTTATGCACATCACCTTTTAAACGCTGTTCGCAATCCACAGCCCTTGCATGCTCACCACCACTTTCCACAGCAGCGGCAGCAAACATGCAAGGAGGAGCAGACACTTGCTACTGGACACTATTAGATCTGCCGACGCTGAGCCCATACTCAGCATCTCCTTTAATTTTAACCTTGTAAGATAATTTTTCACGTTCGCTAGAGGAGAAAACTGAGATAGCTTGTTCAAGCCAACTGCTGAGGAGCAGATTTATGGCGTTTACCACTCTGTAGCCTAGGTTTCTGGCTCTTTGCTTTGGAGTCCTCATCAATCACATGTTTCAGGGTAACTGGTTTGAAGTTCTAACTCACACTTGGCAGAATGCAGGCTGGAGAACGCAACCCTGCCCATACTCCATGTGCACTACTGTGTCTGTTCTCACCAGAACTCTTACTGGAGATGTTGCTGATGGAGATATCTTCATAAACGGTCATAGCCCACTCTTGAGAATGTCCCCATCGTCAAGCAAAAGCTGCTCCTCACCACATGAGCACTCCTGTGCAGATAAAGGGATCCCTAAGGAGTCTGTTGAGGTCCTGTGGGAGACAAGCTGTGGCAAGACTGACCCTACAGCAGAGTTCACAATAAAAATAAAAATAAAACTCTGCCTAGAGTTCTGTCCAAAATCAAATTGCGGTTACTCATACACTCTCCCAAATGGGGAAAGAGGTGAGCTGGCATATGAACCGTCAGAAGATGGCCTTTACATCCATTCTACATCTGCATCCTAAGACAGATCTTGAACTACTTTTCCCACCTAAGCTGTAGGTCTGTTGTCATGTACACTACTTACAGGACACGCCTAGGGTTTCTGTATACCTACACTGTGTGGGCTCATGGTTCCCGTTTCACCACTTAGTTTTCCTTTTACTTGCTTATCGGCACAGCCTGAAGTGGCATCCATTTCTGAGCCCTAGTTTTGCAGGCTCTGCCACGTACTTCCCAACTTACTCAATGAACCGAGAGTAGGTTTTCAACTTGTATAACAGCCACTTTTGAAAATACCACCATCTTATGACCCCTCTTCCTCCTTCATGCTTGGATGACATTTGAGAAATAGTTTTCTTCAGAAAAAAACCAACATTCAAGGTCCTGATCACCAGTGTTGTATGGCACTGCAAGTCAGGAGGGAAATTAGCATCTCTGGTGCAACTGCCACTGTAGCAAATCTTAATTACCCTGTTATGACTACCTTATAATCACATGACTAGCACCATGGTCACACATTCGAAAGGAGAGAAACAGTGACAGGGATGCTAAGTGGCTTCTTTTATGCCTGTTTATCTGAAGAAGAGTCAGTCTCTTTTCCCCATCCCTAACTGTACTGCAACAAAGTGGAAAGTCCTCCCAAGCCAAGGCAGGAATGCTTTGTAACAGTGAGCCATCAGCATTGTACCCCTAAGACATTCCATGGGTATCTTTCTGGGTCCACTTCCATCACCTCAAGGTTACGGTTCTGCTGTGAGGCTGGGAAGCAGGACACAGGAGGAAACTGTTGAGAGAAGTTAAGTCACCAAGCCAGGGCAACAGCATGAAAGAGAGCTCAGAAGGAAAGGAGATTGCAAGTTTCTAATTTTCCCTTCTTCCAAGGTTGGGCATAAAGAAACACGTTCATTTGATGAACTAAGAGGAAATACAACCAAGGGGCTGTGGTTAAGCACAGTCTTTGGATCTCAACCCCCATCCTGGTGGCTGCTCCATCACAATGGACCTGGACCAGCAAGGGAGTTAGAAGGAAACCATTACTGACTTGGTTACCAGTCTTCCCTGTTCAACCCTGGCTTGGATGCAACTGAGAGAAATACATACATGTGCCCAAGGGCTCTATGCAAACAACAAGTCAGTAAGGGACAGCTGAGTTCCCAAAGCATCCAGTAGGACAAGGAAACGACAAACACCAATGTTACTGGGAGCCAACATCAAACCTAGAGCTCAAGAAGGGTGAAAGTAACAAAGATTTGTTTATACTGTGGGAAATGACTACACAAATCAGAGAGCGCCACTGCTCCCTGAGGAACCTGACAAAGGTAATGAATAGGTTGGGCTGAGAACAGGTGACAGAGGAATGGGTTTTCATGCTGACAGTCGCATAAGCAAGACTGCACTCAGAATAGAAACTTAGCCCAGGAGGCTCAAGACACCAGGGGTTCTCTGAACTTCAACCTCCCACGGGCCTCCTTGACTAAAGTCCCTGTTGCTGATAGGGCAGACTCAGACACGGAAAAGGGAACTGAAGCGATGGAGGTATATCTTAGTTTTTAGAGTGTTTGCCTATCGCTCAAGAAATCCTGGGTTTCATCCTGAGCATGCCATAAATCCGAAGTGTTGATGCAAGTCTATAATCCCAGTCAATACTCAGGATCTGGGGGAAGGAGAATCCAGAAGGCCAAGGTCATCCTCAACTACACAGGGAGTGTGAGGCTAGCCTGAGGTAGAAAACAAAACAACAGCAGGAAAACAGGGGCTAGAGTAAACAGGAAAAGAAAGACAAAAAAAGAAAGAAAGAATGAATGAATTAGGGGAGGGAAGGAGAAAGGCATGGAGGGAGGGAAAGATGAAGGGAGAGAGAGAGAGAGAGAGAGAGAGAGAGAGAGAGAGAGAGAGAGAGAGAGAAGTAGATGACCGTGTCTCTTCACAATGGGACACATCTAAAGGACACATTTCTTCTAAGCCTCTTAAATAAGATGGCCTAGCCTTAAAGAAGAGGATGTGTTAAAGCTGGGAAAGTGAAATTACCAGATTCCCCTCATAATTCTGTCATTTTCTTATCTATAATGCAGAGGGAACAAGAGTCAGTGAGAAAAATGAAACAAATTAATACAAAACTAAAGTATATCCACCCGGGCCCCTGACTTTTATGAGCAGCCATCAACTGAACCAAATGCCCATTCTGTAATATGTGCTACTTGAAACAGTTCAACAAATAAAAGTTAACATTTTATCTGAGCTTAAAGTACGATCTGTGGATGAGGGCACACCAGAACCAGAAGACTGTAGGGAGCTGAACACTGAAAAAAGTTGGATAGAGGGTATTTAGAGATACAAAAGGAGGGCAAAGTTCAAACCCAGTCGGCTTGGTTATGCTGAGGGATTTCCTATTGAGACACAGGCTAGTCCTTTAAGAGTCTGTGGAAGGCTGAAGGTTTGGTGGATGTGATTGGCTGAGACCTAGCTATATGTTACAGAACTTAGTTGCCTAAGCTACATCTTGGTTTATTAACATACTGTTAGGTGACAGTTCATTACACTGGAGCCCAGATACAGACAGCTTCAGTCCAATGGCCTCATGCTTATTTAATTTAACAGGTATAGATGTGAATTTAAAAGATGCTGAATTATTTATGAGGCAAGCGTTGACTTAGCCAAGGATAATGGAAAGGAGTGATTTACAAATGACTCATA
This sequence comes from Acomys minous, assembly GCF_964271855.1. Lineage (NCBI taxonomy): Eukaryota > Metazoa > Chordata > Mammalia > Rodentia > Muridae > Acomys > Acomys minous. Next base: position 107,296,245 of record NC_140484.1, read on the forward strand.
CATCTAGCTTTTGAAAGATGCTGTGATCGCAATGAAAGAGGTTTGATTGGAAGTCCCATAGGCTGTGCCTTGTCCTTACTAGCTATAGGGCTGTCACTGATGGAAATTTCTGTTTGGAATACTCAGCCCCTGTGTTTCTTTCTTGTTTTAAAGGCACATTTGTGTTTTTGTGTTTGTGGGCACATGCATACACATGTGTGTGTCATTGTTTGTGTGTGTGTGTGTGTGTGTGTGTGTGTGTGTTGATACGGACAGTTTATCTACTCACCAACAACTACTGAGGCCCCATCATCATAAAAAGGGAGTTTGGAACCCACAAAAAGTCCATTGTTTTCAAGAAGTAAGGAGAAAGGAGGAACCATGCGGAAGAAACATATGACCTATGTATCTTACTAATTTTGTCAAAAACAAAGTTTTAGGCCATGCTGAGGAACATATCTCTGTAAAGGAAAGATACAAAAAGGAAGACTATAGGTTAAAAACAATTTGTTTTTCTACCTAGGTGACCTGGGCTAGTAAAGTCTTTGAACTTATGCTAGGGACCATCATACATGAACTATGCTAATCTGTGTCTTTATAGCTATGGTCCCCAAACAGCAAGAACAAGAGTGTGTATTAGTTTGAGAGAGGGGTTTGGAGAAGAGAAGCAGTCAGAAATGGATACCTTTTATTGGGTGGGTGTTAAAAGTTGAATACATGGGAAAAGGAGGTTGCAAATTCGGAAAATGACCAAGGGAGATTATATGCCTCTGAGGGAGATCATGGGCTGCTGATGTGACCATGTGACTGCAAGGTGTCCCTCTGTGGAACCATCAGAAGAGACCCACTGAGCACACCAACTTTCTGGCTGTAGTCATAAAATAAGTTATTTGAAGATTGGAGTAACGGCATTTGTGCCATAAACAGAGGTAATCATTATATTATGACAGAGACACATATTTCAATGGGGACAAGCGAGATGTACATGAGGTACCAGGAACACATTAAGAACTTCCTGGATGGCATTTTAAAAGTGTGAGACACAATTAGAGAAGAAGTTGACACAGAGGAAGGCAGCATTCTTGATTGACTGTGGAGATGCGAGATTTATTCTGCCCACCTGACCTGTTGCGCTTAATCTTTTGGTACAGTTTTCAAAATGGTTTCTCATGCATTATTAATTCATTTATTTCTTATAAAAATCCTTTGAGCTAAGCAGGACAACGGTGACTGTCCCCTGTTGCAGTTTTGTCATTTTATAGTGCTTTGCTCACATGACTGGTGCATCATCACATTTTATCCTAATTTTCTTTTTCCTTTTGCTGTTCTTTCTTTCACTTTTATCCTATCCTCCTTCCCTTTTTACATGTTCTTACATGCATCCTTCTTTGCTAAAGGTGATCTTCTCATCACACAGCGAGCTCCTGAAGAATAGAAATGTGTATTTCTTGTTTCTATTATGATTTTGGACTGCAAGGCAACTACAGTGTGCCTTCAGTGGACACACACATCACAGCTTGAATATTCCACATTCACTTAAGTGGAAAGTGAATAAAAGATCAAAATACAAGAAAGTTTGAACAAATACAGTCTAAACATACTATATAAAATTAATTAACAATGACCACAAAATGGATAAAAATAGAGAAAATGAATTAATGAGGCCAAAATCATAAAATAGTTTACATTTTAGAACAATATGGATGGAGACATATCTAATGGCTGTTCTCAGGAAAGATAAAGAATATTCGCAAATAGAAGGCAAGCCTAAACAAAAAATTTTTAAAGGATTTAAAAAAATAAACCATTGAAATAGTATCGAAATAAGAAAAATACATTTTATAAATTTGAAATTTAAAAAACAAAACAATTAGAATAACACTGTATATCCCCTGATGCTAGAAATTAGAATCATGGACAGACACAAAGCATCAGCATTGTGTCAGACACAAGAACCTGATTATACCAATAATTAGTAAGACATATAAGATACTGCCACATATTTGCCAATAGCAATGACTCCAAGATTAGAGGATAAACTCTATAGAACTTGTATACAAAGAGTTGGTTTCTAGAGTACTTCAAGACATAAAAAAGAAACAGACTTTTAAAACTCATTATATGAGTTTAGTAAACTTGTTACAAAAATAACATTATTTGGATCACATACAGAGTGGGGAGAGGAGAGAGAGAATTGGATGGGTGGGGAGAGAGAGAGAGAGAGAGAGAGAGAGAGAGAGAGAGAGAGAGAGAGAGAGAGCGCACAAATGAGTTCAGGATAAACTCCCTTAATATCAAAACAAGAAAATATCAAACCAAAGTATCTATAAATCTATTATAAATAGGTATACTATGAGTTAACACCATCCAGCAGTGACTTAAACAGATCACAAATAGGATGTGTCTCTAAAATGCCCCAAAGATGTCATACCAAGAAATCTGTTCATACAATCTGCTATATTAAAAAATCCCATTAAAGGAAAACCTCTATAGTAGTAGCAATAATAGTTATAATTTTTTTGGATAGCAATACTGGCACTGTTTAAAGCTCTTTAACAGTAAGGTCTTTTACTTTTGTAAAATAATCCAGTAGATTAAATTCTACCCATCTCTTCACTTTCCCAATGAAAAATTAATATACAGATGTTAAGTGATACAGACAAGTGATATATACAGCATCCTTACTCCAAAACACTCTCTGAGTCAATGTACTGTGGTAACTGAATATCAGTGACATTGAGTGACTTAAATGAAAAGCAGTCAAACAACACAAGCAAAGGCAAGAAAATTCCTCAACCTTAAGCAATGGATGGTGCATATGATATTTCATAATGCAATATTAGAATAACTGCCATCAAAACTCACAAAAATGATTGCTAAATTGACAGTTTATCCTGAATTAAAGAAGCTGATTAGTGTGATAGTATGTAAAAAAACATGAGAGAGATGTACTAAAATTAAGCATGCAGATGAATCACCATTTAGAGGGGCCATGATTGGCAAAACTTTTAAAGAAAGTAATGGAAAAGAGAATGGTGGGAACCATATTGTTCATCATGTGATGGTGAGCTACAAGATCCATATTGTAAAATATCAGTTTCCTAACACAAATAAACTGTATTGCAAAGCATACTGAAAACAAAGAAGGCCATTCAGAATAATGAAAACACACCATTCTTAAGACTAGCAGGGAGGGAGAGTGGGAACAGGAAGATACAAGTGAGGGAATAACAATTGGGATGCAATGTGAATAAATTATGAGAGAGAGAGAGAGAGAGAGAGAGAGAGAGAGAGAGAGAGAGAGAGAGGAGCAAGCCAGGGAGACAAAGCCAGTAAGCAGCGATCATTCACACATCCACAGCTTCTGCCTTAGTTCCTGCCTTGAATTCCTGCCCTGACTTCCCTTCATGATGGACTGTAAGCTGTAAGGTAAAATGAGCCCTTTCCTCCCCAAGTTAAAAACAAAAAACAAAAAACTAACATTGCTTAAAAAGAAGGGTACCTATGTGAACAAATAGTAAAATTCATTTTTACCAGATACTGACAAAGAATACGTAGTTATGTGTAATATAGAAGACATGCTTATCAATTGAATGGCTCACTATTATAAAAATAGATCCTTTTAAAGATATCTGTAAATTGAGTTGCCGCTTCAGCCAACATTGCCGAAGGATTATCAGTGTTGTCTGGTAAGCTGATTTTAAAATGTAAACTGTACATGAAGATAATCAAGAATTTTTAGAAGGAAAAACTACCAATTAATGCAACTTATTTTACTGTATTGAAAAACATATTAATAAATTAGAGGATGACAAATACTGGGGAAAGCACCTATGTGTATATGATGATTTAATCCATATGCTTTAGTGGGAAAAGGAAAAGCACGCAATGCATTTTGAATTGGTGAAGACAAACCTCCACTACAGAGCATAGACAAACAGATTAGGTATATCAGACAATAATCTTTTTTAAAAAAACTCTAGGGTACTCTTTATAATCTTGAAGTGCATATGGCCGGACCATAAAGACAGTTGTTTAGAAGCCTGGGCAAGGGGGAGATAGGGAAGAAAAGAACAAGGGCTGGTCAGGTAGAAAGTAACGCATTGCAGCGTGTGCTCATATCCAGAACATATGAAGAAGAGCTCCAAGTCTCTAACAATATATCATAACCATGTGAAGAAGTCATCACATTAATATGAAATAACGGATTTCTTCTGTTGTCACTTAATTACATAACGCCTGCGTGCATTCTACTTTGTAAATGGTTAAAAGGAGTCAGAATAACAAACGGCTAAGTGTCTTTTCCATTTTTCTTAATTCCTTTCTCTCACTCTCCCCTGGATTCCATTTATTCCCATCCATCCATTCCCAGAAAATACAAACTGTCTAGAACTTGGTGCCCGCCCTTCTGAGTGCCCCTTGGCAAATTTGCATCCCTTTGTATTCACAGGTTCTGTTTTGTGTACAAATGTGCAAGTATGTCTTGCTGTAACACCACCCTTCACATGTCTTAGGTATCTTGTCGAATCTGCACTTTTCGGGAAGCTTAGAATTCTATGATGCGGACACACCAAGGCCTCACAGTCAGGTGCCCATTCGCTAGACTTGAGACAACTCCTGGGTTTCACTTGAGAAGTGGCACCAGGAAAACAAGAAGTTCATGACTAGCTTGGACTACATGAAAGCCTGATTTAAAAGCAGGTTTGGAGAAGAGGCAGTGAGATGGCTCAGATGGTCAAGGCACTTGCCACAAAGCCCAAACACCTAAGATGAAGGCCCTAGAGCCAAAGGACTAAAAGAGAAAACTGAATCTGGAAGGTTATCCTCTGACCTCCAAATGCACGCCATGTTGTGCATGGCTCAGTCACAGCTCTCCACTTTCTTCTTCCCCCATATGCACGCAATGAACTAAATGAATATAACTTTAAACACGTATTGATAGACCAATGCCTGTTAACTGTATGTTCACTTTCTTTTAATCTGATACTGGATACCTGCCTCACTGAGTCTCACAAACACCAGATAGTATCTCCTTTTACATAGCAGGTAACTATCTACCAGAGACAGATTAAGTAGCTTGGTGACAAAAAGGCAGATGTGGGTGAACCAGAATGTGACTAGCTCCAATTGTGTGTGTGTGTGTGTATGTGTGTGTGTGTGTGTGTGTGTGTGTGTGTGTGTGTGTGTGTTTGCACACCCGTGTGTAAACACTGGAAATTTCTCTCTCTCAATTACAGCCTCAGGAAAAAGTTCCAAGCTTTGAGAGAAACCTTTGGCATTTAATTTTGAATGATTAAAAATATGGTTTCTTCAAGGACCAGGTCCAGCTCTTAATCAGGATTTGCTGCCTGCCATCAAGCCTATTGGCATGATGGTAATATCTATTTGACAACCCAGAATGAAAGTGATATTCCTTAAGGGATGAAATCACAACCCTACATTAGAGAGAGAGAGAGAGAGAGAGAGAGAGAGAGAGACACAGAGAGAGACAGAGACAGAGACAGAGACAGAGACAGAGAGAGACAGAGAGAGAGAGAGAGAGAGAGAGAGAGAGAGAGAGAGAGAGAGAGATCCTGTTCAAACTTATGTTTAATTTAATGTAAATTTTGAGAAACAGCTTACGCAAAAATGACTTTTGCCAGTCACGTACAGTATTTCAAATTTTCACTGTGTTGACCTTCACAAATTTGAACTACACGGCACTGGACTTGAGTAGCTTCTGAGAATGATATTAAAGCTAGTAACATTTTTAAGTCTTATTTTATATCTGCATCAGCTTTTGCTCCACTAAGCACAGTTCCTGGGCACAGTGATTTTATGGCTCGTCATTGGGTCTGAACCAACGTTCATGTTTTTTATATAGTTTATTAATTTATTCATATTATATCTCAATTGTTATCCCATCCCTTGTTTCGACCAATTCCTCCCTCCCTCCCATTTTCCCCTTACTCCCTTCCCCTATGACTGTGACTAAGGGGGACCTCTTCCCCCTGTATATGCTCATAGGGTATCAAATCTCTTCTTGGTCCAACATTCATGTTGATTGGAAATTAGTGAGATTAACTTGGGGAATCACTGTGAGGATGTTGCGGTTACGCAAAGGAAACGCAAAGAGTCAGACATTCAGAAGACAGCTTACTTGCTAGTCCCATGCTGGGTAGCAGCTGACGTTTGAATGCTTTATGCAGGTGAATTTACTGCCTAATATTCACTTCCATCAGAGTTTGTCAGCACCAGCTGAATCAGAAATAACTTGCTTTCATTAAATCTTGCATCATTGAATATAACTCTTCTGCGGTCTATTTATCCTATTTCAACGTGCGGATTTTAATAACACCATAATAGAAATTAATCTTTAGCGTGTGATACCATTTCCTATCATGGCCAATGCCAAACACAATTCTTCATCACTTATTCTGCCTGTTCCCCTTCGTAGTCGGTCATTGTCTACTAACAGTGGGGCTAATCAGTTGCTGACATAACGCTACTTCAAATGATATAATATTGGGATCACCTTGAAAGCCATCAAAGCATTTGGTAGATAAAATTAACTTCTCCTTGGAAATTGAGAAATTGTAAATATTAATTTTCACTATCCTTAACCATATGTTTTTGTTTCAAACTGATTTTAAATCTCAAGTAAAATAAAGTGTTTATGGGCTGGGAAAATGGCTCAGTGCATAAGCAAAGCCACTTGTTCTCAAGCGCAGTGGCCTGAATATGATTCCTGGGACCGACATGGTGGAATAAGAGAACCATCAACTTCTCAAGTTGTCCTCTGGCCTCCACATGTGTGCTGTGGCATGGACATACATACCCACACATACAGTGCACAAACAAACACACACACACACACATACACACACACACACACACACACACACACACACACACACACACACGAGAGACGAGAGAGAGAGAGAGAGAGAGAGAGAGAGAGGGAGGGAGGGAGGGAGGGAGAGAGAGAGAGAGAGAGAGAGAGAGAGAGAGAGAGAGAGGAGGGAGAGAGAGAGAGGGAGAGGGAGGGAGAGAGAGAGAGGGAGAGAAGGAGGGAGAGAGGGGGGGCAGATAGATAGACAGAAATAAATATAACACAATTTTTAAAATGATAATAAATTGTTCTTTTCACAATAATGATTTTCTCTTTTTAACAAACTACAAACTAGCTGAACAACAACATTGCTTTACCACAACCAAAATAAAATGAATCAAAAAAATAATAATCTTCTGGATGAGGCTGGTGTCTTGAGTTTATGTGTCAGAGCTTAACTGCCATGAAAAAAGAAATGGCTAAAGTAGACTAAAAGGATTGTTTTTGCTTGTTATAGCTTAGAGTATTTCCAAGAAATAGAAAAAAGAGCACCAATAAGACTAAAACAGTAAAATAAAGAAAAACCTTGAAGGCGGGAAACAGCCTGAATGATAGCTGATTTGGTAATCTTAAAAATGCTGAGTCCTAAACTGAGGAGCTATCTAGAAGAGCTGATGGCACTTCCTATTACTAGAGATAGATCTTAATAAAGGAAGGCAGGACAGGCTGGTCCATGCCTGTCATCCAGGCCTTGGAAGTCTGAGAAAGGAAGAAGAGAAACCCTAGGTGAGTGAGGACTATATAGAAGGAGAAAAAGGAAGAATAGGATGGGATTAAAGGGTTGAAATCATGTAGAGATTAGAACTGCACACTCCTTTTGTCCTCTGAAACTGTATGGCATCTGTTTTTGAGTCTCTACAATGGAACACAGAGCAATTGTTTTCTAGGGGAGCTAAAACAGAAGGCATTGGAGCTAAAAACATCAGTGGAGTGGATACTGATAAGCCAAACCACACAAAGGTTGTCTTTTAGTGGGAAGCAAGACAGACATTAGAAAAGCTTTTATTTCTCTCTCTCTAGGAGAATATGTAGAGTCTATAGGAAATTAGTACAAGTAAATGCTACTGAGCTTATTCATGAAATGGCCATACTAGAGTTGTCTGGATGACAATGTTCTTCTTGTAGTCCCTGGCCTCTCAATCACCCTTTTCGTACTTTTAAAAACATTTTTAACACAATTATCAACAATAGAAATCAAAGAAATAATGGCTTATTCCCTAGACCAGCCCTCCGTGGTATTTATTTGTAACAATACACAGTGTGCATTCATTTAACACAAATTATGATATAATCATCTTGAGACAGGAGGGGATTGGAGAAAGTGAAGGACTGTATCAGTGAAAAGAGACAGATGTCCATTTCCTCTGCTAGAGAGCGAATAGATAATTTGTAACAGTAAATAATACTAAGAAGGAGAAGGAGAAAGGTAAGGTAGTTTCTTACAAGTCCAGGCAACTCTGAATGAATACAAAGGAAATATGAGAGAGGACTAATCAGAGATGGGACATCCTCATATTTTAGAACTAAATTTTGAAACTAGAGATGGTGTGGTTATACCACATATAAACTGAGATGTATGTAAATGCATTTAATTAGTAGGCTAAGGTTGACAGTGCAAAGTTAATCTGCAGCATCAGCAAAGTTCAAATCCCTCAGAATTTTTAATAAGCTCTGCCCTCGTTCTATCAAGAATTAAACACATGTTCTTTATCAATTAAGACAACTCCGCTTCTCAATTACAGAAAAATGTACATCGAATATCATATACAGTTTTAGTCTCCTAGACGTTATACCAATTACATAGGAGTGAAAATGGAAGGTAAACAAGGATCTAGGGTCATCAAACCGACTCCTCCTGTCATGATAGCCTCATCAATGAAATACACAGCAAGGAATATTTAGACGCAAAATCTATTTTAATTTAAATCAATGTTACAATTCACAACTCTGTTATATTGCGGTCTAATTCTACAAAATGTTACATATTCAGAAGCATCCATTTATAAGCTGAATTCAATACTTATGCTGGGCATTCATCGAGTACTCTTCGAGGAGAGATTTCTGAGAGGACGGATGTAGTCAAGTTGTCTCTGGCACCTGCTCATGAATGAAGTCTTAAGATAGTTAGGAATCTTTGAAAATAACATTTATATTTTAATTCTCTCTCTCTCTCTTTTTTTTTTTAGCTAAGTAGTATCCTCAAGTTTGAAATCACAAGCTTGGTGACACTTATTAGATGTGCAATACCTCTTTTATCCAGACATAGGTTGAGAGAGAGAGAGAGAGAGAGAGAGAGAGAGAGAGAGAGAGAGAGAGGAGAGAGAGAGAGAGAGAGAGAGAGAGAGAGAGAGAGAGAGAGAGGAGAGAAACAGAGAGAGAGAAACAGAGAGAGAGAGAGAAACAGAGAGAGTAAAAAAGAAAAAGCAGACAGGACGATATTCATAGGAAGAGTGTCTCTTCAATGTTCTTGATATACCTGCTTTGGAACCTAGAATTAATTTCCCTTCCAAAATAGCAGTCAGTAAATGCTGTCAGATGTATTTGTGTTGGCAGACACGTGTGGGGTCTTTATTTTCTAGCGACAATATTCACATGCATGTGTCGGAACATGAAAATGGACTCAGATCATGTAACATTTGTTAAAATCATGTCCTAGGACAATAAACTGGAGAGGCTAGGAGTTTCATCTCTTTACATCTTTGTCAGGGCAGAGGAAGGACTATGTAGCGCTGTGCCGCCTCACATCCCGAGTTAACTGGGATTCAACGTGAAATTCAACAACTAACAGAACCCACCTTCATCTCCATAAACCTTTTGTTGTGAACTGTGTTGTGTGTACTCCAGGGTTTGGCAAATTGACACATTAAATCCAATTTCTTCTAAAGAATCCCTTCAAGAATAAAGGAAGGGATAAACTAAAGACTTTCTATGTCCAGTTACTTTAAGGAGAGATTTTTGTCACAATAAAGATTTCTGAGATTTCAGCTTTCTTGAACCTTATTATTTAGAAGCAAATATAACATGTAGAATTCAGCTAATGGGCACATGTTGCAAATGTGTGAAGATCTCTGCAATGCAAAAGTCTCAGACCAATTTCCATTGCAAAGTAGCTTGTGTCGACCCTCTGCACTCTTACCTAAGTTATGAATTTGGTTAATCGGTGCAATGCCTTCCTGATATCCAAAAGGGAGGCTGGCTCTGCTCACACTAATCAGTAGATTTTATTTTTGTATGAGAACTTATTAAGCCCAGCCAATAAAATACACCCTCATCCCAGTCATCCAATAATTCTTGGATTAAATAATTAAATGTTTTGAAAATGCATAATTACAAGGCTTTCTCTACCACTTCTGATAAGTTTATTTAGTTCTTTCTTTAATTTTTCCTTTTCTTTTTCTTTCTTTCTTTCTTTTCTTTTTTTAGACAGGGTTTCTCTGTGTAGCCTTGGCTGTCCTAGACTTGCTTTGTAGACCAGGCTGGCCTCGAACTCACTGCAATCTGCCTACCAATGCCTCTCCGAGTGCTTGGATCAAAGGCATGCCCCACCATGCTGGACTTAGTTCATTATTTAAAAGAAGTGTCCTGTTTATTTTGTTGTTGTTGTTGTTGTTGTTGTTGTTGTTGTTGGTGGTGGTGGTGGTGTGTGTGTGTGTGTGTGTGTGTGTGTGTGTGTTAACAGAAGCTACTTAGTAAATAATTGCTTTCTGAGCAGGTCTCAGAATATTCACCATCAAAATCTAGCTCTGGCGCTGCAATTTGAATATTAGCGGTCAGTTTTACAGCTATTCCATTTAGAGACACTCGTTACAACTCCCGCTTTCCAGCTGTCATTTCTCCCCTCCTCAGCTGGCCCTGGCCCTTAGCATGTTTGCGTGGTGACACTGCGAATGTGCTTCGAGCAGAGTTATATGGCATCATTTGGAGAAACATTGCGTTAATAACCAGAGTTCAAGGGCAAAGGATATAAACGGAGCAAATTACAAGTCTGAACAGATATATAGCTTTCGCTAAAAGGGACATGGGCTGCTACTTTATTTACTGGGCACCGGTGCACTTGTGGAAGGTGCTGGAACACAGGAAGACATTTTTAAATGGCCAGCCTCGCAGCTTAAGAAAACAACACTCATTTTCAGACGAGAAGAGGAGCTAGTACGAGGATGAACGATTCTGGCTTTCCTAATAAGAGTGTACGATCTGTGTAACGCACCTTAAGTTTCTGGGGGTAATTTCACAGATGAGAATATCATTTTATGTACCACCCTGGAGAGAAAGCAAGAGCTTGTTGGAAACCGAAGTTCAGTAGATAATTTCTGCCTGCAACTTAGCCCAGTGTTTTTGTGATTTCCTGCGTTGCTGATTGTAACCACTTTAACGTAGCTTCCAGTTTAGTTCAAAATTAACGGCTCAAAAGAATGATTTTTGAAAGTGCTGTGTTCTACTTTATCTGTATATGTCTGAGCCACATTTTGGACTAAATGAGAAGGGAACCAGAAATTAAGCAGAAATAAATACCAAACAAGAAAAATAAATAAAAGAACAAACGAGCATGAGTACATCCATTAATAAACAGAGAAAATGAATATCAGATAATAATTTCCATGGGGTACATTACTGAATAGTAGTGGTACTTAAAGCCTCAGAAACACTAAGCATAAATATGTACTTTATTTGTGAAATTTACCTCTGTAAAGCCAAAAATGCCATATAATGATTTTATTTCCCCAGGGTGGGATGGCGTGTGTGTGTGTGTGTGTGTGTGTGTGTGTGTGTGTGTGTGTGTGTGTGTAACATCAGGATGTTGGATTCCTTCATTGCATTTAAGAAATATTTAAAATCTATAATTTAGATCAGCTGTTTCTTTTTCTCCCTTAAAATGTTCCTTATAGGATTATTTGCTGACACCTAACAGTAATCTGAGAATCAGAGACTGCGAAAGCAGTTGAGCAAATTATATTACACAATCCATGAAAGGTTTTGCAGCCAAGGAAACCGATGACCGAATATCTGATATAGTCACTGTCTAATAATGTGAACGTGTGAGATAATGCGTTATGGAAACACACAGTATTCAAATGTATTATTTAATTACTAAACGAGCATGCTCTGGTGGCATGCATTTCTGTGTGTTCTGTGAGAACCCGATGGGGTAGAATGAATAGGTGTCTTTAAATTTTTCCTGCTTCCTAACTTAACGGTTGTGCTACTAAAAATGTGACATCTAAAAAAAAGGAGAATGCATGCATTGATACTTCAGCCACTCTGCTTAAACTGGTTAGCTAACATACACCTTGGCAGTAAGTTTCAAACTCAGCTCTCCTCATGGGGGTAGTGTTGAGGGCGGAAGGAGATGTTGGGCATTTAAAGGCACCATTAGACAAACCACATTCTCCCTATGGTGGGGGGTGGGGGAGGGGAGGAATCCAACACTTCCTGAACTCTCAGAGGCAAAGGAATCCACGTTCAGGCTGGGCAGGCTTTGCCTTGACGTGAGATGTATTCCCTTTAGCAGCCTGGCTGGCAGGGAGAAATATTTGCCTTGAATGGGCCCGTCCTTCAGTTGCCAAACAAGAGACCAGGTGATACAATGACTTGCTGGCGGGCCCATTTCAGTGGCTGATGCTGACATGTATTCTCCTGCCATCCATCTATCTGTCTCAACCCCCTAATGAGTTTTAAAAGGACACCTTACACAGTAAGGGCTAAAGCCATGGGTTTCTGGCTTTTTACAAGGACGGACAAAGAGCATTCAAATGGCTTTTGACTTTTAAACATGTAAATGATGAAAACGTTACACTTCCTAACGTGCAAAATATTTATTTCTTGCCCCATACCTGTCTGTTTCATCTCTATGAAAACCCACACTACCTTTCAATAGCCATTGATGTTGGATTTTTCATCCTGCTTTGAATAGCTAAAATATATCCTCCTACTTACTCGCCTTCAATCAATTTTTCTGTGGTTTTAAACCTGCCCTACTCCCCGCCCCGGATGAGGCTGAAGAGCAAGTGTGGAGGTCTGATACCACCGTGTGTCTCATATTCGGACCAAGTATCATTAAGAGTGAATATGAGTTTTAAATTGTCTGCAGTTTGAGTAGAGCCTGCTAGCTCGGATGGCGAAATGATTTGTCAGACAGTCCGAAATCTTGCGGAGCTCTGCTCCATCCGCTTTCCTATCCTGCGGTTTTCCTTTCTCTCACCAAGATATAATAGAAACTAATCTTCAAAATCTAAACATTCCAGGGTCTGTCCTTTTGTGCAGGCATCTCGCCCTCCCTGCTCGGCGCCTCACTGTGCTGTGAGTGTCTTCCTATTTACATGCGCAGGTTCCCCGCTGGTGGGACCCGGGCGGGCAGACAGACCATCCATCATCCATCCTCCTCCCCGCTGAGCACTGCATCCATCGCCAATCCCATGGCCGGTGGGGCAGCACCTGCGAGACAGCCTGCAGCTTCGCTCTGCTCTCCTCGCCTCGCCTCACAGGCTGGTGGTGCCCTTGTGAGCCACTGGCGTTCTCCAAGGCCAAAACCCAGAAAGGTAGGCTGCAGTGACCAGCTTGCTTTTGTGCTGAATGAACCCTAAACTGTAGCTGGTGAGGAGGCGGAACTTGGGAGTGTGCTTGCCTTGCATGGGTCCCTTGCAAACCCTCACTAGCGATACTCTGTAAAACACTGGGAATTACAAATGTTTCGTTTTGGGAAGAGAGAGTAACTAAGAAGAGGTTTTGGGATTGTGGTCTATATGCCTCTGGCCTGTTGCTCTTTGTGGCACTGACCCAGGAGAGTTTGCAAACTGAGTTTGAATTTGGAGCAGCCCATGTACATTTACAGCAGCATCTCTGCCAGAACTAAGTGAACAGAACTAAGTGAAAGATATTCAACACAATCCGTGAGATGAACCAGTCTATAAAGTGCTTGCTGCGCAAACAAGACCTGAATTCGGATTCACAGCACCCGTGCGAAAGCCAGGAGCAGGGAGTATTTGTAATCCCATTGCAGCAAGATGGAGACAGAGGATCCCTGAGAATTTCTAGTCAAGTTCATGAACAAACCCTGTCCCACCCAAAATAGAAAGCAAGGATTGAGGTTGACACCAATGCTGACCTGTAGCCTCCATAGCACAAACGCATGCACGCCTGCGCGTGCGCACGCGCGCGCGCGCGCGCGCACACACACACACACACACACACACACACACACACACACACACACACACACACACACACACAGTCCAACACAGGCTAAATTTTGAAACAGCTTCTCTCTGACCCAACAACTATCACAAACAGAAACATAAGGTAGGCCTCAAGGACTAAATCTTAGGTTGTAACAAGTCAAGTCAAGAAATGGGGGCGGGGCTCTGGAAAATGTTTGTCTTAGAAAAGAATGTTTCTCAAAGAAGGATTATCAAGAACAACATATGAAACAGTAGCCATCACCCTCAACCTTCTGCCCTTGTCTTGTTTCTGAACTTTCAGTCATCAAAGGAAAGAGATGTAATGATTTCCCTTCGGTCACCCTTTTAGACCAAGAGCCAATATGGCTAAAAAGGAATAGAAATAGAGAAGTTGTGCTTTGTTGCTATAGAAAGAAAGCTGGTGCACTAAGGGTCTTCCTGTGAGAAGTGTCACCCTCCAAGACAGTGGATCAAAAGCATGGTTTCACTTGTGGCTCCTCTGGCTTTTTAAAAGAATTATCTAACGAGGTTGGTCTATGGTGTGGCCAGGACAAAAGTACCTGGGAAACCTACCCAGCACTGGCATGTTTCTATCAGTGGGATTCTTGGAATATGCATTTGATCTGTGTCCTGGGTTATTCACCTCTCCACACTCAAGTGTAGACACAGGAGTTCAATATTGTGTGAGCAAAATCTTTTCTTTTTTTTCTTTTTTTTTTCTTTTTTTTTTTTTCTTTTTTTTTTTTTTTTTTTTTTTTTTTGTCATCTGTAACTCATTGGCATGCCTCCCTGAAGGAGTTTTGGGTTTTTTAATGCTGATATTGATGGAGTTGTTTATAATGTTATTTATAATCATGCTTTAGCTGGGGTAAAAGCAAACTCACAGATGGAAACCTGAATTTTCTTTCCCAGAGTGTAAGAGCCCAGTGTGCTAGAATCCTTACTACTGTGGTGATTTGGGAGATGGGGGATGGGACACTGGGGCTCTCTCAAGGGTGACCCATGTCCAGCAGGGTCTGTCTGTGCATTCTTTGTGAACGGAACATTCTTCATGTTGACCCAAGTGGAACTGGAATTTCTCTTCCCTTGGCTTTTCCCACCATCTGCTGCCAGCAGAGGCGCCTTTGGGTTGTGCAGTACACTCTTCCTTGGGAGATAGATGGTCACTTCTTGGATTGGACACCTTGACCTTTCACGGGTGCTGGTCATTGATCTTGATCAGGACTGGATAGGAAGCTCTTGACTCAGCTGCCAACACACCACAGGGAAATTCAATTTCTGTGTCCTCGAAGCCTGGCCTCAATTAGGAGCCCTCGTTATTATTTTACTTTTATTAAGGAAAGCTGCAGCCCCTGCTTTCTAGCTCTAGTTTTTAGTTACAGTAATCAATTTTTTCAGTATAACTGGCTGTAATT
Organism: Acomys minous; assembly: GCF_964271855.1. Lineage (NCBI taxonomy): Eukaryota > Metazoa > Chordata > Mammalia > Rodentia > Muridae > Acomys > Acomys minous. Next base: position 107,311,685 of record NC_140484.1, read on the forward strand.
GTTGGCATGGATATTGAGCTTTCATGGTGCACAGACATAGTGTGTGCCTGGGAAGGCTCTTCTCCATACCTTGCCGACAGATGGGTAATAATGCCATACATTAATACCTCCACATTGGTTTATGTGTGTTTGACCACAGTGCAAGCATAATTATTTTTGCCCAGTAAAAGCTATTAGAGATCTATTTGGTAGGTTTTACGATCAATAGCTCCTGTGATATTTGTGTAGCAGCCACAGAATAATCAATGGAAGGTCGTATAAAGTAAATTACCATCCTCCCATAATGATTCTTTTTTTCTGGATGAGAATTGGGTTTTATTATTACATCAAGAGCCCCTCACAACGCATGCTCTGTCTGTCAGGGAAAGAGAGATATAAAAGTTGGGAGCGTATTTTGAACATAGTATTAATATCCATTACTTGAATTTATGTTATTGTCTTATTGAATTAGTGGACTCACACTGGAATTCCTTCAGAACCCTTCTGCATGTACTCAGAGACACAGTTAATAAACAGTTGGGAGCAAACGGACACCTTTGCCGCATGGTGGAGTGAGTCACTTTGCAAAAGTCAATCTTAGTAGCTGTCTCTTTAAAGCAAATTTAGAGTTGGTTAAACGTGTTATATTGACACTGTGACCGAGCTCTCTGCAAAGCTTTTGGAGAATGACTTGCGCGCTAAGCAGAAGCCGATGGAAAGAATGCTGAATACTATAAATGCCTGTCTATGAGTAGATGCAGGTGAAACTGGAGGAGGAGAGGAGGCAGCCTTGCACACCTGTGCTCAAGTACCAGCTTCTAGCTGCCACCAGAGATGCCTAACCTGGATTTTATTCTTGCAGTTTGAGTCTCGGTGATGGCTGGGCCCTTATAAAAGATTGCAATTTGCCAACCAGGGGCATGCAATCCCCCAACTGTCTTAAAGGGACCCATTTTGAAAGTCTAGCTTTTCTTTTCGTGGGTGCAATCAGTTGTGCACTGAAAAACTGCAGCCACAGTTGGATAACTACAAGCACAACAGGCCACGAGAGGCCTCTTTGCTCCAAATTTTGTACCTGCAACTAATTGCGCTTACAGCAAATGGGAGAGTAGAACGGACTTTTTAAAAAAAATTTGGGCCAGTAAATTCTCCATGGAGGGAACAGGCAAGAAAGGAGACAATTACTCACATTCTTTAAAGACAAAGGCATATAAAGATATTTCTCTTCACACCTCTGATCCAGCGTGTAGCTTGCCCTGCTTGCCAAGTAGGAGGTAGTACTGTACCCTAATCTTTTGCAGTATCACATGGGACTTGATTACAGTTTACAAATGTGCAAGAGATAATGTACTTAAAGAAACATGCCCAGGGATGAGAAACGGAGACCATCACCACTGATGAACAAGTAGAGTGCCTCAGATGATACAGAAGCAGAGATTTTCTTTTGTATGAAATTGTGTGATTATTGTTAAAACTGGGTTGTTGTTGTTGTTGTTGTTTTGTCTTCAGTTAAAATACATAGTAGTTCCTTTATATATCTAGATCCCAATCAAGAGGCACACTGGGGAACACCTCAAGTTTATGTATGTATATACACATATGCACATGCATATTTATTTATATGCATATATATTCATTTACACAAATTATACATATGTGTTTATGCATGTATATACATAAAACCATGTGTATGCATACATATTTCATATGCATATATATGTATATTATCACTGCTTTTGATAAGTTTAGAGGGAAAACAGCTTTGACTTTTAAAAAATGCACAGATGTGGTCTGTGACATCCTCAGTTCCCAGAGTCCAGACATCTGCTTACAGGAGCTTGTGATCTTATATGGTACCACAGGAACCCTATCCTGCCCTCTCCTGTATTCAGTGTGGTGATTCGGAAATTAAAATGGAATGCAAGATTTTGCTCTCTACTTTTTGTTGATAACCAAAACTAGGCTCATATTTTGAAGTTTCTGTATAAAATAAAAGATGACATTGATGTCCTGAGTTGCTGTTTTTATGAAATTCCTCAAAAGAACTTGTATATTCCAGATGGATTCTACCACTGGACAAGATGGCAAAGAGTCTTGCTCGTTCTTATAAGCCCTAGAAATTCCTGATGAGTGACATAGTAGTAGTTAGAAAGCAAAAAGATCAAGACAGGCATATAGAGGAACAAAAACACAGAAGAGAGAACTCAGAAATTACTTTATACATATACAATCAATATGGCGGACTGCCAAGAACATACAATGAGAAAAAGACAGGCTCTTCAACAAATGGTGTTGGGAAAACTGCAAATCCACAATCAGAGAATTGCATTACAGCTTCATCTTACACCATCCACAAAACCAAAACTGGACTGAAAATGGATTGTAGACTTAAAAGAAAAACCCTGAAACGGTGAAACTTTTAGAAGAAAAGTAGAAGCAGTGCCATGACATTGGCCTGGGTGTTTTTATTTGGAAATGAGCCCAGAATCACAGACAATGAAGGCAAAATTAGACAAGTGATATTACATGAAAATGAAAAGCTTCTGCACAGCAAAAGAAACCAGAGAAAAGAAGGAGAAAATATTTATAAACCATATGGCAGATCAGACATGAATTTCAAAACTTCAGAACTTCTACCTCTTAACAGAAAACAACTGACAACCAAATTTTCAAAATGGCCTAAGGACTGGACTAGATGTTTCTACAAAGACAATATACAGAACTGATCATGGTGGCTCCTGCCTATAATCCCAACACTTGGAAGATTGAACCTAAGCAGTATATTCTAAGGTAACCATACTCTGTATAATGAGACCTTCTGTCAAAAAAGGAAGAAGAGGAGGAGAAAGAGGAAGCACTATACAAGTGACTAACAAGTATCTGAAACAATGTTCATTGTCACTAATCATCAGGAAATTACCTACAGTGGGGGATCAGAAAGATCACTTAATGGTTAAGAATACTCATTTCAATCAAAGGGACAAGAGTTTGGTTCCCAACTTGTACACACACACACACACACACACACACACACACACACACACACACACATTATAAATGATAAAATCACCAATTTTATTTAAATTTTTTATTTCATCACTTTACATCCTGATCCCAGCCTCCTCCCTTCTCTCCTCCCAGTCCCACCCTCTCATCCCCTTCCTCCCATTCCCCCCTTTCTTTCTTCTCAGAGATGGAAAGGCCCCTAAAGAATATCAACCCACCCTGGCACTTCAAATTGCAGCACATCACCTCCCACTGATGCCTGACAAAGCAACCCAGGTAGGGGAAAGGGACTCAGTGGCAGATAACAGAGGCAGAGACAGCCCCTACGCCAATTGTTAGGGTATCTATATGTTGACCACTCTGCACATTGGCTACATATCTGTAGGGGGTCTAGGGCCAGTCCATGCCTGTTCTTTGGTTGGTGATTCAGTTTCTGTGAGCTCCCATGGGCCCAGATTAGTTGACTCTGTAAGCCCATTTGTGGTGTCCTTGATCCCTCCGGATCCCTCTATGCTTCCCCCTACTCTTCTACAGAACATCCCAGGCTCAGCATATTTGTTATCTGTGGGTCTCTGCATCTCTCCTTAGGCTGCTTGATGAAGCCTCTCAGAAGGCAGGTTTCCTGTCTGTAAGCATAGCAGAGTATCATCAATAGTGTCAGGGTTGGCTTTCTCCCATAGGGTTGGTCTCAAGTTGGCCTAGTCATTACTTGGCCTTTCCCTCAATCTCTGCTCCATCTTTAACTCCACACTTCTTGTAAGCAAGATGCATTTTGGGTTGAAGGTTTTATGAGTGGATTGGTGTCTCCCTCCACTGAGCTTCCTCCCTGGCTACAGGAGGTGGGAACTTCAGGTGCCTTAATTCCCGCTGCTAGGAGTTTTAAAGAACGCAATGAAGTATCACTTCACATATGGCAGAAGCCATCTCTTCCTCCATACCTTCAAGCTGGCAAGGATGGCAAAATGTGGTGAAACTGAAATGCTCCTGCACACTGTTGGTAGGATCATAAAACGGAGCGGCTACTGTGAGAACTAGGCCAATTTAACCTGGATGAAAACCAATGCTATTACTGGCACCAGTGCAAGCCCAGTACTATTTGTTGGACTTTATTTTACCACTGAGAAGCAATTACTAACCTTTAGTGTTTTTGTTTGTTTGTTTGTTTGTTTGTTTGGTGGGAGGGGGAAACAGCCATTTCAAGCTTATGTTTTAAACACATAAATCAAGGAGCCCAGACCCTTTACCATCATCTTGTTTAATTTTAACTTAGGCTACATTATCTGGGGATTCTCCTTGCAAAAATCCCTTCAAGAGAATAAAGTGTGAGCAGAAATACAAATTGTCACGACAAAACTGTGAGTCTGTGTGTGTTGCATGTAGTTCATTGACAGGGAGTGTGCATATGGCGTGCACCTCCATGTGCATGCAGTGGAGGCCAAAGGTTGGTGTTGGGTTTCTTCCTCAATTACTCCCTACTTTATTTGGCAGGACAGAATCTCTCACTGAACACAGAACTCCTCTTTTGAGCTAGGCTGACAAAGCAATGAACACTCTGAGTCTAAGCTTCCCCGGTTGCTGGAATTCCAGATGCATGCCAGGGCACTTGCTTTCATGTGAATCTTGGAGGTCCATGCTGAGGACCTTGGGATTGTATGTAAAATGCACCCTCCTGACTGAGCCATCTCCCCATCCCAGGCAGCTTATTTGAAGCCATGTGCCGGCTCTGTAATTCTGGTCAGATTATGGAACCTGTTTCTTGCCGTTTCCTGTCTTCTTTGTGACACCGTAGATGCACGAAGATGCTACCACAGTCCTTTGAAGAGTTATCAGATAAGATATTAATCTCTCTCATGTGTTCGTCTGAACTTCAACATTTAGCTTTGGTCCGAAACTACAAAAAGAGATGGAGATGTGGTTGAAAGTTCAGAGAAGAGAGATTCAAAGGATATAAACAACAGAATTTTTGAGACATGTTTAGAATTTATCCTTTTGAGAGTAAAGTAAAAGATGATGAGACAATGAAATGATACGTGAGCAAATTGCAGGACCATTTTCTCCAGAGGTAAAGGTAATAACACTTGAGGGAATGGACTTAGATTAGGAGCAATTTTATATGTACAGAAAAACATTACATTAACCATAAAAGCTAAAAGGAACTTGTAATGAACAACAAAAAGAAGCAATAAAACACCATTCCTTTGTACCTAAAAATGATACATGCAAATGAGACATGCAATAAATAAACAAGTGCTATGGCAGCTGACTGATTGATGAAGACGATGGTGAAGGGTCATTAGAATCACTTCCTATAGCAACCCTGTACCACCCAATCTTTTAGCCTTTGCCTTACATTACTCTAACACTGAATTAACTCTGCCATGCTCCTTAACTACACTGTACCAGCAACATCTCCCCACCAATGTCAGCGGATACTAGCTATTTTTTATTTTACTTTTTGAATAAAATTGTAAGCATTGAGTGGGCTACAAACTCTTCCTTCACTTCTGAAAATGTACGTATGACATTAGACTACCAAGATAATAATTCCAGACTGACCTCTGCACCTCTCTCTGGAAGTCTATATGTTTCCCATTAGCTGACTTTATGCCTCATGGTCCTCAAGAACTTTGTGTACTTTGATTTTTTGCTCTTCCTGTCTAATGTATTTGCTGTGTTAGCATATGAACAAAATAATAAACAAACTAGTAATAATAAAATGTTATTTTTTGTAAAGGTTGGACATTGATTGACCTTAAATAATAATGATCATTTGTTTCTTAGGCTCTTGGTTAAAACCCAAACTGTATTTTTAGGTGGAAATGTGAGTTCTTCCCATTTGTCCAGCTTCTCTTGCAACTAGATGTGGTTTTGTGAATGAATATGGAAACTTCAGTGACTCCATCTCTGCCTCCCATCACTTCCTGCTATATGGATGTTGGTCCAGTTGTGAGGTAGGAGAACCTATTCACACTCTCCCTGTCACCAGGTCTCAGCCTGATCCGGTTGCCTCATACTCATAGAAATTGTGCTCCGTTGCCCTCTGTGGCTACCATCTTGCCTGACCTTACCTTACCTGATAAAACAAGAACAATTGACCTGATCTGCTCTCTTCTCGGGAGACACTTCCAGAATGCTGTGATGCCATATACCCAGTGTTTTCTTCAGCCTTCCTGTTCACTTACCAGTCTCTTTAATAGGCCTATATTTCAGTTGGCAACTCTATCACTATTTTAAACCTAAAATATGCAACACACACTATATGGACCCTTAATATTCCTATTTCCCAAACCAGTTGTACTGCATCTTTTTCATTCTAGCTACTTGCCCATTCGCTACATTTACAGTTTTACTCTCTACCTTATCCCTTAGAACCACTCTCAAAGCAGTTGGGAATGCATCAGAATTACATTGACCTTTTTCTGTTCATCCTAACGCCTATCCTGTAAGTCATAATCCTTTCTTTATTCATGGAATGATAATGTGGTCTGGTTTCCTCAATCCCATTCTTTCCATACTCATTTGAAGACTGACATAAGAAACAAAGTGTTATCTCCACAAAGGACTAACACTAACCTCCTTCACTAACGCCCTAGACAATCCCTTTCTCTCATGGGGCTTTCCTCTCGGGTCCTCAGAAAGAACAATAGTTCCCATCCACGAACCACGGAAGAAGCCATTTATTTTCTGAGAATCTGTTCCCTGAGGTTTCCACAGTTGCCCTTAAGTCTTCATATCCCTCATGAAGTACTACTGACTTAGCAAAACTTTCCATATTTTAAGAAAATACACACCTGCAGATACCAATCTTCAGTAACACTTCCTGGGATTTGTTTTCAACTCATAATTCCTTGGGTTTATTGGGATAATTACTTAAATAATATTTTAGCAGATGCCCTGAGTTGTTATTTGGTTATCATAAATTTACCTACTTTAAGTGTATATTCACTCTTCTGTGCTTTAAACAAACTTGCCACATTGAGAACCCTCAACCCAAATCACTTTAAAAATACTCCTCTCATACCAGTTTTGAGCCATTTCCCATTCCCAGCCTGACTCTAAACAACCCACTAATTTAAACTCTGTCTCCTGAAGTTTGCCTTTTCCTTGACACACAAATGGAATTATATGAAATACAGCCCTTTGCAAATGGCTTCTTTCATTCGTCAAAATAGAAAAAAAATGTTAAAAGTCAATGTATTTAACAGGATATTATTATAAACATGTCAGTTTCATTCCTTTGTATGCCCATTTGCTATCTCACTGTATGGATACACCAGGCCTTATTTCAGTATTATCTGCACGTGACAGTCATTAGGACTGTCCTCAGTTTGGAGCTATGTACTATGTTTGTAGAACTAATTACTTTCAACTGTACAATTTTGACCCCGTCGATTTTATATCTTCTTTCCAAACCTGTAAGCCTGAGAGTAGAGGCCTCTAACTGCTTTGGCACCAGGCTATGACCAGGGTCCAGCAAATTCCTTCTAAGGAACAAATTCTCCAGATGCAATTGTCAATGAATGAATGACATTTAACTCCATACTGATTTCCAAATACTTCCCCCTAAGAAACTCAAGTCAACTGAGATGATTGTAGACATTAGAAATGTGACTCTCTATTTTTGGAAAGCATCAGCTCGGTGGGATACAATGTGTGCTCACCTCATCTTGCATTATTTGAGGAATTACTAACCCTAAGGGAAGAGGGGCACATTTTTCCTAGACTTTAGTAGGTTGTATATCCATTTCTAACTTTGAAATATCTTAGAGCATGCAAAGGGAGCAGGTGTGGTTAGTTATCATTTATCTGTACATTTGGAAGGAAATCTTTGAAGGATTCTAGGAAAGTCCTTCCCTATAGGAATACTCAAGTGCTGGAGCTGGAACTATGAATGAAATATTAAGGAGTAGTTTCTCAATTGGAGTGTGTGTGTGTGTGTGTGTGTGTGTGTGTGTGTGTGTGTATCTTTTGGGACCTAAAATATTGCTTTATGCTTTAGTTCACTGTAACATCTGTTGTGGAAATTGAAGCCAACCTTAGTCTTCAGGCAAAACTATGGAAACTTGGCCTCTAGAGGCTGGCGCTCAGAGTCTTTGTAAACAGAGACCACGTAGAGGCATGAATGAAGTAAGAACTACCTTTATACTATTATGATTGTGCTCTGTGTCTGTGTCATTGAAACGAGGGTGTTTTAAACATAATATGTGTCTAGGAATTTGGGGGATGTAATTTGTAATTTATAGATGATATTAGGGAACAGGTGTTCCCTTCTCGGGACTTTTAGTCTCATTTAATAAAAGAAGTTAAGGATAGACTCAAATGAAAAATTTAGGACACTTTTATTAGAATTTAAAAGGAAAACCCCAGGGCAGACAAGCTGCTAATCTCAGGAGGATGAGAAAGAGGAAGGAGAAGAAACAAAACAAAACAAAACAAAATGTCCTGCCATTTTAATTAAGCTGACATAGAGGTCAGCTAATCATATCACATGGAAGATTAGGAGCCACATGACAGGAAGAGGAGCTAAGTACCAGAAAAGACAGGTTTGGGCCAGAGACAGAAAGGGAAAAAAGAAAAGTGACACTTTTCCTGGGTAATTCAGAAGAGCTAGCAGTGTTGTGAGGCCACATGGCTACATCCTCAGGAAGCTGCTGTGCTGGTCAATAGGAATTCTGGGAAGAAAAAATATAGTATCTCATTAAAGGGATAATTATTCTGCCTTCCTCTTTAGCATGGCTTAAGGGGAACCCATCTTTCAAGGAGCGGCCCCTTACCTGGGTCATTAAGAATATTAGGTGTTCCCCGAGGCCAGAGATTTCCTGTTCTTGGTCATTTTTCCCTGATTAAAGCTTTGCTGCTGTATCAATTACAAGCAACTGAAATCAACTTTGCAAAGCTGCTGCCTCCCTTGCTTCTCATGACATCAGAAAACAAGTGGGGATCCTGTGAAGCCCTTGGTGAGAGATAAAAGTCCATGATAATGATATCTCACTTTACTTGGGGAAAACATGGTGTCTGGCGCCAACGTTCAGGCAGATGAGCCCAACATAGGAAGGACTGTGAAGGTTCTAGGCAAGGTCTCATCAAACAGATGCCTCAGAGAGGGTTGGAAAAAGTTCTTACCTTGCATGTAAGATATATTCGGTTTCACTAAGTAATTTAAGCAAAAATCTAAAAGGAATGTAGTAAATAAATGATTTTTTTTCTTAAGCATTTTTTTTTCCTTATAGGAGAAAAACAGAATAAAGCAGGGCCCAAAAGAATGTCAATGAGCAGGATTTTGTGGTACTGAAAGGAGACATTCTGATGCGCTGGACCAAACACAGCTGATAGTGGAGAGTTGGTTCCTATAGCCTGAAAGTGAAGTGTACCCCGAAAGGTTTACATATTAAAGGTTTCTCATGAGCTCAGTGGTCTCGGGAGGTGATGCAGGAGCTTTTATAAGAGGTTGGGCTTAGGCTGATCATTGAAAGTATAGCCTTGAAGGATCTTTAGACACCCCAGAACCTTCCATGATTCTCTTTTTCTCGCCTTTTCCTTTTGCTATGGGGTATCATGTAGCCCAGGCTTTCCTAAGACTCACTATGGTGCCATAAATGATCATGAAGTCTTGGTCCTCCTGAATCTATCTCATCACTGCTACCATTATAAGTATGTGACACCATGCCTTTCTTGTTTTCTCCTTTTGAACATTTGAGAAACATTGCAAGAAGTGATCATCTCTCTGCCGTGTGCTCCCACTACGTATTACTTCACCACAGGCTCAAAAGCAAAGGGCTAGCTGACTATAGACTGAACACCAAAAAATATGTATACAAACAAACCTTTCTTTTTTATAAGTTGATCAGCTCAGGCATTTTGTCACAGTACTAGAATACTGACTAATATTGTTCCCATTTAATCAGGGTAGTGACAAGTATGAAGCTCAAAAATAAGGCTTTAAATAGAATTAAAAGTAACTGTAGGAGGAGTTGAAAGGGAGCTGCAGAGCTTGAGAAGCATACAAGTATATGTACAGCTGGCAATAATAGGGAGATAGGGAACAACTGCCTAGAATGTGTTCTAGAGGAGGATCAGCTTGATAAAGATTAAGGAAAAGGTCCAGATGGAGGGGAGGGCAGTTTATGGACATAAGCAAGTTTAATTGTAGTGAGTTCTCTTTTCCAGGGGAAGATGCACTAGAAAAAAATAAAAACTACACAAACACTCACTGGAAAATGGATGTTATCAAAATTTGCAAGTTAACTTGCAAGGGTACAGAGCCTGAAACAGCCCTACCCTCTTGATGGATATTTCAAATCTCTGTAGCAGGATTAAAGCTGCCTCTGTGTAGCATTTCTTTTCCACCGTGTTCAACCTCCATGTCCTCCTCAGTGCTTGCTCTTTGCGTCAAGATAAAATACTCCTATTTCAAATGTCATCTAAGTAGCACTCTGCCTGTGTGGGGTTACAGACTATGATAAAAGTAAATACTGCTGTTGATTGGCAACCATTGGTAAAATTGCGAATAATTTCCACTAACAGGAAGGTTGGTTGGTTGGTTGGTTGGTTGGTTGGTTGGTTGGTTGGTTTTACAGCGGCCAAAAGACAAAAAAAACCAAAAAAACAAACAAACAAACAAACAAAAAAACCAATGAATTCTGTAGGTGACGACAGCAAAAACATACAATGAAATATGATGATTCTCCTACTTCGTTTTTGCTCTCATTATCACCACTGCTTTCCCCACAAGACAACTTAGGATCTTCAACAATGTGATAGGGAGGTAGATTTTTTTTTTCATCTGGTTTTCAAAATTTGGATTCTGCCTTCTCTTTCTTCTTGATTAATGGTAAATTCTTAACATTGGTTGGAACACTAAGGGACTCAGCTTTTAAAAAGTAGAAACATTACAAATCAGAGAAGAACAATTGTATCATCAGGTCAGAAGACATAGTGGACTCTGCACATGACGTGGTGAACTCCACAGCCCGAAGGATACGGTGCCTATGAGCAGAGGCCTTCACAGGCGTACTGAGTCTCACATGTTTGGCTGTTGGGACTATGTCTGATAGACCACAAGGCAGGCAGGAGACTAGAGTAAGAGCCATTGCCCCCTCTGAGTCGAATGGCACTTAAAGCTGGAACAGGGCAGCTAACTTCTTCTGAGGAGATCATGGTCGGCATCAAGGAGCCATGGCATATAAGCAAGTTGTAGAAGCTGGATAAAGTGAGGAATATTATTCTAGGACCTTTGAAAACCCAGAGGTGCCAATCTGCTGTAGACGTCTGACTTATGGAAGTGTGGAAAAACAGATGTATGCTGTTTTAAGACACCAAATGTGTTACTGCAGCCGCTGGAAACCATTGCATAGCTTGAGGAGTGTTCCCAGAAAGGGAATGTTGTGTTTCAGTTTCTTTGAAAATGTCAGAAGACTAGTTAGGTAACTTTTACAATAAAGAAATTAGCACTATTGAGCCACTGAGCTTTACACAATATCTGACAGTGAAAAACCATACCGTAAATAAAACACAGTTGCAGAATTAGATCAATAATAGATGATGACCAAAAGGTACAAACTACATTCAGAAAGAAAAGAAAAAGTTGCTGTGTGTCTTAGTCACTGTTCTCAGTTGCTGTAAAGGGAAAAACACGGCCAAGGCCATGGCTATAAAAGGAGGGAGAGCTGGAAGGTTGCTTACAGCTTCACAGAGATAATCAAGGATCATTATGGTATGAAGCAGACAGGCATGGTGCTGGAGCAATGGAGGCTTTATATCCTGATCCATAGCCAGGAGAGAGAGAGAGAGAGAGAGAGAGAGAGAGAGAGAGAGAGAGAGAGAGAGAGAGACAGACAGACAGACAGACAGACAGACAGAGACAGAGACAGACAGAGAGAGTAGGAGAGAGAGAGGGAGGGAGGGAGGAGAGAGAGAGACAGACAGACAGACAGATAGACAGACAGACAGACAGACAGACATACAGAGACAGAGACAGACAGAGAGAGTAGGAGAGAGGGAGGGAGGGAGGGAGGGAGGGAGGGAGGGAGGGAGGGAGGGAGGGAGAGGGAAAGGGAGAACAGCATTGCTGGGCCTGGCATGGCCTTTTTGGTACCTCAAAGTCAGTACTAGTGATACACTTTCTCCAACAAGGACACACCCACCCCGACAAAAGCATACCTCCTGATCCTTTCCTAACAGTTCATCAACTGGGAATGAAATATGAAAATATATGAGCCTGTAGCGCATCATTGTCCTTCAAACTACCACAGCATAGTACGAAGAAGGAAGTATGAACTACAGAAGCCCTCATCCAAATAACGAGATGTGGATATTAATAATCAAATGTAGATAGTGTTTAGAAATTGAAAGGGTGTGTACAAAGAAGGCAGAAAATTGGAACAGAAAAAATAATGAGAAATAAAATTAAAGAAAAACTGTATTAAGTTCAAAAGCTGACCTAGATGTGTTCATTAAATAAGTTCATGGCAATGCAATCAGTTTCAATGAAAAGGTTTAAAAGGTTGGCAAGATTATTAAGTTACTAAATGCAATATCATGTAAACACATAAGGATAAGAGCAGAAAAGAAAATCACATTAAAAACAACACAAAAACGCCTCCAACTTTCTTGCTGAAAATGCTAACAGTAACAGAGAAGCCATGCCCACTTCTTTGACGCAATTGACAACATTGTCACTGGTCAAATTTCCTCTTACACAAAAAGATGTCATATGTACATTTGAAGTAAACCAAAAACGGATCATATATGTCCCCTGATTCTTAGGAATCAACCCACAAAGACATGAATTAAACTCAAGAAATATGGAATAGGGACTATGGCTTGCCCGAGAATGCCCTTCATAGGTCCCCTCTTGCTAATACTGTTTGGGAGAGATTATAGAACTTTAGGGACATTTAGCAGTACTAAGAGGAAGTACAACACTTTAGGTGGGCTTTGATAATTAAGAACATGGCCCCACTTCCTGTGAGCATTCGCCTTGTGGTTTCTTAGCTCCTGGCTCCAGCCACCTGCTGCTATGTCTCCTCTGCCATTATAAACGCTCCCTCTGCATTCACAGGCAACATAAACGCCTTCTTCTATAGATCACTCTTGGTCGTGATGTTTTAGCTCAGCAATGGATAAATAACCGACTCAGGACTCCATCCATAAAACAGTTGCTTCTTCACTTCTACCCCTGAAGCCCCATTTTAGAAATGCAAATTAAGAAATAAAATCAGGAGTCCCTTGTCATCAGACAACAGATACTGGCCCCCGTATCATCGTTCTTTGCTGCTTCTAGGGGCCTTCATGTCCGTGCCAACAAGCAGGAAGTCAGCTCTGAGCTGTGATTTGCTTACCTGGGTTGGAATGAGACTTAAAACCATAGCCAGCGATACTGTCTTCGGTCCCTCTTTTAGGTGACGTCACTGCACCAGGCTCAGGAACCTGCCCTAATCTGATGACGACCTCACTTGTACTCCCTGTCTTGGCCCTAAATAAAAATTATTTGGTAATTAAATGATTATCAATTTGGTACTCTGTGTATATCTTCTAGGATAATGTTATCTCCCCATAAGAAGTATCAGTTAGGGGGGTATCGATTAATTTAAATGTGAGAGTTATCATTATAATCCTAAAACAGACAGGTCACCCAGGTTCTACATATAAAAAGAAAACTGGAGAATGACCACATTTAGATCTTGTATGTGCCCCGCAGACCCACGGCTTAAAGGATGGCCACTATCCTGTGCATTCTGGAATTAATGGAACCTTAAGAGGTGTGATCTAGTGAAATAAGACAGGTCATTTGTGGCAGGTCACAGGAGGAGATACAGGGGCTTCTGCTTACTTACTCTCAGTTTGCTTCCTGGCCACTGTGAGGCAAGCAGCCTCCTCCACTGCACACACACACTCCTTCCATGATTACACTGTGCAGCTGCAAGCCCAAAGCCCTGAGCCAAAACCAGCTTTTCTTCCTCATAAACTGTTGATCCCAAAAACTTTGTCACACAAGTGAAAACAGGGAGATTCATTTTCCAAAAATAGATTTCTTTATAGTTATTGTCACATGTATTTTTAAAAATCAGTATACACACACACACACACACACACACACACACACACACACACACACATATAATCACCATTTTTGTTGTCTTTCCCTTACAGTTTATAATCTCTCTTCTTCCTTTAGTCTCTCTCATACCAGCTCCATTCTCATAAACGATGTGAGCTGCCGAGTGATAAGTCATCCCGTATCATTAAGTGTTGATGTTCTTGCATAAATATAGTCCTATGATCCCCTATGGTGGATATAGAGGGCAGATGTATATCCGAGGTATTTGTTTTTCCTAAAATAATGTGTGTCTTCTATATAGGGTTCTCCAAATCTTTATGGAATTCCATTACTCAATAGATGTAGCCTTAGTTTATTATTTTAATGGTTGGATAATATTCTGTACCATGTTCAACCGACTGCTTTTTAAATGTGAAAAGTCTTGTAGCCAACATACTTATGCATAGGTTTGTTTGTTTGTTTGTTTTGCAATTTTTAAAAGGGGTTGGTTTTCTTCCTTGGGGGTAGATTCCTACGAGTGGAACCACAGAGGGAAAGGCTTTAAATACACAATCAGATTGCTTTGCCAAAAAGAGAAAAAAAGGAAAAGATTCCTAACATTTCAATAAACTATGTATGAGCATACCCGTTGGTTGGCCTTTGTTGTCAGCTGCTTAGGTCAGGAATCAACTGGAAAAACATGCCTCTTGGGATGACTAGGAACGTGTTTCCTGAAAGGATTCACTAAGAGTGGAGAGTGTGCAGCATCTTCTGGTGGCAGCACAGATGTTAAGATGTCCGAGAGAAAAACAGGGCTGTTCTTCCTGCTCAACTTAGGCCGTTGCTGGTGAGTGCATCTTCCCTGTTGCTGCCTCTGCCTCTGCCATCCTTCACTAACTCGAAATCCAGATATGGACTCAAGAGAAGAAGCTTTCAATGAACCCTCTAGACTAGCAGCATAGATGCTAATACCTAGGCATCCAGCCATATAGTCTGAGCAGCTACTGGATTCTAGGCCTCTTCTGCATGCTAAGAGTCATGGTTGGTTATGCCTGGTGTATAATGTAGACTATAGTCTACTCAATCCCTTTGCAATCCGATGTCTTCCTGTAGAAAACTCTGACACACACAATGAGGGCTTTTTTTTTTTGCTTGTTTGTTCTTTTTAAGGTTTTCTGGTGGTATATATGAAGCTCACCCTCACCATTTTAATATCTTCATTTCTTTCTGTCATAATTTTTCCCATCTCTTGCTCCCTTAGGGATATCTGAATTGTTTTCAGGCCTATCTCCTCTGCTATATTTTTTATCTCCATCGTGACAGCCTGAAAAGCTATTGCTGTGTTAATCATTAACATTTACTTTCTTTTCAGGGGTGGGAGAGTGTCTTGAGACAGTAGCCTTGGCTGTCTTGGACTTACTTTGTAGCCAGGCTGGCCTCGAACTCACAGTAATCTGCCTCTACCTGCCTCTGCCTCCCTGAGTGCAGCGATTAAAGGTGTGTGCAAACCCGCCCAACTCTAATGCCTTTGTAATAATAATAATAATAATTTAAAAAAACCTTTGTTTTAGAAAAAGAGGCAAAAGATGAAAGGATTAGAAATTCAAAAGATGGAGATGCTTAAAAGGTATTTTTTATAGAAAAATATTCATATTCGTTTTCATTGGTATGGAAATTGAAAAGAAATAGGTTGAGATCATGAGGAACTCTAACCATTAAGGCAGGGGTAAATCAAATCTCTGAGGTGGTCCAGCAATGTGCTCATCCTGCAGGTATGGAGTGTAGGCAGGCTACAGCTTTTGGGTACCCAAAAAAGTTAAACAGTGGAGCGTCTGGTATGCTCAGACTCACACTGGAGAGAAGAGGCAAGAGCTGGTGTTCAAAGGAAGCTTCCAGGTCTCAGGTCACAGACGTGGCCCTTCATTGCTTTGTCCCGCTGACATATTTTCACTGCGGTAAAACTAACATGAGAGCAACCCGTCATGCCACACTTATATGAACACTGAGTGGGGTTAAGGTCATGATGCTGTGTCACCATTCTAGACCACTCAACTCAACCTGAAATGCTATGTCGGCTGCTATGAAGAGACAAACTATGACCAAGAAAACACTTACAAAGCAAGGCACTTCATTGTGGCTGGCTTACAGGTTTAGAGCATGAGTCCATTATCATCACAGAAGGGAAGGGAGCTTGTAGGCAAGCAGGAAGGACTGGCCCTGCAGCGACAGCTGAGACCTTTGCATCCCAACTCTCAGGCAGAAAGAGGCAGACAGAGAGAGACTGGGTATGTGTGGTCTCCTGGAAACATCAAATCTTACTCCTAGCGACACATCTCCTTATCTCTCCCAACGTGCCACCAAGTGACAACTAAACATGCAAAGTTATGGACCCATGGGGGCCAGCTTTATTCAAATTACCACAGTCCACGCAAATTAAAACTCTAACTCTCCACATCCTATATCTCCTAAACCCCTAAAAAACAAAAACAAACAAAACCCCTGTTCTGCTTTCCATCTCTGCCTATGACTACTCCAGGTGCTTCCTTATAAATAAAATAGTGGGACATTTATCTTTAGTGGATGGTTATTTGTTTGGTTTTAGAATAATGGTCCTTGGCAGTTTTTTTTTTTTGAAGACTTTCTTCCGAATTTTTATTTGAAGAAGTAAGAGAGCCCCCAAATGACTTCCATTTGAATTTCTAAAGGGGGCTGGGAACACAGTGATGCTTAATCATCCCTTGACTGATGTGGAAATAGTGACCTCAATTTCCAGAGTGGAGTGAAATTTATTGTCCACTATGTGTATGTGTGTATGTTTAGTCTATGTTAGTGTGAGCGTATGCATACATGTGCGGTGAACGTGCATATGCGGTGGGTCGCACATAGAGTGTCATTCTTTTATCTCTCCACCTTATTCTGTGTGTGTGTGTGTGTGTGTGTGTGTGTGTGTTCACTCGCATCCGTACACATGTGCATGTGTGCATGGGTAAGTATGGGTACACATTGAGAGGTCAGGAGGCAATGTCTAGTGTCCTCCTCTGTAGCTTTCAACCTTATTTTTTGAAGCAAAGTCTCTCAGTGAATTTAAGGCTCACTCTTTCAGCTGGCTTGGCTGGTGAATGAACGCCTTCTGGATCAACCTGTCCTCCTCCAGCAGTGGATGACACACGTACAGCTACTCCCAGCTTGTCCATGGAGTGTGGAAGAATGGAGGTCTCTTTTTCTTGCTTTCACAGAAAATGTTCTTACCCACTAAGCTGTCTCCCCAGGTTGCTACCTTGTTTTTTAACAGCCCTGTGTTTTACTGAAACTAGAGCATACCATTTGGCTCCACTGCCTGGTCAGAGAATTCTGTAGGTCCATTGCGCTCTCTCTCTCCCTCCCTCTCTCTCCCCACCCTCCCCCACCACACCCCCCACCCCACCCCCGCCCAGTGCTGGCATTACAAACAAGTGCCACCATATCCGTCTTTTATGTTGGTGTTGCTTATTGAACTGGTGTCCTCAGGCCTGCACAGGAAGCACTTTCTCCCCTAAGCCAGCTCCCCAGACCCTTAGGATGGAGTGAAATTTCCGAGAAAGCACCTCCTGTTTCTGAAGGGACAGGAGAACAAGAGGCTAGGGAGGGACCATTACAATGTTGAATCCATCAGTCAAACAAACAAACAAACAAACAAAAACCTCTATAAACATTCCATAGTTCTGCACCAGCTGCAGACACTATACTAAAATAGTAGGATAGAGTAAAACCTCTACAAAAATATAAATAAATCAAAATAAAGTCTAGGGACCACTTTAATGGCAAAGTGGTCATAAACCAGAGTGTTAGAATTTCATCAATATGACATCACTCCCAGTGTGACACAGAAGAGTCCACTGTCCACTCCCTCTCGGGTTTCCTCTCACACGCCCCCTCTCCTCTTAGAGAGATGATGAAGCTGCTGTGTCTCACAGAAGGATCATAAAAAACCTGTATCCCTTAAGCTGAATTCAGTCCGACGAACTGCACAAACAGCAATAACCAAAACAAAGCTAGCAGGAAACACTCGCGCAGCATCTGTTATGATCGCGCACCACAAGACAGCTGTTTAATCCCAACTGTTAGCATAAGATCATTTGAGTGTTTGAAGAGCAATCCCATTTGGATTTTCCCCGTTATTTATTTATTTCCAAGCTTTTCCAAGAGGGAGGCTCTCTCAGCTGGAGGACACGATTTGTGTTTCTGGCTTTCTCCCCGTTTTCTCCCGCAGCTTCCGAAGGAAAAGAGGTGATGTGATTTCTCGAACTATAAATACTCAGAGGGGAAAGAGGATGGCTGTGTGGTCCTTTAGCTGAGCAGGGCATGACCCTTTCTCAGCCTCTGGGACCCAGGTTTTGCTCCCCAAAACATTCATAAAGCATGCTGGTCAGATTATGGGAAAAGGCCCTCACATGAAACGCATCTGGTGGTCTACGCCAAGTTCTGGTACGGCTGAATTTTCTCAGCACCACCCAGGGTTGGAACCAATCCCTGTAAAGTTCAGTTCCAAAATCCAAAAACAAAGTCATTAGGTTCACAATTGTTTGGGAAGGGTCAGTGAAGGATGTCAACAGTTTGGGTGGCCTGTTTGAATGCCTCCATTGGAAACCTGGACAGGACATCCAGCTAGCTTAGAGTGGTGCTATAATCTCTCTCTCTCCCTCTCCCTCCCTCTCTCTCTCTCTCTCTCTCTCTCTCTCTCTCTCTCTCTGCTCTCATTCTCTCTCCTTTCCTCTCTCTCCTTTCCCATGAAATCTTTAACCCACTGCCTGTAGCTTTCCCAAACTCTCTGTAAAGAACACACACTTCACTATGGCTCTGTTGCTAAGGCATTACACAAGAGCTTGGTGACAGCAGCAGCTACTCAGAGCTGATCATCCTGTCTTTGAATAAAAGGAACTGGCCATAGGAACATGGACAAGTGATAACCTTGAAAGCTCTCTGAAATGCATATTACTTACATTTCTCTTACAGTCTCTTTTTAAATATTTCATCCCAGATGTTGATCGCGACATGAAAAAAAAAGTGAGTAATACTAAGTTTATCTTTGGGGAGAAAGTCAAAGCTCAAGTCCTTTAAAAGCATGGAGGAAATGTCCTAAATCTAATTCTAGAACAATTTGTCTCCAGGTTATGTCAGTCTTAGAAATATGAGGCGTGCCTTTTTCTTATTCATTTTCGACTGCAAATATATATGTGTGTGTATATACATATATTGTTTAAGAGCAACTTGGGCTTTGCAAATGACTAATAATGCAGTAAGAATTTTGAAATGACCTCAGAATATATTGTCAATACAACCATCCCTACCATCCTTATTTATGACATCACTACATGCACACACACACACACACACACACACACACACACACACACACAGCAGCAGCAGCAGCTATGAACTTATTGTCCTCCCATGTGCCTTCAAAGAGAAGGTAAAATAGATGCCAATACCACATTGATATTCACACATTTCTCCAAGAAAAAGAAACGCAGTCATTTGGGGAATCTGTCAAACGATATTGACTACCCACATTAGGAAGACTTAAATACTGCAGTTAGACTTCAGCGTGACTTCTTATCATACTTAGACAAAGCATTTTACCTTTAGCCTGCCATTCTTTAACACACACACACACACACACACACACACACACACACAGAGACGCACCAAAAAAATTGCATCCCCTAGGAGGGAGGCAGACTGTGGTCTCCACAGATTATGAACATCCATCTCAACGTTCAACTTCCCCAACCCAGGACAAAATCACCAACATCTTCAATGGGAGAAAATCCTTTATCGGCTGATTCATTTCCATGTTTTGTTTCTGCAGGAGACGGGATATCCTGTGAGGTCCTGAGAGGGAGGGGACTCTCGGTGTGATCACTTCAGATAATCCATTTAGCATTATTATTGTGATTGAGACAGTGAAGCTGGCGTTATGTTCAGCAACTGATTTTCGTGTACAACAGCCCTTCTTGGCCTTCTCATGGTCGTCTCCTCCCTTCCTTTTCTACCCTAGCTTGGATATCACTTCGTAGGACTTGGAAGACACCATGTAAAGAAGTCATATAACTCAACATTTGCTACTAAACGATGAAGTATTTGTTATGTGCCCTGAAACCTGCCCCCCACCCCCGCCGTTTGATTTTGTTTTGCGCCTCCTTTTAAATCCCACTGATTTTAGAGGAAGATGAACGCAAGAGCCAGGCTACTGAGAGAAATCCCAGTGTGAGTAAGCTCACAGAAGTCACAAGGATAGGCTCCGGGCTCATTAGTCAGCTAAAACCAGGAAATAAATATCCTCTTGTTTTGTGATCACCCCCTAGTTACTGCTGTAACAGGAAACATAAAGGAAAGGAAGACGTCTGAGCGCATTGCAGTCCCAGTTGGAAAGCAACCCTTTCCCACAACTCTCCTGAAATGTAGTTCTTAGAGGAAGGAGCCCCCCAATACCCCACTGCCATCCTGCTTACCTTTGAGATGCCAGAACAAAGTATCAGGAAGCCATTTGTCTGCATTGTGAGCTCCTGTTGATTTTTGGACTGGTGCGAACTGCTGCCCTTCACAGTGACATGCATCTGTGAAACATGGTTGAAGATTTTCTTCACACCAAGTATTCCATGAAGTAGAAAACAGGTCTCTGCCAACAGACAACAAATCAGGATTTTATAAGTAGCTTTATCTAAAGTCAAGTGAACTAGGAATAAGATTCACTGACCCCTTGTGGGGGAGGGGGGTTGGGGGAGGGGACAGGATGGAACTTTTGAGAAATTAACCAAATATAAATTAACCAAAGAAAATTTTGTTTTGTGTAGTAGGTAGTCTATGAATTTCTGGGCAGGTTTGATTGGTTGGTTGGTTTTGTTGTTGTTTTGTTTTGTGTCTCTCTTAGCAGCTCATGCCATGGTGGCTTACCCTCAATGTGATTATTTTGAGTGTAACTTACAAGCAAAAGCACTGGGGTTCTAGCCCCCAGAAATGTTGGCTACCAGTTAGCAGCTCCAATAGAAACCTCATCTTACTTTCCTGGGGCGTTTCCATCAATCACCATGGGCAACCTCACCAGGGTACACTGTCTCCTCAGCACTACCTCCTGCCCAGCTATGCTTCCCAGTTTGTCCCCATCCTGTGATGTGCATAGCCGTGACATTTAAGGTTGCAGTTTTGATTTTTTTTTTTTAACCTGTATTTCCCTTCCAGATTTGTCTGGAAGCCAAAGGGAGTTTTTGCTTACTGAGTATGTACTTCTTTGATAGTCTCATTGTGTACCAGTTTTCTATGTACCTTTCAGCTATGAGGAAAACTTGAGAAGGTCCTTATTGTTTTGAGGTACAACCAGAACCTCAAAAATTATCTCCCTCATATCCTCTGATGGCTTGTATCTGAGGGAAGTTTTGAAAACAGAAAGTGTTTGTGACAGTCTTCTAAATAGCTGGTCTGTTTCCCATTGAGTCACCTCCTTCCCTCTCACCCAACAATACACACTAATTATGGAGGCAAGTGGAGGTCATGTCCCTGGCTGGCTCACCCCTGTTTGCCCTTATGAATCTGATTGGGCATAGCTCAACACAATGTAGAGGATCCATTTAATCTGACTCATTAGAAAAGTCAAAGGGAACATTTTATACCTCCAAGTATCAGAATTGAATTTGTTTACTAGCTTTATTGTTCTTCGGCTGTTTAAATTGTGTGTGTGTGTGTGTGTGTGTGTGTGTGTGTGTGTGTGTGTGTGTTTGGCATTTTGGATACTGATCAATAGAAGATTATTTTCACTATTAGGTCCACGTGTGTTTAATTGATTATAAAAAAAAAAAAGAAAGAAAGAAAAGATCAGCAGGTCATGTGGGTGTGTCTCCATTGGTAGAGCGCTTGCTCCTCACGCTTGGGGCCTTGGGTTTCTTTCCCAGCGCCATATAAACTGCCTGTGGAAGCATACTCCTTTAACCTTAGCACAAAGGAAGTGTAGGAAAGATTTACGAGTTCGAGGCCACACTCATCTAGATAGAGATTTTAAGTCAAACTTGGAATGCATGAGATCCTACTTCCAAGGAGAAAAAAAATCTTTTCACTGAACAAAAACATCTTGAAGAGAATTACTAAGCATTGGATACAGCCATGCCCCCAAAGAGAAGACATGCCACCCTATTCTTGAAATGATTCAAACAACTGAGGTGGAAAATGGGCACCAAGTTTGCATTGCTCCAGCGATGGTGTAGGCCAGCCAGGTCTGGGTCTACGTTTTGACAATCTTCACGTTAAGTTTCACTTTAGTTTGCATGTCAAGACCCAACGCCAGTGTCAATGGCCACCTGCAATTTTTCAAAAAGCACACATTGAGTGTGTAGGGGGGTCACGTGTAGTTCAAGGTCTTCGGTAAGTGGTAGGGTAAATAACTAAGAACAGAGGCAACACCTGAAAGCTGCCTCTGCCTCCTACACTGTCCCCACCATCTTAATTTCTCCATGGAGGTGACTATGACCATTTATCTGTGCTTTGTTTCTTTTCACATTTTGGCTTTTAGTGAAGTAAAATAAGCAACTCCCCCTCAATTATCATTAAAAATTATTCCAATAAAGCCGACCCTCACCATCGTTGTCTATATTCCAGCAGCAGATCTCAGAGGTAGAATTGTGAGGAACACTTTATCAGTGAATGAAGCCAAGGCTGAGGAAGGGCTACTCCGTCCTGAGGACCACAAAGTCAAGAGATACACCTCTGACCTCAACCAGACAGGCTGAGGCGCATAGGTCAGCAGTAGAGCTCACTCACGTTCACCATTCAGAAGGTCCAGCTGGGTCCAATCCCCAAGACAAGGCTTGAGGCTTGAGGAAAGGACCCTGGCCTGTGTGCTGTACAAGCCTCCGTGTGTGCTACTCACTTAACTCCTTAATACATGACAGCTTCAGAGCCATTATTAACAACCTCAAAGTGAAAATGAGACTGTTTCCTGCAGTCTCTTGAACAAAAAGACACATTCATTTCTGATCAGCTGTCTCTCACTCCTTAGCAGTTATTAACTTAAACTAAGACAAAATCTTAACCCCTGTGAAAAAGGGAGAATCTTAAAATCCATTTCTGTTGTTGTTGTTGTTGTTGTTGGCTTGAACCGTCATTGAGATAGAGACTTACAGCGTGTTTTGTTACAGAAGAGGGACTCGCCCAGGATCAGCTGTCCCACACACTTGTACATGGACTGTTGCTAGAACGGTGGCTCTCAACCTGTGAGTGAGCCCCCCCCCCACACACACACCAAACCATGGAAAAACACAGACATTTACACTGTGATTCACGGCAGTAGAAAAATCACACTAGTGAAATAACAACAAAAATAATTGTATGGTGGGGGTCACGACAGCATGAGAAACTATATTAATAAAGGGTCTCAGCATTAGGATGGGGGAGGGCCACTGTAGTGGAGTAAGCGACAAAGTGTTTCCTCTGGTTAATTATCATTGAGGTACTAAGATTTCACCAACACTGACTCCAGTCCCAGCGGAGGACGGCTTTTTTATACTTGTGCAGCCAGATATTAAAACGGTGAGGAGAGCATTACTTCGAGGAACTCTGAATTTTCCATTCTGTGGAGACCCCAACGGCAGGATATGCATTTCTTTGGCATGGCTGCAGCAGGTGAGCCTGTGTAACTGTCACAGCTTAGAAGATGACGGGGTGCTAGTCAAAGGTTGCTGCATTTCACAGCGTCCTGGGCGACTGCTTCATGCCCCAGGAGGAGGGGATGCTTGGAGAGGAAGAAGGATGAAGAGCCAGAGAGTGACTTAGCAGTGTCGGTGCCCCCCTGCTTTGGCCTTAGATTCAACATGAGGGTCCTGTGCCATGTTCCGCCAACCTGAGTCAGGCAGCGTGGACTGCTCTAGCGTGGCAAGAGACCGCTCGATGCCGCTCCGCCCACATTATCTGGAAGCACTATAGATCTCTGTGTGGCTGACCATGTCTCCATCAGGCACAGCTCTGCAAATAAAGAGCCACCTGCTCTCTCCTCTACTGCTGGATCCCGCAGCAACACTGGGATCTTGGAATGGGGCCGCGCTGTTTGCTCATCTTTATCATCAGCGGTTTATAAAGAGAAGGGGTCAGAGATTGGCTTCCTCCCCAGCCACAGTGGTCACCGAAGCCCAGCTGGGGTAAGGCCAGAGAGTACACATGGTGAGGGTCCCACCCGGCCTGATTGAGTGTCTGCTGCTTCAACTCCACATTCACCCTGACTGATATGACCAAGCCAGTGTCTGTCATGCTTAGGGTCTATAAACGTATACTTGAAAGAAACCCAGGGAGCTGGGCAAGCAGATATATAAAGACACTCGGAGGCAAAAGAAAAAATAAATATATATATATATATAACCTGCTCTCCTCAGGTTCAAAACTCCCAAGTTTCATACGCCGTCTCTTCAGTAAGACATCCTGTGTTCTGTGTCTCTCTGTGTCTCCGTCTCTCTGTCTCTGTCTCTCTCTGTCCCCATCGTCTCTCTCTGAAGCAGACTCACCCTCTGCCCTGACCCCAACCAAGCACCAAGGCTCTCATTCTGGAAACTTGCTTGCTGAAGAAAAGTTAACTTGGCACTCGTCTTAAGTATTGACTCTCTGTCTTGAGGGTGAGGGCTGTAAATTCTCTCTCCTAAGATCCAAGTCGATTTGTTATCAAATCAGGCATTGAGAAGCTGATTCATTGCTATTCAGCGCTATGCTGATTTATATGCAGAATGTAAAACAGATGCCTTCTGTGATACATATTTATGGTGAGTGCTGTTCGAGGAAGATTTATTACGGATTCCTTTGTCGGGGTTTGCATGAGCAGAGCCATGATGACTTGTATTTCCTCTCAGCTGCCAATGCCAAACTCATTAAAAAGAGGTGTGACTATTAATATACATTGTAATACTGACAGGCTCTAATTTATAACACCCTGGCTGGTTGGAGTATTCTCCTGACTTGAGAGGTGGTTTCTGCATTTTTTCCTCTGTAGCTAAATGGTGCAAATAGAGATGCATATTCTCTTGTTTTCATTCTCTCTCTCCATTCTCTCTCTCTCTCTCTCTCTCTCTCTCTCTCTCTCTCTCTCTCTCTCCTGTCCTCTCTTCCCTCCTTATCTTTTTGTCTTCTATAGTCACCTGGTACAATCTGTTGAAAAGAGCCAACTGCTTCTGTGATCTTCCTTCCATCATCCCCCACCCCACACCCCAGATCAAAGCTAACCGGAGTTTGTCATAGTGCAGAGCTCACCTTCAGTGCCCTGCGTACATGGAGACACTGTTCTCTGTGTGAGGGCGCACACTCTTTTTCTAGGCTGACTTAGAGGGAAAAGAAGTTTCATGCCGCTAGCCTCATGCTTCCCTGGCTTGAGGAGCAATGGTTGGTCTGTACAAAGGGAATGAGAAAGTTACCACTCAAAGGTCAGGGGCAGGAAAGACACATTGCTAATATCAGGCATTTGAGGCAGATGGTGACAGTGTGTCAGGTGATGTAGGTGGGAAAATGGAGTGTTACCTGGAAGAACCGGCCAGAGAGGCTGGTCTGTAGACCTGGACCTCAGCATCTGGGAGAGGGCTCAAAGACACGCAGTGAGTACAGAGAGCAGCTTTTTCTCTACCTTAAGTTTGAGAAAAACTAGTTCGTACACAGTCACGTGAGTTGGGAGCCCAGCAAAGAACACCTGTGAGAGGCAGTGCCAACAGACACCGTGCTTAAATGTGTTTTTAGTCGTTCTAGGAAAGCATGTTTTTCTAGGTAGACAGAAACAATATGAGTGTTCTACCATCTTTTCAGGCTATGTAAGCAGTCATGGCCAGTGGTCACTGCCATGGGTGCAAAGGTCAAGGGATAGGGAAATCAGGAGACATGCTGAGTGATGGGTAGAGGCATCCAAATGAAGGCAGGCTATCTCGCATATGAGCAGAAGACCCAAATTTTAAATGAAAGATGAATTCTTATGTCAAATTTTCTTTCTGCTCCAGGCTCGTAGGTCGTTTTCAGGCAGCCATTTTACTGATCTTTCTTACAAGCGGTAAGAGGCCTCACCAAGTTTCCTCCAATCCACTCACATAGAGCAAAATTATCCATACTGGCCACTGCGCGTCTGTCCCTGTGCTGTCCATAGCACATGACAGTTAGCAGAAAAACACTGGGACGTGGGCAAAGGTGATGGTCAACAGTTTTAAAATAAGTAAATGGTTTTAAAATGTGACCTCTCTTTACATCATCTAAAACCAGTGCCATTGTCTCTCTGTATGCAAGTTCCAAATCTACAGATCCAACCAGAATTCGACCAAAAAATACATCTTCTGAACATGCACTTGCTTGTTCTTCCTCCCTGCTCTACACAGTATCTCAGTATTTTTTACGCAGCATTTACATTGACTCAGATGTCATAAAAATTTACATAATTGTCACCTAGAGACCATTTACAGCATCACAAAGTTGTAAATACATTCTATACAAAAGGTATACCATGTCAAGTTGTGTGACAAACGTGGCCATCTCCCAATTTTTGTGACTTATGTGGATCTTGTGACCAATACCCCCAAAGGTTCCTCTCAGGGAGAGCCATATTGCTGTGATGACTAACTTTGGTTGTGAAATTGTCTGACTCATGCAATACCTATGGCATTAGTCAGGCACATGTCTGGGGTGCCATTGAAAACTATTTCAGAGATTTTTTTTTTTAACTAAGGGAAGATGCTCCTTTACCAGACTTCATGGTACAGTCCTCACAGAGAGAACGGAAAACACAGTGGGCATCTAAGCTGCACTATGTGCCAGCTTCTCCTTGCTCTGACTCCGGTCTGCTGAGATCTGAGCCAGCAGCCCCTTACACCCAGAATTCCCGCTGTGAAGGACTCTGCCCTGTGAACTGTGAGCCAAAATAAAACAGTCCTCCTTTGAGTGGTCTTTTGTCAGATCACCGATCATTGCAATAAAAAAAGCAACTAGTACAACAGTGAAATTTCATATAAAATAATGGGGGTTTTCTAGAAAATGATGACTTTTTTTTTTCTGAGTAAAGAGAGATGGCCTTGGCACTCCCCAGGCAAAAATTCTCTCAACTAAGCCTGTATAGTTAATCACATATTTCTAGGAAATATCCCCATGGAAATCATAAATGTACATTGACTAATTCTAACGTGAAATTATGTGTGAATAAACATATACATATATAGTTAGAAACTATATGCATGTTACCTATAGGTAACAATGTATAAAAAATAACCAGGAAAATCTCCACAGGCCCATTTGCTTTGTCCAGCCACAGGGATGACCATGGGAGCCATGCGGCTAGGCAAGAGATGGCTGAGAGAAACTTGACTGATTCAAGATTGTAGCCCATCAACTTGCTTTCAGATTAGGGAGGCCTAGAGTGATGAGAAGGAAGTGCTGTGATTTAAATTTTGTTTTAATTTATTCTTCTCTCATATGTTACATCCCAACTATGGTTTCTCTTCTCTTCTCCCAGGCCCTCCCCCTACCCTACCCCTAGCCACTCTTCCTCCTCTCTCCATTCTTTTCAGAAAACGGCAGGCATCCTATGGATATCAACCAAACATGCCATATCATGTTGCAGTCATACTAGGTACCTACCCTTGTATTAAGGCTGCACTTAGACAGAGCCGCCCTGTAGGAATAAAAGGGCCCCGAAAGCAGGAACAAGAGTCAGAGATAGCTGAGGCTCCACTCTTAGGAGTCTCACAAGAAGACCAAGCTACACAACTGTAGCATTTATGCAGCCAGGCTTCTCGGTTGTCAATTCAGTCTTCTGTGAGCCCCTATGAGCCCATCTTAGTTGACTCTGTGGCTTTTCTTGTGATGTCCTTGACCCCTCCGGCTCCTACAATGAAAGGCTGTAATCTTTGTCATATACCAAAAATGTTTTGTATCTGCTGTTATATAAATAATCATAATAATTGGTAGGGCTCTGTGCTTGCTTCCACATCCAAGAGCCCTCATCCTCTATACAGCACTGAGTCCACGCCTCGGTCCTCGCAGCCACCATAGCACCATGTACCATTGTCTGTTTCCTGCTTCCATGGCTCTGTGAGGCCATAAACATGCTGCTGGATGACAAAGGGGGAGCTAGAAGGAGGACATGGTGACCAAAGACACCTGGAAGTAAGGCTTGCTCAAGCCCCCCATCTGTATGGGTAGCTCCCCGAGTTTGAGGATAGAGACCTCACCCTGTACCAATGTAATGCCATCTTTGGACACCTTCTCTGTACTTTATGGGAAAGATCAGAGGGAGGCCACCCTGGTGGATACGGTGAAGGATGGGATGGAGGACCTTCACTGCAAACACGCCACCCTCATCTATATCAAGTATTAGTATGTAAGGCTGTCTGCGTGAAGGCTGTGCCCGGGCACCGGAAGCTTTTTGAGACCCTGCTGTCCCAGAATGAGAAAGGCAGTGAGGATGAGAGTGAGAATGAGAATGTCCTGGCGGCCTGGACAACCTCTTCCTGCTCCTTGCATATGGGGTGAATCTCAGTGCCTCGCCCAAGACCCGTGAACCGCCCTCCGCCTTTCTGTCCTTCGCCCACTTTGTGAACTGTCCCCTCAATGGCAACGGCCAACAGTAGTGGACAGAAAAGACAGGAGTGGTTTGGCCCCCTTTCCCCGGGTCTAACATACTTTATAAGGCAGAAAAAAAAATGGCGCCTGGGATCTCCAACGTGTGACCAGCTTGCCCGCACAAACAAGTATGAGTTCTTTTTTGCCCTCTCAACTCCCAAGAGATTCAAGCGGCTCTGGAGTAGGCTCACAGGGAAAAGGCTTTTCTCCTCCCCTCCCCCTTCCTCCTCTTCCAGTTTATAGAGTGGATTTCAGAATCTCAACAGAAGTCTCCATGTCAGCAACAGATTGTAAGGGTGCTTGTTAAAGACAGCAAAAGAAATAGTGGGCGTCTGTTCAGCCCCTCGAGCCTCCTCAGATCCTCTGAAGCAGCTTAGAGGAAAGGCTTCTAATCACATCGTTACACCCCAGTAAACATGCTTCTGGTAAGAAAGGGCATCTAGTGTACCATGCTTTTCCTCGGGGACTATCATTTTTTTAAGTAAAATGTTTGTAAACCAAAAAGAAAGTCCCTTAGGGAGGGAGAGATGGCTCAGTGGTCAGTGGAGAAAGTGGTTAGTGTACAAGTATGAGGATCTGAGTTCGAGTCCCCAGTACCTATGTAAAAACTGGTGTAGCAGTGTGGGCCTGTAACCCTAGAGTTGTAGGAGCAGAGATAGAAAGATCCTGGCTGGAACAGCAAGCTCTGGGGTCAGTGAAAAGACCCTGTCACAGAAAAATAAGGTGATGAACAAAACTGAGAAACGTTCTCAACAGCTGGCTTCCACACAGGCATCCATTCATGCACACACACACACACACACACACACACACACACACACACACACACACACATTACACAAACACACATACAGAAACACACATACACACAAACACACACAAACATACACACACAAACATACACACATACACACACAAACACATACAAACACACACACATACACACACAAACACACACTTATATACACATTCACACATATACATATACACACACATATTCACACACATACACACACAAACACACACACATGCACATACACACAAACATACACACTTATACACACAAACACACACAAACACACACATGCAAATACATACACACACACACACACTAAATAAATAAATAAATAAAACAATAGCAAGCATTTTCTCTCTCTTAAAAAGACTAAAGACTACAGGCTATTTGTTTTCACCACAGCCCTAGTGTTCTTTCTGGAATTGGTCCTGATGTTCCCATCATTTCAATGTCAGTCAACACGCCCTCATGAGCCAGGTACTAAAGCTTACAGGGCCATTCTGAAAAGAGAACAGAGCCAACGGCTACCCAAATGCAAACTGGTAGCAGAAAGAGCCCAGGGAAATGTGTAGCTGTCACTAGCAATCAAATTGGAGGCCAGAGAAAACTTCTTTTTGTACAAAGAGCTGATCACATGTTGACAGCTGGAATCTACATGGCTCCTTAGCCAATAACCTCACGCCTTCCCCACATTCCAACACCAACAACACAATAGTGGCACAGAGGCGAACTGACACATTCCACGTGGTCCAGCGGTCCCATGCCCTCTCTGCAGGCCTGGGTCTCCTTGTCTGCAGTGCATTGACTTGTTTTAGAGACTAAACACATCTTCTCTCTAGGACACCTATACCATGGGTGCTCGTTGCCACCCTCCTTACAATGCTTGCCTGCAAGAGGGACTTGACCTCTGGGTAAAAGATGAATAATCAAAAGCTCAGTACATGAAAAACAAACAAGCAAACAAACAAACCAAAAACATTCCTTTAGCTTTCCTCCAAGTGGAAAAAGAAATGTCTGTAGCCAGTGTCTGTCACACCAGATTCTTGTCAGCACACCACAGAGCCTTTCCCTGTTTCATCATAGGTGGTTTAGTAGATGAACTTTAACACCAAGAGATGTGAGCTGTGGCACACCAAGGGCTAATTAGTGCACATTGTTTATATTGCCTGATGTAAAAAACAACAAAATGTCATCTGAGAAGAGACATAAAGTCTCCACAATACCCAAGAGCAGGCAACGCTTTCTTTGAATATAAGTGCATTTTGTTCATAATTCTGGCAGCATCATCCACTACTGGGTAAATATCCCCTACCACCTCAGACCAGAATGTTCTTAGGAAGAAGGTTACATTAGGGACAGTGTCTGTTTACAGTATTATACACTTTGTTTAACAGAGAAGTGCAAAGTGGGGAGGACATGCAAGGTTTGCGCCCCTGACACCGAATCCAGCAGTGTAAATGTGCACTGTTTAAAATGTACACTAGGCCAAGGCAAGAGGGGACAGTTTAAGTCTCAGCCATCCAGGAAGCTAAACTACGATTGAGATTACCAGATTAAGAGTTCAAGATTAATCTGAGAGCATAGAAAGCTCCCATGTCTCGTGGGGAAAAGAGAAAACATGCATATTACGGATTATTAAGGAACTAGTTAACAAGTCCCAGGCAGCATTAAGTATTCAAGCCTTATGCTAGAAATTGAGGTGGCTGGGAGCCTTAAGTATGACGAAGCAGCCGTGATTAATTTCTGCCACTAGGGGGCAGAAGGTAGTTCTTTTCGGAACTGACTGCTAGGCAATCAACCATCACATCATTGTAACATCGAAGGCACTTCAAAAAGACTCAGATGTTTAACTATTGCGCTAGTGATCATACATTCATATTGGGCTGCAGGCCAAGAGAGAGAAAGAGAGAAAAAAAAACCCAGAGATTTGTAGCTGAAAGGCTATAAAGTGGTGGATTTTACCTTAGAGCGAAACCATCTTCAGTGACAAATTTCAAAGGCCATATGTATGCGATTTCCATGAAAAGCAGGCGACCCTAAATTTCTTTGTTTAACTGGGAGCAATCTTCCTCGCAGAACAAGCAGGTTCTTCCCTTCAGCTCCTCTGGTTTATTGTGCTGTTGCGGAACTCGCGTTCCTTTCGAGTAGAACAATCAGAATTCTAGGAATACAGCTTAATGCCAAAGGGTATTTCATTGACACTGTCACCAGCAGCATCTTCAAGGACTTCACCCCAGGCACAACAGTACTGAAGGCAAATGAATGTTTAGAGCGTTCTGATAAAGAGCGCTGTGTTTTTGTTTACGCTTTTCCTTTTAAGTTAAACTTTCCAATTCAAGCGTTATTCTACAGTAACTGCTCACGGTTCCCAATGCAATTTTCCAACTGGAGACACTGTGACCATTTCCTCCTGTACTTCAAGCACTAAAAGGGACGAGTCATTAGGATTGTGGAGATTATTTCTGACAAAAAATAGTTTTGGCTCAGGGGACCTCTTTGGAGTGTTTGCTGTATATGCTTGTGATTGTATTTTACACTGGAGACCCAGATACTTTGAACATACTTCAGAATATGCTAAACAATGAGAAACATGTAAAAAAAACAAAACAAAACAAAACAAAATTATCCATGGCAGGTTGTTTGGGGGTTATGGAAAGGGTCTTAGCTTGGCATTCAGGGAATTAATAAATTTAAAAATATTTAACTTTTATCTGTAATGGGGTGATTTTTTTTAATGGGGTGATTTTTAACTCAATTTTTTTTCTTCATTTTAGAAGACTGTGGTCCCAGGGAAAGCCGGCAAAGTCTTCTACGAAGTGCTGAGTTTGGCAGGGTTCCTGCCCCCACCCTTTCAGGAGCACAGGCCCCCTTTGTAAATAGAGATAGTCAGACTAGGACGCACCTCCTTTTGCACCGGGAGTGTTACTTGATATGTATCAATATTTCCTGACAGCGCCAACAAAGCAAAAATCTCAGGCCTTCTGGTATCCTTAGGTGGCTAAATATTGTTTGCTTAAGTCAGCTCGCCCCAAACCTTTTATGCTGCCTGACAGTTGATTGGGACGAGTCCCACTAACTTTCTTAAACTGTGCAGTCATCCGTTTGGTGGCCGGCTCCGGGGGTTCCACATGAAATCCTCTTTAGATAAATTCATACCCGCTCAGGGCGATTAGTCTTACAGCCTGCTTGGCTCACTCATCTTTAAGGACTATACTTTCATCATCAGTGTGGGGCTGAGGTTGTCACCTATTAACTGTCTCTTTTGCCTTGTCTGGAAAGCTCAAAACTGGTGGAGAAGACGCCACCAGAAACAAACAACAACAACAACAAAAAAAGAATGAAGAAAGAAAGAAGGAAAAAGAAAGGCAAGAGAAGAAAAGAAAAGAAAAGAAAGGAAGAGCACCTTTTTTTTTTTCCTCCTGCCTCCAAAGATGACAGGCTGAAGTTGACAACCTAATCCTTCAGGCTTGTCTTACTTACTGAAGGCTCAACTAATGTCAAAGAGGCGATCTGATAGCTGCCTTCATGCCAAGCCTAACAGCTCTATTGCAACAAGAAACTTTCACATTAAATTTCCATGTGTTTTCCTTCCACACTGCTTCTTTACTTTACTGCCCACCCTTCCCTCACCCGACTCCCACCCCCCTTTCTTTCCTAAAAGAAGAAGTCTTCTAGGCTGCAAAAACCAAATAGAAGCTGCTGGAGAGGGCCAGCTGGGAGCCAGTCAAATTAGTGGATTATTATTACCTTGGGGACCTTAGAAATCAAGTTTGTTATTGGCAGCCCCCTGTTTCTGTAAGAGCTGTTAGTAGCTGAGACGTAAAGGCAGTTTGTCAATCAGCACAACATTATTTTCTTAAGTGGGTAACTGCCATTTGTCTCTTTTAGTTTGCTACTGCTGCCTGCAACCAAGTTTACCTCAGTTTTTTTTTTCTTCCTCTAGAATCAGTAAGAAGGCCAATTCACACAGAAGCCAAAAGAACAATTTTCTTGTAACCTGGGAGGAGAGGTGAAGGATTTGGTAGTCTCTATACCATGCAGTCTTACAGAAAGCAGTAACAACTTGTTAGGCTCACTGGAAAATATAATAAAAATAGGGATTGAGGATGGCCACTGCTTTGTGTGTGGTTTGGGCATTAGATAATGTTTTCCGGGACTCAGGGTCCCTTCCTTCTGGGCTGGTGCTCGCTCGGCAGCATCCTTGCTGTTACATTTGAAGCTAAACAATTCATCTGAGGATTTTAACTTGAGTCCATGGGTTTTTTTTGTTGTTGTTGTTGTTGTTTGTTTGTTTTAGCTGCTGGTGTGATCTTAGTTTTCCAAGTTCTGTGATGAATTTAAAGGCAACAAAAGGGAAGGGGGTGCTGCGGGAAGCACCAAATTTTCAAGACTAGGGGCTCACAGTAAATAAATCTTTTCTGAGCTGTTAACTTCTTCCCTGGGGTAAGCTGTCTTTTGGGGGGGACAGCCGGAATGCAACGTCCATGCTGAGTAGCAGGCATCTTCTTCTGCTCTGATTAATGTTCAGAGGGGGAAAAGTCTTCAAAATTAGCCTATTGTAAAATTATATGTCTGAGTGGAACAGCAAGGTGCCTTAAACATCTTTTTTTTTTTTTTTTTTTTTTTTTTTTTTTTTTTTTTTAGGAACCGATTTTACCATTTTCTCACAAACATTTGCTAATTGAATTCTGTTAACTCTTGAAGCCACTTTATCTGCCAGGTGGCCGGATTGATTAGGGACAGGCGAGGGTATGAGTTCCCACCTGGAGAAATTTATCAAGGGTTAATCAGCAAGCAACTGGACGTACAAAGACAAGGGGAGGGGTGGGGTGGAAGGGTGGATTTCTCACCATGTAGATTCTGAAGCTATTTTTAAAATGATATCCACAAGTTTCATCACATCTGTAATAAACTGTGCAAGAAACTGCAGAACCTTCCAAGACACTCTGCCCACGTTAGTTGGATTTTCCCCATTTCTATATTTAAAACAAATATCCGTTCCCCATCCCTGCCCTTTGCAACTTGAATTCAGGAAAGCAAGAAAACTCATAAGCTTTGCCTGATTATGAGTTTGTTTGTTTTTCGTGCCTAGTATTGCATTTCAAATTGCTCGGCAGAAAAGAAAAACAAAATTGGAGGGGGGGGGTTTGCTTGTGTTAGCTTTAAAAGGCAGCTACAAACATACTCTCCTTCTATGTGTCTGCGTTTTATTGTAGGCAGTGTCCAGCTTGCATTGTAAACTTGAGGAACCTAGGTAATGTGCACCATCACAACTATCAGAAACAGTACGCATTTATAACGGGTCACGTACAAGAAATTGTTGTGTACAGTGGATAAAGGAAGCAGACTTATTGTGTATTGTGGTGTTTAAGACATGGGAACACTAAGCATTGTGATTTCAGGGTTAGGCTGCGCCCATTTTGCAGATGGGGAAAATTGAAGTGACACTGTCTCCAGAAGGAGGGGCATCAGTATCCAGTTAACAGAAAAATCAGCCCAAAAAACCTAGGTGTTTTGACCATCAGGAAACAGATGTAAATATCACAATCTCCAATACTCAGGATCTCTTGCCTGTACACAAGGTGTGTACACAAAAGATGATGTTTGAGAAAGTTAAATGCAAATTAAATGCTGGAACTAGGAACGAGAGTGATATAATAAATCCGTTTGCCTAGGTCCGTGTGATAGTGACCCTTTTGTAAGCACAGAACAGACTCTAAAGAAGAAACAACACAGGCGATCTGAGCTGTCTTCATGCTGCAGATTGTGACTGCAAAAGCATCCTCCGGGACGACGCAGAGAACAGCTCCCAGCAGCCTGGCTTGCAAGCAAGGACCTAGCGGTTAAGCATCCCTTTCCATTTGACCATGCTAGGTTTTTGCCTGCAAGGGGCGGCGAAGCAAGGAGCTGGCTCTGTAATGTCTTCCTAGTCCTGGCGCAGTTCTGCGCTCCTCCCCCCGCCCCCCCCCCGGAACACATGGCCTCCCCCAGCCCGCCTCCCCACTTTTGTTTTATTTACGAATATGTTGCCAGAATTCCAATGAGTTATCTATTCTGTGCCCCGTCATTTTCCCACCGAGGCCTTGTCGCCGGCTGACTCAGGGTCCAGTCGCAACAGTGAGAAGAAAAGAAGACAGCGAAAGAATTCTTTTCAAGTTTTTTTTTTTTTTTTATGTTTCACTCATTTCTCTCTCTGTCTCCTCCCAGGCCTCCTCCCCTCCACTGCCCCCTCCAACCTCCCTGGCCTCCCCCAGCCTCCTAGGCCCTCCTTCGCCCCTTTATGTTACACGATCGCTCAAATTGAAGCTCAGGAGGGTCCTATAGGGAATGCATAGGAACCCTGGGAGAAAAAAGCCCCAACAAGCTATACACCAGATGTATAACGTTATATGGTCAAACTGGCAAACACAAAAGCTGAAAAACAAAAGGCGTGAATTAGGGGGAGGCATTCAAAGGCGTGTTTTCAAAACAGCCGGCCAAGAGCCGGGATCCCCCTCCTGAGACTAAATGCTTGAAAGAAAAGGTGCTAAAGAAAGAAAGGAAAAGAAAAAAAAAATTTAAAAGCCCATTTTTTCTAATTAGCTGAGGCCTAACAAGGCCCTGAATTTAGCAACTAGTTTTCATCAAGGGGGCTGTGCCTGTGAATCTGAAAAAGATGCTTTGAAACCTATGATGTAGGCCTCCGACCAAAGCAAGCCTTGGTCCTTGTGGGTTTTTTTTGTTGTTGTTGTTATTGTTTGTTTGTTTGTTTGTTTGGTCTTGTTTTGTTCTTTTGTGCTCCCCCTGGCTTTGCTTTTGGGGGTCTGCCTTGCTTCATAGCTCGCAGGGTCCCCCCTTCCCCCCCACATCCTTCTCCCCAAAATAAAAAATATTAGCTGGGCACTATAAAAAGAAAAGAAAGCCACAATGGGGGTCCCAAGTCCTTCTCTGACTCAGGGGCAGCATCTCGCCAGCCAGCCACAGTGCAGAAATGCTAAGCGACCCATTCCAGGGCGCTGTGCAGAGGACCAAAAGGAAAGGTGTTGCCTTAGAGTGTGTGCCTGCTCCTGTGTGCCTGAGTGGGTGTTTTCTGTAAACGCTGGGCTCCACATAAAAGGTGCTCCACCACTGTGAATTTAGATTTTTTGAGGCTGATCTCTTGCTGAGAGGTTTTTTTTTTCTTCTTCTTCTTTTCTCCTTCAGTGCAGCAAGGTTTTTAAGGCTTTAAGGTGTATAGCAACCCAGCTGCTTGCTCCCGAACTTTGGCAAAGAACACACACTGACAGAGGCGGTTTTACTTTTTTATTGTATTCCTACCATGTTCAAAATAAGGAGGAGCTATGCACTGGACCTCTGCTGCCTGACAAATTATGAATCTGAATTCTTCAAACACATTCCTAATAAGAACACAAAATAGAACTGGTGGGTGACAGTTGGGGCACAGACATTCGTTGAGAAAGAAGGCAACTTGAATTGCTTCACGCTCTGGCTCCAATTGCCTGTGGTCCTGCGTGGGGGGGATTTAGTAACAAACACTTGTTCTAATGAGTTGGCTTTATTAGGGGGACTCCTCATATTCTTTGATAAAGAGTAGAGCTATTCTGAACTTCTGAATGCAACAGAAGGTCTCTTGATATTCTCCTCCTGAAGGCTGTACTGTGAGATTGCATTTCCTTCCCTGTGCTTGCAAAAGGCTTCTAAATTTTTTTTTTAAAGGCAGAAGAGTGGGCAGCAGACAGATAAGAAAATATAGAGCTTGCAGGTAGCAGTTATCCCCCAGAACCGAGGCCATCAAAGGCACTTGCAAAATTATTATGCTAAAAATGTGTTTTGCCTTCGCAGCTGAACAATCCGGATTTTAGTTCAGTCATCTCCTGGCACATTTTTTTTTTTTTGACAAACTTGTGGCAATGGATAAAACAGATTCATTAGCTTTGATTAACCTTCTTTAACTAGAGTTAAAAACCTGCTGGAGGCAGCTGAGCTACCAATGCAGCCTTAAAGATACTTTATCATGTTTAAGACCCAATTACTGCTGCACTGAATACGAATAACACATCACAATAAAATGTGGTACAAACAGGCACTCCACTGCACAGCAAATAGTCATTAATTTATAACAGTGACTTCTCTGTCTCTATGGTGTGTCTGATGGCTGCCCTTAATTCAAGTTAAAGACTCCAAAACTGGAGACTGATATAAGAAACTGTGTTCCCCAGAGGTATTGACTGTTGGATTTTCACCCCCATCTCCCGCTTTAAGTAAGAGGTCTGAGCACACTCCTTCAGTAATTTAAAAAAAAAAAAAAAGGTAGTGAAGGGTAAATTGAGTCTGAAATTCAGCACAGGTTCTGAGTAACAGGATATTTATAATAGGGGAAAAAATCCTTAACATGGATCTTTGAGGTCTGGAGCACAAACTATCAGTAATTAGGAATTAGGAATATTTTCTTTAGGAAACTTAAATATTAAAGAAATTAAATATTAAAGAAAATATAAAAGTGCCACCGTGTGGTCCAGGCTATGCATCTTGGAAACAAGCAAGGTGGAAAACTAGAGCAGTGCACAAGGAGTTAATTTTGGACAGGCTTTGACTGAACCACCGGGGCATAATGAACAGTGAGATACTGCAGCTTTCAGGCAAAACAGAGTAACAACAATTAACAAGAGAGAGGGGGATAAAGGGAAAAACAGTCTCCCGACAGCTAACTACCAAGAGCAATCCAGTGTTTGAAACAGATAAACTCGAGGCCACCAAGCAGGCTGCCATGGCCCATGCCGCGGCTGGCTTTGTGCAGGGGTGTGTGGAAGACGTTACACCATTTGTGAGCCAACTGTTTGTGGGTTTCTTCTCATCTGCTTTAAAATATTTGGTTTTGCTGTATTTCCATAATAACCACAACCACACTCTCCCTCCAACTCTCCCCCCCCACTGCCCCCCCCACAACAACAGATGTGTGTTCTAAAAGGAAAGAGAGACACTGATATAATCAGACACTAGTTAGAGCGCTTTCATACCAAATTCTCCAGCAAATTCGGAAAAAAAAAAAAACCTCGCAACCACTGATGGAATTAATCTAAGGTCCTTGATTATTTGAAGTTCTAAAAGTTTTCATTTTGCATTTTGTGTCTGAATGTATAGGGCTTTATTTATCAAACTGCTGCATAATTTTCCCTTCAGTTTGGAGCTGTGATTGTGAAACAAATAAATTGAAACTTAAGGATCCGTTCTCTCCAAATTTAGTTCCATTATCGCTTTAAGAATGTGCACTACTTGATCATACAAAAGGGGAGTGTGTGGACGGTTGTTTGGCTGCTAGCTCAGCAGTATGTGGGGTAGCACCACACTCTTCCGGTTCCTTTAGGGTTTTTTCCTATTGGGGTGTGTGTGTGTGTGTGTGTGTGTGTGTGTGTGTGTGTGTGTGTATGTGTGTGATAATTCATGGCTATAGGAGAGCTTCTAACCACTAACATTCGTTCCTTTAAAGCAAGAGAGCAAGCATAATATTTTTCAACTATTTAAATAAAGCAAGTCCCATTTTAATTTTGAAAAGGGATATTAATTGCTTTTTTGAAAATCATATTTTATCAATAATGTGCCTGTACTGTAGCTACCACTTTCTTTTGTCTATCAATACAGACCTAAAGTATATTACACGTTCCACATAGTATCGGATCTTTTAGACCTTGATAGGCTATTAAATCCACATATTGGTCTCAGATAAATACTTTTGTGATACTACAATAGCATGATAGTATAATACTATGATACATAATAAAAGCTATGCCTTCTTGAGTATAGTGCCGTAGTCCCTGACTGTATTCAACTTGAAAAGGTTATTTAATCTCCTTCCTTTAGGCATGCTACTAGATGGACTACATCTAAACACCAAAACCTAGTTAGAGGTAGAAACCAGAATGAAAGTTTAAAAACAATCACAGTGATGATCTCGTTGGCTTTCTGCCTCTCTATAGAAGCTGGAACCACTTAACCCCAACCTCAGAAGTAGCCTGGAAACCCTGGAAACCCAAATGCCTGGAAACCCTCTTGACCCCAGGCCTGGGGAATTCAGAGAGCAACAAGACCCGTCATCCGTCAGCCAAGCACGAAATCCCCTTGGCGCCTAGAGAAGCTTGGTTCCATTTCCAGAGACTTGGCCCAAGTCTGTTCCATGGCACAAGCCTTGAACTCTTAGTTCACGTCAGTCCACTTCGTCCCGTGCTGGAGCCCAAGTGCAATTCAACATCCTGCTTTTCCATAAAGAGCCCTCTTCTGAGCATCTGATAATATGTTCCCTAGACACCTGACATGCCATCCCATCATTCTAGGGCTCAAGATGTGAATGGGGAGCAATGCAGTATGGACTAAGTGCCTTCTGATCTGACATTATGTACCTATTTTCATGCCTACTGCTCTGAAGCCCCATTTTGTTTACATTGCTTAGATAGATACACACCAGACAGTTAGTCTTTGACATCTCAGGAAGTCCTACATGTTAAGAGAACATTTCTGGGGCTCTGTCCATTAGGCAGGCTCTGGCCAGCTCTGTTCTAGCGTATTGAACGGCATAGTGATCGTGACACAAGATGCAAAGACAGATGAGAAGAGCAACAGTGCTACAGTCAGGATGATGGGACCTTCAACGGGCTTCGTTGTTCATGTCTCTTGTTCTCAGCACTTAAAGCTTTGCTTTATCATCTCTGAAGCTTTGACCCCGTTGGAACTAGCCAGTCTTCACTCATGATAGGAGCTAGCAAATCCACAGAATTTTTGTCTGCAGTGTTCCACTATAATTCCAGGGCCAGCCTGCACAGAAGGTCTATCATGTGCACACGAGACAAGGAATATCAAGGCACAATGTAAGTTCAGTAGCTGTTTGCAGCCATCAGTGTGGGAGTGGGAAGCTATGGAGAAGTGAGGGAGAAATCTTTGCCCAGGGCTCCTTTGCATCCTGCCAAGATGAGGCTTATGACAGGAGCCCTAGGAAGGAGACGGCCCTGGGTGCCTAACTTGTTTCTTCTTTACTCCATACGGAAAAGACCATGAAGGATCAGATTCAGCACTTACCTTGTTGGGGCCACCTGGACGGTGTCAGTTTGCACTGCTTGACTCTTGCTGGTAATTGCCCTTTGATGTGTTTCTAGATGCCATTTGAGATAATGGGCAGTAGAATCACCACAGAAAAGGGGATTTGAGTGTAAGCCTCTTACACATTTTTTTTTAATCTTAAAACTTGGAAGAGAATGGTTTCTAAGCTTGCATTGGAACCATTTAGGAAACCAAAACCAAACAGAGAAGTGCAAGAACTCCCAACTGGAGATTTAAGTTCAGTTGGCCTGAGGGAGGAGTGGGCTAGCTAATTTAACTTGAAGAGATCTGGGATTGTTCATATTCCGCACAGGCAGAGACCGCTGCCCTACATCTTCAGTTAACTAAGCTTGTGTCTAGCCATTGTACAACTGAACAGTGGACAAAGGGAGAGGCTAATCTCTCCCGTCTTGCCAGGCTAGTAAGAAGACGCAAGCCTTCTTGTCTGAGCAGCCACCATGCTCTTATCAATCCAAGTCACACTTGCCTCAGGGGACTTGATGTGTATCACTAAGGCATAAGTTTGAATCTGTCCTCCTTCAAGGCCGAGGGTCTTTTTCTGAAGTCCTAACTAACCCTTGTTAACCAACTCCTGGATTGGACCAATCTGGAGTCTTTATGTCTTGTTCATCGGAGCTTGTGTCCCTCTGGGTGTACCACATCCTCCCACCCTAGCCTCTCTCTCCCCATACTCTGTTCTTTGATTTCTGAGAATCCAAATGGTACACCCTGCTACCGCTCTTTCTAGATGCTGTATACCAAGGTAGCTAAAGTCTTCACACAGCCTCCAGCTTCAGAGATGAATTCTTTCTCTAGCATCCTCATATCCGCGTCCTTGATGACAACACTTTCTGGATAGGGACCAGCTTGTCTTTCCTCTCAGCTACCAATTTCAATCCCGTTGGTCTGGAACCTTGAGTGTTCTGCAAAGCCGAGAAGCCAGTAACAAGTTCGTCATTTGTGATCCTCCAGATGGAATTAAAATAATGTGAGACCTAACACATTGCCTCTTTGTTTTATTTCTCCTTCCACCCTGCTTCCCCAAGGAGGATGCAGCAGCCCATGGCCACTACCCAGTATCTGTATATCTCTAAGAGTGTATTTTTTTTAAAAAAAAACTTTTTAATAAATTTATGGGCCCTGACATTGTATAATATTTGCAGGACACATTATGGCTTAGGTAACACTTTCATATGCATTATCTCATTTAATCTTTCATGAGGAAAGTGGCTGACTCATCTATATAAAAATAAAGAGAAAGGAACTTAACTACACAGCATAGCCTAGAGAGAGAGAAGTGAAGTGACACTAAGTGGCGGCTATGTAAGAACTCCACACACATCTCTTAAACTCCTCCCAGAATGCATTGCCTATCGCTTACATCCTTCTGAACAAGGCAGCTACTACTTTGCCTTTCCCTCTCTTTTGGTATAAATATTACACAAGGCAGATGATTAGCCAGGTCTCTGAAGAGTTCTTCTACTTCTTTGTGTGGGTCCTTTACTAATTACCTAAGGAGAATGTCATACATTTCTGAATTAACATTTTCTTAGGAGTCAACAAAGTTTTAAAAGCTTCACCGGCTGAAAAGCAATGACAAAATTTAACGTAAAGTTAGACCTAAGGATGTATCATCCCTTCCCAGGATTCCTCGCTTTCTTTTGCAGCCTTCCGTCACAAGAGTTTAATCACACTACTGGTATGTGAGGAGCAGAGGTTGTTTAATGAACTCTGTAGACATTGCCATTTTTGCTGTCTGGAAGTGCACAGGAGTGAGTGTTCAAGGATTCATCAAGAGTTACGTATTTGGTGCTGGATCACAACGACCAAGTGCAGGATTTAGGACTGTGAACACCATAAGTGCTTAAAATGGTTGAAAAGGAGCTCATTATAGATGCACAAACAAATTCCAACAAGCACCACTTCATTGTATCCCCCAACACACACATCAGGGAGATTTTTCTCACTCTGGCCCCCAACCTGAAAAAAAGTATTAGGGCCATTCTCAGCGTCTTTTGTGTATGAGATAACAATGTGAGAGAACAACTCTCACCCTTCCACTTACACCACTATCAACAGCCACCAAATCTGTGGTTTAACTCATGAGAATGGGTTTTTTATGTTCAAACTGGGAGCTATTAATTATATTGTTCTGAAGTCCCCGGTCATTGAATCAGTAAATGCATAAGGAGCAAACAGCACCAGCGTTGTTTTTCTACTCACTATGGATACTATGGTGAGCAAAGCAGCCAAAAAGTCCTGCTCTTAACATACAAGAAAGCCCAGCGAGACCATGAGCTCAGTCTATGCTTAACGCAGAACCGGTTGACTCTTTTCAGAACTGAGGTGGGTGAGTAAAGGGGTCAGACTCACTTGGGAGAATCTAACTCTTTGGTGTAGTATCTGCTTTAACTGCCTGGATACAAAGTTTAATCAAGTAGCAAAAGACTTGTATTTCAGGAATCTTCTTTCTACCACTAGAAGTCACAGCCAGAATCTGCCCATGGAGGTAGCCATGTAGAGACGGCCGTGGCAATCCCTGCATGCGACACATCAGGCCACACAGTGGAACAAAATTATCAAAGGCCTGCCCGATTTTCCTTTCATGTTTGTGGGGATTTCTTTTCTTTTCTTTTCTTTTTTTTAATTGCCTTCTGATAATCTCCCAGTCTTCCATGGTACTCCCTGGATTTTATACAGTGAGTTTTAACATTTTGACTTTGCTTAAGATGAAATATGTGTGTTTGAAAATAAGTCCGGCTTTGACACAGTCAATAAAAGTCCAACATAATATATTAAACGATAAAAATAGGTATCTGAAGGTATGGTATGCTTCTCAGACTCAGGAAGTGACTTGAATTAGATTCAAGAAGGCAATGTACTTTCTTGTTCTGATCTAAACCAACAAATAAAGAGAATGTCTCAGAAAACACAGTTCTACAGACATGAGACATCTGGACACTTTAAAAAGGAATCCACATTCTTGGCAGTATGTCCAAACTTGAGGGCTAAATCTTCTGAAGTTTGCACATCACCATTATGAGGGGAGAAAAAAAAAAGCTTCTCTGCCATCATGGATCTTTGTCATATTGTGTCAACTTTATCTGTTGTTCAGGATCTCTTCTTAGAGCGTTGAGGAGCTGAGAGCAAATACAGTTTCATTCCATAAGGCTGTGGAACTTGATCCCATTTGTTCATCACACAGGGAAGGTACTCCTTGTAATTTGCAGCTCATGATTTCGAATGCTGGCAAAGGTCACTGGCTTAGTTCAAATAAACAAAACGCCTTCTCTATAACATTCTGGCATGGGAGGCAGATAACGGGCAGCTAGAAGA
Organism: Acomys minous; assembly: GCF_964271855.1. Classification (NCBI taxonomy): domain Eukaryota; kingdom Metazoa; phylum Chordata; class Mammalia; order Rodentia; family Muridae; genus Acomys; species Acomys minous. The sequence goes on from NC_140484.1 coordinate 107,355,499, forward strand.
CAGGGAAGCAGAAAGGAAAAAAATCTGAGGCCTGTCTAGCTTAAGTTTAGGGTAGGCTTAATTTTAGTAAATACAAAAATTACTGGAAAGAAGGCAAGCAAAATAAAAAAAAAATGGCTAAGATAAAACAAACAAAAACTAGCCAGTGGGTCCAAATTTCACAGGAGGATTTTTAAACAAATCTTCTAAGTCGGTCAAGCCTACTCCAGTTCTAACTGCTGGGGACTGTCATCCTGAGAACCCAGCTGTCCTCTTCTCAGTGCATCCCTCCTATTGTTTCGGGCTGTCTGCTAAGAGGAAAAAAGAGGTTCTTTATACTTTTTGGAAAGTTCCAGAAGTCTTAAGTCTAGACAACCACAGCAACCAATACTGATGAGACTTATTTTCAGAAGAAAATAGCTTAACGTAGACAATCACTTTCTGATCTCCACCCCCACCCCCACCCCTCTCTCTCTCTCTCTCTCTCTCTCTCTCTCTCTCTCTCTCTCTCTCTCTCCTCCTCCCTCCCTCCCTCCCTCCCTCCCTTCCTCCCTCCCTCTCCACCTTTCTCTTCCTCTTTGTCTCTGATGGATGAAGGGACCAGTGAGAGTGGTATTATGCTATGTAGCCCTGGCCTCAAACTCACAGCACTCAATCTTCTGAGTATTGGGATTGTAGGCTTGTGCAAACAGAGTGGGACATTTGTTTTATGTACCTTTAATGGAAGATGTACTATGTTCAGGCTTTGGATATCTACTCTTTAGTCCTTCTAGCTCTAACTCTATAGTAATATGTCCATGCGTCCATATGTCTGTAGTGGCAATTCCAGAATTAAGCCTCAAGACTTCCTCCAAAATTCAGAAGTCCCAATAATAGCGATGTCTGCTAATAAACAATCCAAGTGCAGCATCCTCAGATGCCCCCAGAAGCGTCTCATGCCTTGCAAGTGACAACCAAGAGAACGGTGGCATTAAATTATTTTTCAAATATGGATTTACCACATGCAGAGTCCATGGACTCTGGAAAAGAGTCTGGTGTGGAAGGAAAGGCTGGGCATTTTTGCAACATGCTTTATCTAAAGAGCACCTTGAAAAGCTGACTGCTAGACTTATGGGAAAGGTCTTGCCTAATGAACTTGTGAAAGTTCCCTGGTGTTAGGATAGTGGGCTTTGCTGGGAAACACACTGGATTCTGGACCCCAGCAAAGAAAATCACTAGCTAGCACTCCATACCAAAGTACAGGCAGGACTTGCAGGAAGAAGCCAGGCTGGGGCGAGCCTTGGAGACCAGACCAGAGGTGCAGCTAGACTCCTCTAGGCAGAAAGAAGCTTCCAACAGGGAGGCTCAGGGGAGTCTTTGCAGGACTGTTTACATTAGGAGTCATTGATTTCAGAACGAGAATGCCAAAATGCAGATTCCAAGAGCAAGAGGGCACAACAATGATTTAGCATCCCAAACTCCTGTGTTTATGATTCTGTCACCATTCCTCAAATGGTGCCATGAGTATGCGTGTGTATGTGTGTGGGGAGGGGCAGGGGGTCAGAACCTTCATTTGGAGGTACACAGAGGCTGCCCAAATGTCTGCCTTTGATGACATAAAATAGGAAGTTCTCCTAATGTGAATTAATAATCACAGATTATCATATAGAAACTGAACAAAATAAAAAGTAAGGAGTTTAAAATATTTGGGGATGCTTTTCTGACATATTAATAACATGAAAGAAAAGTAATTAAGACTTCTAAATAATGGATGTTAATCTATTGAATTGATTATTGGACATATTCATATTTTGTTTACATATCATGGAGCAAAACAAATGAATAAACAATAGCAATGAGGATTTGTCAAAAAGAATAAAGGAAAGAAAAAATATATGCATACAAACCAAGTGAAAAAATAGAAGTTTTGGGAAAGCATAACAATACTTACTATATAAATATTAATTTAATGCCAGTGGATTCCCTTTGCACAGCTTTTGTTCAATAATTTTGAGATTAGTTTTACTTGTTTTTAAATAATGAAACTTAAAACATTCTTAACTATGTGTGAGAGACACAAAATATGAAAAAACGTACATGCATCTTCAAATAGATTGATATGCAAGAATATTTACATCAGTGTTATGGTTTAGAAAATGTTTTACTTTCTCTGTCCCACTTGACCCTCACATAAACATCCAGAGTATTTTATGCCCCAGCTTCTCTAAGCAGATTTCAAACACTCCCTAACTTCTCCATAGTGATGTTTTTACCCATATGAAGAAATCTTAACACGCTTCTGCAATGAATTACATGCCTGCAACTCTCCCATGTAAGGAATGCCTAGAGGAGTGAGGAGGTTCTCATTACATCAGTGACCCTGGCTTCCACCTACTCCATACAGACCCTAGTTTCTACAGAGATCTCAAGACAGTAGACAACACAGCATGGTGATATACAGATACCTTGGCAGTACCAATATTATACTATCTAGCCTGGCTTCTCAGAGCTGTCTGCATCTCTCATTTACCTTCTAGAGCCCTGTATAGCATGCTGTCCATTCGAAAAGCCTGTGAGATTGCTTACAGCAAGAAGCGGACATGGAAGGGGCTCTGGAAACAGCATCTTGAAACCACTCAGATCTTTAATGTTCTGTTTCTGATGTTGCCAGACTGCATCTTGTCTGGTCTTAGGATCCCCAAGGCTCCATTTGATGTATATAATTATTTAAATTGAGGAATAACAAAATAACTAAACCACATGATCTCACTTAGGCATTTTTGTTTCTCTTCTTTTGTGACTCTGAATTACATCACTCAAAAGATGCATGAGGTTAGGTGTTGGGGGGATGGTCTGATGTATTTTGATGCTAATTACTGCTTGCTGTCTGTGTGACCCACCTTTTGCTTAATAAAAAGCCAAGACACCTGGGCAGGGCAAAGGAGATGGGTGGGGCTAGGAGAGAGAGGAATTCTGAGAAGAAGGGAGACTGAGGAGAAAGGAGAGAGGCCTGAAGGGAAGAGAGGAAGGCCTCCATGGGTGAGATGGAGGAGATGCACATGGCCGGCAGCGTGGATGGAGAATCCAGCCCAGATGAAAAACATTAGCAAGTATTTGGGATTATGGATGGGAGGTGGCTTGATAGAAGTTATTAGAAGCAGATGGCATGGGATCGAGGCAGGGACCCCATGCCTGCCCCACTATGGGATGTAGTTTAGAGGATTAACATCTGCCTTGCCCCAGGTTAACTAAGGCTATTTTAAAATATAACAAGTGTCTGTGTCGTGGTTAATTGCTAGCTGGGCCTACTGATAATACTGATAATACAGATAACTTAAAAACAATAGTTGGGGATATGTCTCAGTGGACAAAGCACTTACCACACAAGTATGAGAACGCTCAGAAAAAGGCTAAGTGGGTGTGGCAGCCTGTAATCCCAGTGTGAGCAGAAGTCAAGGATGTCCTGAGCAAGCTGGCTAGCCAGACTACCGGGAATGGGTGATCTCCAGATTGCCTTAGAGATCCTGTCTCAAGAAGTAATATTGAAAAGCAAACGAAGAAGACGCCCAGTGTTATCCTTGCACAGGTGTGCCCCAGCATCTGTTTGCCCACATACATGCGAAGAGAACACATACGCACATGCCAACATGCTACACACTCCCAAAGAGATTCACTAAATTCAGTGAGCCTTCATAAGGTTTCAGCTGCTAACTGTCAGGAGCAGCTATGGCTAGCGGGTTAAAGGGATAGTGACCACACACTAGTCCACAGGTTAACCACTGAGCTATGGGCATGTAGCTTCTTCCCAAACTTGTTCTACGTTAATGAAACCGCACTCTCGTGGGATCAACAACATGTCCCAATGCAATGATACATGCTTAAAAACAGACCGCGAGAGAGAACCGAGAGGAGGACATAACAGAGTACCTTTTGGGACTGATAAGCCTTGCCCTTCCTTGAAGCCGATCAATTAAGCGTCAGTCCTGCTATTTAAATAGCAGGCTGTCTTCCATTGTGTGTTTTTTACAGTCTTAGCTGATGCCTATCAAATGTGAAAGGAGTGCCAGCTGATTTTCACTTGACACAGTTCATTTCCTCACTGCCACGGTAAGTCACGTGGGGTCCTGGAAGTGGATCCCAGCTATTGGCCTGGAGTTCTGCATCCACATTTTCTGGGAAATCAGGTTAACTATATTTCTCAGTCTTGCTCCATTTCACCTCTGGTTGTATGGACCTGAGCTTTAATGCACCGGAAGCAAATGAAGTGTGATTTCCTTCTTGATAGGACCAGCATGTTAGCACTTAAAGAATTGAGAAAGCTGAGGCTTTGCTTCTAAACCCAGAAAGGGGAAAAAAGAAAAGAGAAGGGAATGCATTTAGAAACACTTCTAAAAAGTGGGGGTACTGGCCAAAGGAATACCAAGAAAGCATTTGTTCAGAAGTAGACATTCACTCACCATTCACTACCCAGAGAAGGAGACTCACACCAGTAATGAAGACTATTCCACACAGGTGACTGTGAACTTTGGTAAGAGACACAGTGAGGGAATATCTCTAAGTGGACTCCATATTTGAATAACCACCAACCTGGTAATCTAAAAGGCTTCACTTAAACTTAATTTCTCATGTCTGCCCGAGTAAGAAAAAAGCAAAATCACCATAAAGGTGCATCCAGGTTCCAGCTTACATTCCTCATCTCCAGAACTTTGAAAATGTTACTTTATCTATGGCCTTGGTAGGGATATGCTTCCAGGCTGAACTTGAACTTTAGATATTTTAGAGTGACCCATCACTGTGCCAAGTCCAGGTTGTCTGAAGAGGACCTCATGGGACATTATCTCTTTGTTTGTTTTGGTAAGTTATAAACATGTTGACAAACCTAGAAAAAAACAGATTACACCCATCAGACACAAAGTGACAACTTTGTTCTCTCCCTGTTTGTGGCTCTTGACAGTGTTTCTAAAGGTCTAGTTAGTAAAGCGATCAATAATGTAGACCAGTTGATAATGCTCTTATTTACAAATACATTTCTAAGTCTTGTCAATTTTCAGAAGACAGTGGGAAAGTAAAAAGAAAAATAATGCCAATTATAAACATTCACATTTATCCAAACATCATTATACTTTAACCACAAAGTCTAACTTTGTCACGAAATGATGAAAATGTGTTGTTATAATACACACTCTACTTGGTCACAATTACATATCTATGAAAAGATATTGTAGACATGGTAGTGATATTGGGGTCCTGAAAGCAAGCACTAGAGCCAGCTGTAGGAATGAAAAAAAAAATAGAAGATATGGAGTTATGAGATAGCCCAAATCTAAAATAACAAAAGAAACAAACAAACAAACAACTATGGATATGAGTCACCCACCAAGCTTAGAGAGTCTACAGAAGTAAGTGTTATTGCTATCATTATTTTAAGGAGGACAATCCTCAGACTCGTTTAGCATACAACATAGCCTGAATTGAATCACAAGTATATTTACCTTGAAAGAAAATGATCATTTTAACTTTTCTGAATTCAGTTCAAATGACTAATATTTGGAAAATGAAGTTTGGGGTACCAGCTGCTGAGAGCTGCTTTGGAACTGGAGCTTTTAGCATTTGGGAATTGGGTCACAAACAAGCTTGTGGTAGAAGAGGCCACTATGAGAAGAACGTAGTCAACATCACAGCACTTAGGGATGAGTCTGTGCCTAGAGACACAGATGAGATCTCTACATCCATTTGGTAGCTGAAGCAAGGAGAGGTGTATAAAGGTGAATAGAGATAACGGCTTCTTATACAAAAGAACAGTGCTTGGATATGTTAGAAAGGAGAAAGAAGAGGGTTATCACACCATAAAAGTTTTATTTGTTTCTTCACTATTTTAATAGCAGATTTTAAATGCAATTTTTTGCCTAGGCACTATTCCAAAGTAAACCACATATCTCAAAAGTTTTGTAGAGTGCTAATGGGTGTTACTCAGCAGGGGTGCAGAGAAAAGGTCTATGTTTAGCCACATTTAGTGGAGTATAGTTAAAACAAGGAAGAGTGGGCTCTTTACCATTTTTTAATCGGGTCAAACATGGAGAAAGACTCAGCATGTCACAGTTCTTAAGCAGATAGGACCATGGAGCTCAGACTTCTTGGGACGTCTCTTGCAAGCAGAATTGCTAGGGAACAAAGAACTGAGGAAGATGGCAAAATGTTAGAGTAGTCAGAGAAACTGAACGGGTCAAAGAGAACCACAGAGGATCAAATTAAGGCATCAGGAAGGGAGGTTTTTGAAGATAAGAGACTTTGAGTAAAAAATAACTAAATGAGGATTTAAAGGACTATGGAGGGCCAGGAGAGGCAGACACTGGGAAAAAAGCAGTATTACATTGTAAATGGATAAGTTGTCAACCCAATAAATCACCGAGGCCTCCTTCTAATACCAAGAAAAACTGTTGAAGCAAAGGGGTGCAAGGACTCAGTACCATGGGACTGTGCACTAGGCACAATGGAACGTGGTGTTAACAGATGTGGTAGTGATGAACCCTACAATTCAGGAAGGGCAGGCGGCTTGAAGGTCAGGTTAAGAAACATGTTAACTCTTCAAATCAGAATTTGAGAAAGCTGCACACCAGAAGTGCCACCACTATAGTGTCTGATGACAAGAAGTGGCACACGGCACCTGGAAACAGACTAGAAAGTTGGAAATTGGAGAACGGAGGATGTGGTGAGTAGAAACATATCCAGAGAGATGCAAGAAGAGAGAAAGGGAATTGTGCCTTGATAGGAGGCTCTCAGAGAGACTGGAGAGGCAGAACGTCAGATCCAGTCATTTGATTACTCGTGTGTTGAGCAAACTTTATGACCAAGTTGTCCTAACATTCATGACCTGTTGTGGCAGAGCTGTACCAGGCACTAGAGACAAAAAGCCCATTAGAGAAACTTAAGCCCAGAAGTTTACATTTTAGTTTTGATCATGAGGATGAATAATCTAAATTCTGGGCAATAAATGATTTCCTAGAGATGTTGCCAAGCTGTTGGTCTTGGTCTTCAGAGCCTGCTGCCTGACTCTAGTGGGAACGCCCACCATATTCATTTCCCATGGTTAAAATATCGTCAGCCTTGTCTCTTTAAACACAGCTTTCTGACAAAACCAACATGTAGTCTATTCTTTATGACCAAGGGTGGAGATTTAGGATGATATCTGACATCTATTCAACTTCTAGGCTGATTTCTCATTAACAAATTTTTGAGCTGACATTATCCCAAGGAACTGGGATAATGACTTTATAACAGCACTGAAGGTAGTAGACCAAAGTGTCTGAAAAGGTTAAGTATTTCAAAGAAAGTCAGGTGTACTGATCCCACATAGTGGTGTCATGGCTCTGTCTTGGGCTATGGCAGGGCTTCCAAGTACTTGGATCACTTATTGAGTGCCCAATAACCAAACATACCTTTATACTTTGAATTATTTATGGTGCATGCATTGCCCAAGTTGTAGACTGGGCATATTGTAGGTGGCTGGGATATTATAGAGCATAAGAAAGAATAGAACTAGGAAGTATAAAAACCACAGCAGATCTGTCCAGTTTCTCCACTTCCTCAGACACCACCATTGTCTTTTTAATGTGCTGTTATTAGACAACAGAAAAGGCTGTCCATCTTTGATCAGAGGCAGCAAAGATAAGAGCTATAGGAAGTAAAACGATTCTTCATGGTAACCAAACAATGGTTTAGGAAAAGGCAGCCAGATTGAGGGAACAGGATGTGGACAAAGGAAGTCCTGCTTTACTCTGTATTTCAGAAGTTTATAACTCTTAACTTGGTGGGGGAGGAGGGCTTGGGGTTCCTGGTCCTGCTTGTCTCATGAAACCAGCTGCTCTTTGGGCTTGATGAGTCTTTGATGTCTACATAAGTCCTGGGACTCCAAGAAAAGAGAAAGCAAAGTATAGCCTGACCTATTTCCTGGCTGTCTCCTGGAAGAGAAAGGAGTGATGAAGAGGATAGCAGCTGCCATCTGCATTGATGAAACACCAGGAGCCCAATGCAGAGCCTCTGAAGTCAAGCCAACTCTTCCCGTCAAAGCAAGTCATGTGACGTCATCATTGCCAACAGATACACCCACCCATCCATCCATCCATCTAGGCATTCATTTAATTTAAACCCAGTGCAGTGTACACCGTATCTCTGTATTCACTGCCTGCACAGCCAGAGGATCTACATTTTCATGGAAAGGGTTATCTGTCCTGGGGCAGACTTCCTGAGATTCAGATGAAACTCATAAGCCCCTGATGAAATCTGTTGGCCTTTTTGTGGACTTTTAGGTTGTGTATATAAATGTAAGTTTATTTAATCATTAGGCACTTGGGCATTAGAACATTTAAAAGAACCTATTGACTGGAGACGTGACTGACCTTTAGTGCTGGGGCATGGTGAGTAACTGGAAGAGATCACATGACCAATAGGCTGCCAATAAAACATCCAATGACAGGTAAAAGGCATCTGATGTTCAGATCTTATCTCTGGGAACACCATATATTTACGAGTGTTTATTTCATTAGGCCATTACCAGGGACAGAAAAAGGGCACATTTTATGGGTTTAAAAATTCCCACAAGAGTCACAAACTGAGAAATTAGATATGGAAAAACCATGCTCTCTAAGAGTGAGCTGGTCCCTTTTGGGTTAGTTTCCCTGGCCTATCTCTATCTGCTTTGATGGCGTTCTTTACAGTATAGTCTGTCTCAAGTCCAAAGAGATTTCTCTCTTCCCTCGAGATATTGTTTCCTAGCTGGATTTTTTCTAATATATAGCCTAAATTGTTGTCTCATGAATTCATCAAACAAATATTATTTGATCTAAAGATGCCTTAATCGACAATCTTTTTGTTGTTGTTTTAAATGGGAGAACTCAGACTTTCTCAAAGCCTATATTTCCAAACGTTAAAAATGCACCCCCCATAAAAGGCATAATAGTTCATTAAAAAGAAGAGTTGAGACATATTGCTCTTTCTTGAAGTCTACCCATGAGAAGCAATGCAGATCTCATTTAGAATGTATTATAGTGATAAAAATTCAGCATACAAAAGAGTGCTAGGTAAACTTCTAATGGGCACTAAAACCCCCAAAGGAGATCCACTCTTTAAACTTCCATGATTGGACCATCTGGTGTTCTCAAGAGCATGTTAGTTTTAAGCACCAACAGCTGGAAACGAAGTACAACTGGATCTATTTACATAGGACCCACATATAGTAATACCCTGAAGACAAGTGCCCACAGCCTTCCTGAGCTGAGCTGAGCTGAGCTGAGCATCAGAAACCTTGAATTTGAATGTAGTGTCTTTAGCATTTCACACTTAGTATATATTTGATCATGCAACACCACTAGTGTAGTTCTGGGAGTTAGAGTGATGGGGCTTCACTATAAACTAGAATCCATGGTAAAACCAATAGGAGATGTTTTCCAACAGGGGTTCTTACTTGCTTAATCATGAGAGTTTACAAAGCAGGATCTTCTTTGAAACAGACCAATAATGTGCAAATAGAAAAAAAAATTACAAAAATGAATCCAAGTTCTGATATACCAGGAAAGCTTAAAATGGTTTCCATGGAGACTTAGCAAGCAGGATGAAGGAGGTGAGTGTTTCAAATAAGGGAATCAGGAGAGATGTCACTGAGGAGGTAAGGTGCAGCCCAGGAGAAGGGCCTAGCCAAGGTCAGGATGGAGGAAGAGGATTCTGGCATCAGATGCGTGTAAGGTAAAGAGGCAGGAAGAACATGGAGATTTGATAGACACAGGAAATTCTTACATCTCTAATCTAAAGTAAGAAAAAAATCCAGATTGGAGATGGAGGGAGGGAATGCTGTACGCTGGTCTTAGAGGATGGATAGGCCTGGGCCATGATAAGGGATAAGAAAATATAGATGTGGGGCCTAAACAGAATACCCTGGGAGATGGAGAACTCAGGAGAAAGAAGTTAAGGGAGGCATACAGTGTGGTGCAAGATGTTGGGGAGTAGAATAATCTGGCTTGCCGGAAGAGGGCCTTTTCCTTCCTGACCCTAGTGCCCTTAAGACATCCAATGCTCTCCTCATGCCCCTCCTTCCCCTCCCTGCATCTAACATTTATTACATAGCAGAATATGTAGCCAGAGAACAACACGATTCAGATTCTTCCTTTTGGAAGATCACCTGTCTCTTAGGGTTGGGCTTGTGAGCACAGATAAGTAAATTAATAATATTCAAGTAATAAATGTTTGTAATCAGATCTACTGAACATGGTGCCGACACGTGGGAGACGTGGATTCCACATAGAAGGGGGGGGGGAATGTCTTAATTCTGCAAACAAAAGCTAGTATAATGCATGCTTTACGATAACTCTCCCAGGCTGGGATAATAAGAGACAGAAGGCAATACCTATTCTCCAGTAGACAACTCTGGTTTGCCAGTTCTTGAGTTCTAAGGATACTTCCAGAAGCCACAGTGTGAACTCACAGAGATGGTGATCCTTATTCTGTAGTGGGACCTTCCATCTAGATTCCAAGAGTGGGTAATACGTTGTCCCATCACAGCCACTGGGAGATGAGAAAGCAAAGAGCTGTGATAAATCCCAGGTTAGCAAAGACTTTGGGATCCTCCTTTCATCCATTATATCACTTTGGTCTGGAACTTTTGGCAAGCCACGTTTTCTGAGGCCTTCTCTATACACCAAGCCTATTAACAGGTTCTTAGATTATAAATGATAGATGTGCATTTTTTTTAGCAGCCATGCTCACATTCTTCAAATATAAAATACTGCCACTCGTTATAAGCTAAAATAAGCAGTTACAGTTTTCCGGAAGTTTATTTTTTTAAAGTATACCAGCAATTATATTTGAATTATAAAGTCAGCTGGAATTTGGGGCTAGACTGGATTCCAAAGGTGATACATGGCGTGATGGTCAAGTCCAGAAGCAGCAGCTGGCCAAGAAAGAAAAAGAAAGGGTTTTTCTAAAAGAACACGTTGAGCAAGCTGCTGACCACTGAGGTTAGTTTTAAAAGAAAAGGGGAACGATTCCTCAGACCCTGAGTCATGTATTAGCCTAGAATATGACTGATACTGTTCCCAGCCCAGGGACAGAAGTTCAAACTCGGATGCCCCAGGATATCAGCGCTCAAGCGAAGCTTAGTTCCAAGACAATTGGATCCAATGAAGGAGCAAGATGAATTCCATTTTTTTTTTTTACTACAAATTTCAGTGGGGGTTACTTCAAAAGGAAAGAAAAAGCATGCTGAGGCAAGGAAAGTGAAATCAATATACCCATGGTGACGGATTCAATTGGAATAAGGAGAAAGTTCATTGGTGTATCAACAACAAATTCCCTCACTTTAAGATGGCATTTTGAGGGAGCATCAATCTTATGGGCTACCCGTACCACTAGAGAAACCTCTCAGGTTGATTTATCCAAGAGAAATGATAGGTTTGTCTCACCATGAGTTATCACCTGGCCTCTCTTTTGATCCATGACAGGCACAGGCAAGACAGAGGCCAAAGACAGAATTGCTAGCTTCCTGAACTGGCTGGTTCTTACAGCTGAAAGGAAAATGTAACTGTGACAGAGTTCTATTTGGTGCTACAGTTGTTATTACATGAACAAACCACAAGTGGCCTTGTTGACTGTACTTTGTTACTTTCCCTCATCAGGAACAGAATATTTATCTTGTTTTAAAATTTGTTTTGAAATTTGAAGAAAATCTAACAGCGATCCATTAAAAAAAATGTTAATCTGAGTGATGAATGCCCCCCCCCCCCCCCCCCCCCCCCGTTTTCACACCAGTGTGCTGTAATTTGGAAAGACTAGTTTTGTGAAGATGTTGCAGGTTGTGAATGACTTTATCTCCCACACCAACTGTCACCTTGATAGGCCTGGTCTGTGGACTTGTCCGAAAAGCATAGTCTTGATTGTCTTCATTGATTGAGAAGGGCCCAGCCCACTGTGGGTGGTGCTATTTCTTAGGCAGGTTGGGCCTCTGATGTATAAAAATGCAAGCTAAGTAGGAGAGAGTAATCAAACCAAAGGAGAAGCCAATAAGAAGCACTTTTTCATCATTTCTACTTCAGGTTACTGCTTTGAGTTCCTGTCCTGATTTCTCTCAATGATGGATTGTGAACTGAAGTTTAGGCCTAATAAGCCCTCTTCTCATCAATTCAATTTGCTTTTGGTCCGTGTGTCAACACAGATGTGAAACAAAACTAGGACACCAACGTGTGAGAAGCACAGGTCCAACCCTCTGAGAGACAATTGCAGATCTTTCCACATAAAGTCAAAAGTGGGGCCAGTGCGATGATGTTTTCGGTAAGGGCACCTGCCACCAAGCCTGACAATCTGAGCTCAATCTCAAATACCCACATGGTTGTCTTCTCACTGTCACATGCGTGGTCACACACATGTACAAGATGAAAGAAATGAATATAAAAACAGAACAAAAACATAAATTACAAAATAAGCTCAGAGCTCAGTTTCACAAATCTGTTTGCCCCCTTCCCTAAGCTGTGGGCAATTACAGATGTTCTTAGAATCTACTCAGAAATCCATTCTTGCCCTTGGCAGCAGTTTCTTTCTTCAGGGCTTAGTTGGTGTGTTGGTTTTTGTTTTCCCCAGAAAGTGTTTCAAGCATAAGATGTCTCTAAAAGAAGTCAGGGGGAAATGACAGGGCCCATAGCTTGTCCTAAGTGGGAACAACTCCACAGAAAGCTTTCTGAGAGGTGGCTTAAGCTCTTCAGTTCTCAAATGATGGTGTTGCTTTTGTTTGAATTAATTTGAGAGGTAACTGGGGCGGTGTTTGGTGAAGCCCTGTAAAATAGGTCACCTACCACAAGTGTAAGAAGAGACGTCAGCCAAAGGCTAGCCAGGAGCAAGGACATATCACAATTCAGAGAGAGTAGGATTTAGTGACTGGTACACAAGGAAATTGTGTCCAAAGACCCTTTCAAAGGCCTTATGAAAGAAGCTTTTGTTGCTGGGGGTGATCGGATCTGCCTCTGTTACCTTCCTTTACACATCACAGTATTCGGTGTCACACTAAGTCACCGTTTAGGGAGGTGAATGTCATGTGATACAACTTAATAAACACAGAGACACAAGGCTGGTGTTCAGTTCCCTACTCCTGCCCTACTAGCTATATCACACATTAAACATCACAGGGCACCCTGTTCTGGGCTCGGAGATGCCTGAGCACATTTGAATGAACTGGGTGCCATCTTTCAGACGGCTTCCAAGCAGCTTCTGCCGGCCTTGTTAAGCAACCTCTGCTGCCCCACCTTTATTACTTGGTGTCTCTGTTCCTTGGAGGGCATCTCAGTTCAGGAAACAGGCACGTTTAAATTGTCTATGCTGGATGAATTTCAAAACGCCTTTCCAATATTTACTAAGGCCATTTAAAAGGTAGAGTCAACTTTTGTTTTTAAACTTCGTTGAGAACTTTGTACACACTAGCTAAAAGGTATTTACTAAGATGGGTCTGATATAATAATGGTCCCAAGTTTGATGACAATCAAAGGTGTGTTTCAACCTTTTCATTGCAGAAGCATATGTTAACTGCATACGTTCCTAACAGCAGTTGGTATTTGGTAAGCTCTCATATTCTTTGACAGCTACTATGTTATATAGTGTTACTTGGTATATAGCTCATTCATTGTCACAGCATTGAGCCTATTATTTTGATAAATTGCTTTTACTTAATATGTAACAGAAATAAGGTTGAGGTTAAGTAAGGTTCCACACCTGACCTACATCTTCTGGATACAGAGCTGCAGAACCTGGCAGCAAATGTTTTTCAGAACCTGGTGGGATGTGTCTGAAAACAGCTGACTGACTAACAAAATATAAGCAGGGTTTTGTTTTTGTTTTTGTTTTTCCAGATATATGGCCAACTTAGTGTCACCAGGAAAAAGGAAGCGAAGGACTCTGAGAAGCCAAAAGTTGTTGTACAAATTGTCCTTTGCCTAGCATGCTTTTATTTCAAGCAAATGAGCCACAGTGGTGGCTCTCAATGGGAGGTCATTTTGTCCTCAGAGACATCTGCCAGTATCTGAAAACACTCTCTACTGTCACGCCCTGGGAATAAGGAGGGCACTTCTGTGGAGAGAGATTTGGGGTAAGGCCCATGATGGACATCACAGCTCCCTATAATGAGGAATATATCTAGCTTCAGGCATCAAGAATTCTGAGGTGGGGAAGTTGTGAGTGACCTTATGTATTTTCATGGTTTGTTTGTCTAAAAGTCCATGGATAAGTTGCACTGGGAAGATGACTCAGTTTCTAAAATGCTTGCCATGCAATCATAAGGACCTGGGTTTGGACCCCAGGGCCTACCTTAGAGAGTGAAGCACAGCAGCACTCACCATCTATCCCTGCTGCTGGGAAAGCAGAGACAGGGGTTGCTGAGGTTTGCTAGCCAGAGGGTCTAGCCAGACCACTGAGCTCAAGCTTCTGGGGAAGACTCTATCTCAAAAAGAAAAGACGGACACAATAGAGAAAGACACTGACCTCAGCCTCTATAGCCTCCATGTGCCTGACCACACACACACATGAATGCATACGCACACATATGTGTGCACAAGGGAAAGTAAAATCATATACACAAAACTTTAGAAACAAAGACTGAAAAGTGAGATATTTAGAAGAGCCAGGCAACCGTTCCTTCAGAGTGTTTACTCGTTGTTAGAGAGTTTTCTGTCTGGTATCCAGAACATTTCATTTTAAGTTGTTTTACAAGTCATTAACTGTCCATAGTAGTTCAGCAAGGGCACTCCCTGTTGCTGTATCGTGTAGGGAAGATCCCAGAAGAAGATGGACGGAGGAGCCTCTTCCAGAGCAGGGTGTCTGTTGCTCTAATGTCCTGGGAATGCATGTTTGGCTCTTCCCCAAGGTCCTTCGTTTTTCTAAACCTTTTTTTTTTATTAAGAAGAAAAACAAAACAAAACAAAAAAATGCTGTTGTCTTACAAACAAGTTGGGAATCAAGTGTACAGAAAACCATACTTTCACCGTAAGTTGTCTTTAGATCTGTGACTCTTTCTACTTGTCTCTCTTTTCTATGTCTCTTTGTCTCTCTATGTCAGTTACTGTCTCTCTGTCTCTCCCTCTGGTGTGTGTGTGTGTGTGTGTGTGTGTGTGTGTGTGTGTGTGTGTGTGTGTGTGTTTATCTGTGTATCTTTGTGTGTGCTGGTTCATCAACCCATGTATGTGCATGTAAAAATCAGAGGGTTGAAATCTGGTATATTCCCTTATCACTCTTCACCTTATTTTGAGACTGAGTCTCTCTCTCTCTCTCTCTCTCTCTCTCTCTCTCTCTCTCTCTCTCTCTCTTTCTCTCTCTGAGCCTAATGCTCACAGACTCAGTTACACTGGCTGGCAGGTGACCTACCAGGATCTGCCTGTCCCTAGCTTCCAGCTCTGGCATTATAGACACACACTACCCTTGGCTTTGCAGGTAGGGGCTTGGGCTCTGAACTCAAGCCCTCATGCTCAGCAAAGGCTTTAGCCACTGAGCCATCTTCTCATCCCTTGAGATCCGTTCTCTCTTGTGATTAGTCCTTTTCCTTGTCAGACTGGGAACATTTATAAAGTTGAGATGAAGGAAAAGTTTAGTCCCAAAGCCCTCTAAATGTTTGGATGCTTTCTTAAGAAGGCTAAAAAGAACACAAATTAAAGACAGTTATAAATCTTATTCAAACTGTTCACATTTGACTCCATTCCAGGAAGTCTCTCTCTCCTCTCTCTCTCCTCTCTCTCTCTCTCTCTCTCTCTCTCTCTCTCTCTCTCTCTCTGAAAAAAGCCCCGAGAAGGAATGAAAGATATTTTATTTTTTCTCGTTGATTCTGGCAATCCTTCACTCCTACACGTCTGAGTTGTTTTCATCTTGCCAATTACTTTGCTATTTGTGAATGTGGCTACATGGCTTACATCAAGAGCGGTGATAACTCATGCTAATTATTCAGTTTGTGTATTAATGTTTGACAGGAGGAAGAAGAACCTTTTTTTCTTCTTTGATTCTGGTTATAAAATGAGGAAACTTGTAGACTTTAAACCACCAGGAGCAGAGTGCTTATAGAGCGCTCACCTTCACTGTCTGATGGACACAAATCTGCGTCAGCTTGGGTGTGTCCTGTCCCTCTTGCCTGGTCTGTGGTTTTCACTCCTTGGGTATCTGCAGTGTTCCTACAGCCTTGATACCTGCCTTCTTCCATTCTATTTAACATAAATTTCTACTCAGTTGGAAGTTCTGATGGTCACTCAGTATCCCTATAGAAATTTGTAATGTAAATTCAAATTGGTGAAAAACATGCAGAATGTCCTGGAAGTTCAGGATGATGAAATGGGATGGCAAAAGATACATACTGATCTGTAATGGAATGACCTGGGCTACGGAATGGAACAGTGAGTCTGGCTGAGGAGTAAGGGGTGAAAAACCAAATAGCTTACATTTTATTTAATATATAGGAATGTTTGCGGTGGGTCTGGAGTAACACTGAAGAACTTCTCTCTTCATTTCATGCCTCAGAAGGGAAATCCTTCTTTTCAGTGTTGAATGGGAGACACACACACAAAAGTACAAGGAAGTCATGTGGGGGATCAGACATTGTCACAAAACTCTCTGAAAAACAAAAATAGCTCTCTTTCCCAGCAGTTCACAGTGAGCATGAGGCTTACCATAACCTACACTCACCCAAGGACTCACAGAGGGGTCTAGGCAGAGGGGCCTTTGGGCCATGAAGAGGATATGGGCACAACTTTGACATCATGTTGAGATCAACGTTTCCTCTTGCTTGCTATGTTAAGTCTCTAGTCTGGGGTGTGATCTGTGCCTTAGCAGTGGAGAGCTTGTTTACCGTGAGTAAGGCCTTAAGTTAGAGCATCTCAGAATAGCAAATGAAGAGAAGGCAATAGGAAGGGAAGGGAAAAAGGAGAAAGTGGGCAGGGAGAGACAGCCCTCTGCTGCTCTGTCAGGTGTAAACCCATGATGTATAGCCACATGATTCAGTTTCTTCTACCTGGTGACTGAGCACTTAATACGCATGTTACACTTGTGCTAGAATTCAGAATATAGCATTACAGTGTATATGGAAGCACAGTATAAAGCCTGGGAAGTAAACGTGCCAGATAACACACTGTTCCTCCGACTCCTCTTCCAAGAAGCTGATTACCCCCATATTGAGACACAGATACTGGTAAAAGTATCAGATCACAATGGGAGCTCCCAACTTTTTTTCAGTGCTGCCTCTGTCTCTTAAGTGTGGAGATTGTATGCCACTAAGCCTGTCCCACACTATTAGGTATTTTTAATGGGATCATTTTCACTTCTGTTTCTCGGATGAATTCCTTCAATAAATTAGTGGCAAAGATGAGCCTCGGAATTTCGAAACTAAAACTTTGCCAGTGATGATTTTAGCTCTTTCAGATTGTTCCTCTTCAAAAAATACTCAAAACACCAATTGACAAGTTTAATATGTAAATTCCCTTGGGAACCATGATTCCTTCCTCTATTCAGAAGTCAATCTGAAAATTATGGGAATGTAAAATAGCAGAAAAGTTGAAGGGCAATGGTCCCTAGCCAGTTCCTATATTTAATATACTTAGAAGAGACACGAACTCCTGCAGAAAGGAGGTATCAGCTCAGCTTTGAATATCAGCTGCAGGTTTACTTTCCACATAGTTTAACGGACAGTGGGAGAATTGAGGCAACAGAGAGAAGGTAAGTTCCAGAGACAGTTTTTTTTTTTATTAACCCTAAGGGCTGAGTTTGGCTTCTACGTCGTCGTTTCTTTATGAGCTGGGCGCACAAAGAGGTTACAAAGTAACCTTGGCATCCTTTACATCCTGCCTTAGGTCTCTCAACGCATCTGGCTGTGCGTCCTGACAGAAGGAGATTGATCCTGAAGTAGATTGGTCCAGAGAAGAGGGTCTCTGCGAGCACTTTCACTATGGACTCAGGAGTCTAGCATGAGCCTGGTGACTTCTCTGCCTTCTTCCTGCCAGAGCCGCGGAGCCAGGAGCCAGGCTCTCCACACTCGGGCATCCAGGGCTATTGCAACAGCAACGTGTTAAAGCGCCACAACGGAGGATTAGGATAAGGAGACCAAAGGACTGACCTCTACTAAAAATAAAACTTGGCTCCCCTTGGGAATTCCTTCGCAGATTGTGCAAGCGCGTGTAGAATGCTTCAGGGACCAGCATATTTTCTGGATGCTTTTCCTCCCCCTTCACCAACAGCCTTGGTGGACTCTGCTGTCCACACGGAAGACCACAGCTGTTTTGTTTGAACAGGCTGGTCTCAAAGTTTGAGCTCGCACACAAAAGGCTTATCACCGACACCAGCCTTTCTCTGACAGCTGTTTTCTTTCCCAGCCCTAGGGCTTTGGTTAAAGGAAGAAAAAAAAAAGGGTGTGTGTGTGTGTGTGTGTGTGTGTGTGTGTGTGTGTGTGTGTTGAAGAGAAACCGGGTTATCAGTATACTCCAGTAGATACCCGTCTTGAAGACTTTCACACACCCCTAGACACACCGAAAAATTAGTTTGATAAACCTTAAAAGCTGGTGTGGAAGCAAAGCCCAAATTTGCTGCCTATAAAAGAGCACGAGATTTCAGTAAATTACAAGGGCTGCTTTGCACGGAAAAGCCCTCCTGTGATCATGAATTTGCGACAGTATCCCGGTAGCACTAGGCTGCCTCAAGGGAGCCAGCGCCAGGTATGTGCGTTCTGCATCCAGGAGAACTGATAAAATCAGGGTCCTGTCAGCTGTGTAAATTGAGAGGAAGAGGCGCCTTCAACGACTTCCTTCAGGAAGGTTCATGGGTTTTATTTTTGTGCTGGTGAACTGCTCCCCCTGGTGGTCCGCAGCCGCCATGTTCACAGAATCATTCTGCAGGGACCAAAGGTGCAGGTATAGGTAAATCCTCTGGAGAGCCCTCATCCATTCCAGCAAGATTCCTCCAGTGTATCATGGAGACTTTTTTTTTTTAATCTTCCCACCTTGTCACTTCCCCTGTCTATTCTTATTACCAGTGTCGTGTTGATTTGACAGACATGGGAAATTCTCCTTAGGCTCTCTGTTTTGTTTATTTCCCTTTAAAAGCAAATCTGGACATTTATTTATAAGAGGAAAACTACCCACAGGGGGGACATTTTATTGCGACATCTCTGGTTTTCTGTACTTCCTGTTCACTTCCAACTCCTCTCTCTCTGAGGCAGACATCTTGATTGTGGATAATTAATGCCACGCAGCTCCCTGTTGTATGTATATGCTGATAAGCTTTATGAATTCCCGGAGACCAACTTTCTCCCATTATTATATATTTCAGTGCTGATGTAAACAGTTCATATTGCGGTTTTCATTAAGGAGGTTTCCTGTGTGCCTTGCCGATGCAAGGACAGGTGATGAGGTTGCTGGGGCAGAGGTGATCGGCTATGTCTCTCTCACTTTGGAGCAATTCTGCAAAGTCAAAAGGCAGCCCTCCGTTCGAACACTTTATAAGCTAAATAAGAAGGAATTTTCAATATTTATTTAACAAGACATACTTTAAATAACCTACATATGTAAATAGAGTATTCTTAGCCTGTACCTTACTGCCAGGTCGGTTCTTGTGTTCTGATATATAATTAATTACCGGCTTATTCCTCTGTAAACCAAAGCAGGAAATAATTCAGAGATGCCAGGTCACAGGTGCCAGCCAAACTCTACTACCTACTTGTCAGCAGGATCTGCAAAAGAAATAACTGAGACAGTAATGTCTGAGGTGCCCGGTGTCAAATCTGCCTAGCAGGCTGCTTCTTATTCTCATTTGGTTGTATTCTCCCGATGTCTAGACTTCCCTTGAGTGCTACCTAGGTCAGTTGTGACATGAACTACCACGTGGCTTCCTGAGATTGAATTCAGTTCATCAGAGTTTTCAGCAAGCACCTTTATCCGCTCAGCCATCTTGCCAGTCCTTACATCTAGTTTTTGAAGATGTAAAATAAAGTGTATTGTTTTTTATGTCCATCATGTCACAAGTATGCTCATAAAGAAAAAAAAAAGACTAAATAAAATATTAAACTCCAACTCTGTAGAGTAACTTACCAGCTCAACATTGGCCACTGTGAAAACCAACTTGAAATAATTTGTTCATGCCACAAGGACATACCAACCCATTGAGTGACAAATCTCTGCTTTCAATATTGGTCACACTTTCCAACACTCAGCCTTCAATTTGCAGTGGATCCTTTTTGCTGTACTGTAAAAATTGATACTTTAAAACTTCGGGAACATAAACTACAGGGAAAAAACAAAGAACTTTGATAGTTTTGGATGGAATGACCATCTTGGGTACAACATCCATGCCTTCATTGATATTGTTTCAGTGGTTAAAATATGCATCTTTTCTATAGTTAAGAGAATAGGGCTTGTGAAATATGAATTACAGCAGCTTCTCAAGCGAGTGCTGTGGAATTACCAGAAGAAGGAAATAAGGTTAAAGACGGCTGCCCAGTTTCTCTCTTCAGTGAGAACTGTGAGGTGGAGGCTAAGATTATGACTTCAGTGCTAATCATAGAGGCCTCAAGAAATGTCATTTAGGGATTTGACTTGGAAGTCTATATTTCCCCATAACTGAGATGGTATGTTTTTGTTTTGTATTTTTTTTAATGATATATTGATTAGGTTGACATATACAAATCAGTAAAGAAAATTACCTCTCTGCTGAAAATAAATGTTGACAAAGCTAGTTACAGTGGCACAAGCTTGTGATTCCAGAACTCTCAGAGGATCACAACACTCAGTGCAACCTGGGGTTCTTAACAGAATAGGCACCACATCTACAGAAGAATAAACTGCGACAAAAAATGCTTGGAATATTCAAATATTACTGTGGTTTATAGCTCTGATTTTGTCAGTGTTCCTGTTAACAGTCCTGTTGAGGGTGGAATAGAATCCTTTGTTCTGTTTCTTGTACTATGTATAGATGCCATACTGGAAGTTTATATGAAACACACATAATAGGCTTTTGAAATGTAGAGAAGAAAGTCAGACTGGCCTGGAGTTTCAGGATACCAGGACAGAAGTGAGGATCTTGAGTTTTCTTGTTCCTTCATTTTCCTGTGAGAACTACATCTCAGCTTCAAGGAAGCCAGCATCAAGATGAACCGAGACAAGATGGTTTCTTCTGATTGTCTCCCCGCTCTTTCTCGGCCTTCCTCTCTGTTTCTCTCCTACAGGTATCAAAGGACCAGGAAATTAAGGAAGAAAGAAAACATTTAAAATATAACTGCTTTACCAAGCCAAATGCATGAAACTATGGGAGGATGCCCCAGGAGTTTATGTGGGGAGCAGGAACTTACACTGACACACAAGATCCCCAACCTTGGCAATGTGGAAGAATACACATGTGGAGCCATGGCAAGCACATCTGTACCTCCCACGTGGGCCTACATCCCAGCGCTGCTGCAACAAACAACACCTTCCTTTCCTTTACACCCATCTGTCAAGGAGGCCACCGAGGGCCTGGGCTTCTAGTCCTAACTTTTATTCCCTTTCCCCAACTAAAGTGGTCTTGAAGGAATACAGTTTTTTTTTAAAAAGGGAAGTTTAAAGAACTCCATAGTACTGTAAAAATGACTTCTCAATGACCAGATTCCAACAAAAACAATAATATCATCATGTCTAGAGCAAGAATTAAATCAATCTGCAAAAACCAAAACTACAACAACAACAAAAACCAAAGCAACAAATAAAGCAAACAATCTATGACATAAATGCTAACATTTTCTGACCAAGATTTTAAAGCAGCTATTATGGAATGGATTGTATAAGCAATGTAGGCCTCGTGAAACTAATTAATATAAAGGAGGGAGGGAGGGAGGATGGAATGGAGAGAGAAGGGAGGAATAGAAAATTTTTGTCCTAACAAAAATAATAGATACAATAAGCCAGTTAGAGAAAGTTTGAACTAAAAAATGCAAAAATCAGCATTAAAACGTAGCATTCAGGTTCTGCAGTAGAATGGAAGATACAAAGGACCACAGTGACCTGGAAGCCACAATAATTGCCCATCTATAGAAAGTACAGAGACCTTTTTCAAAAAAGTGGCCTGAAAAAAAAATGGACAGACATTCAAGGATCTCCAGCTATAACAAAAGACCTGGCATATGCATTATCAAAGAAGAGTAAGGGCTTGAAAAGTTTCCCTAATAAATGGTGAGTGAATCTTTCTAAACTTGGCAAAATATATATATATCATATTTATATCACAGAGTGAATTTTACTGGAATAAATTCAAAGAAATGCACACCAAAAGACATCACAGCTAAACTGTTGTGAACTGAAGACCAAATACCCACATATCAATAACAATGGCTGAAGGTGGATGTGTCCACCTAGACGAAGGACTCCAGACACGGAAAAATAACAGATGCTAATTTTGCAATGTTCACTGTTCCATTGATCCATTCATTTAACAATATTGAGACAAGATAGAAAAGACGAAGAATTAAGACGGAAGGAAAAGTGGTTGTCAGAGGACAGTGGAAAGGGCCCTGAGGATATATTACACACACAAAAAAAAAAACAACAATACTTCTTTGGACTTTATAAATCTCAATAATGGATAGACTACACTTTTGGCAAGACCTCTGGGAAAAACTGGGCAAAGGAGTAGTTGATAGTCTTATGACTACATAGTAATCTATAACGATCTCAGAGTTAAAATTTAGTTTGGCTCTTAATAAGCTAAAGGTTCTACCATTCTGGTCTCACCCCCCAGTTTGCTTGTCATTTGGTTTATATGCAATGTTGGGCAAATGTTCAGAGTCTCTTGCAAGTTGAGTGGGCATGGACAAGCTCTGCATTGCCTACTTTACAATGTGTGGCCAAAATGCTGAAAATGAAATGATGCTTATGAATGTGCTTAACTTCTCCAGCACTACAAGAGAAACTCTCATTCTTCAATCCTTCAGTAGGCTAAAGCAAACTGTCCATCTTTGTCTCTCACTTTCCTTGCCATGGCTTCCTAAACTCAACGTAAGAACCCCAGCTGCCACCCCAGCTGCCAGCCCATCTAGTCTCTATGATGGGCAGCTCTTCTTCTCTGTTACCCACATTCTCATCATTTTATAACTGAAGACACGTTAGTAAATAATACGCCGAGAAGATAAAAATCTACTTGTTTAGAATACCTAGAAAATAGTTAGTAAAAGAAAGATTTTTTTTTTGCTAATTTTCCACCACAAGAAGTCATTGCTATTAAACGCATTTGTTTACTCATTCATTTGCTTGGTCATATATTCATCTCATTTTTTATTCAACAATAAATACCCCAACCATTATTAATGTAAATGGTGTGCACTAGACTCCAGGCAGAGGCAGATGAATAAAACACCATAGGTCACAGGAAACATAGGAACAATAATAAGTGGAGTATGGTTCATGATTCTAGATATGAAAGTGTAACTGAAGACAGAAAGGGAAGCATTTAACTATGGACCCAACAGGAGACCTAGAAAAGTGCCAATAGCAGCAACTTGCAGGGCCAGGCACAAGCAAATTGCTATGGTGGGTTATGCAAATAATTATTCCAACCAAATAATATCTATTTCTGTAATCAACGCAGTCTAATTTAGTCTAAATTCCAGAAGATCCAGATGATCCCCAGGTAGCAGACATTTTTATAATGTCACTCGCTTCAGTTAAATCCAGGGTTACCTCTGTTACTTCGGTGTTTGCTTGACCTGACATAAATGTCATTCTTTCATCTTCTCTCACTTTCTCTTCTTTTCTTTCTAGCACTTTCATAACGTGAACATGCAGTTGATGGCTTACTGTGTTTATTGCCCATCTCCCTCTATTAGCAAAAGCTGGATACAGTTGACATTGTTTGTGGCTTTACCCAGAGTCTATAACATTTTCTGGTACATATACTTTTTAAAATGAACTATAAGGACAGTGTGAATTGGAGAAATAGCTATCACATACACAGGAAGTGGATAGAGAGTAGGAACAGGCAAGAGAAGTGGCCCAGGAAAGAGAAGAACCCTAGACAAACAATGGATCCAAGGGGCATTTCCTGTGGAAGATGATCCCTGGCCACTTAAAGCGGAGATGCTCAAGAACAGGTGTATAGCTCAGAAGTCAGTCTGACCGGGTCTGAAAGAGATTCATCAGAGCTATAAATAAAAAGATCTGCAAGAATACTTTTCTAATCCTGATGAAAATCTGAACAAAGATGTGACATATTTCAATACCATCCTGTGGAAAGAAATGGAAACTCAGCATCAAGTGGGTTTGCTTTGCTTTATTTAGTAATAAGCCGAACAATGAAGGGCGGCCAACCACTAACATGTAGGTTTCAATAATTCATTACGATTCTTAGAAAAAGTGAAAATATGATCTCACTTTTCTCATTAAAGCTCCCTTTCTGATGAAATGGTTGGATATAAATTAAAATAATAAAATAAATTTAAATTTATATGTGCAAAATTAAGACATTTCCAGAAGCTAAAGAGATCTTGGCAGATGTATCTGTCCCTTCAATACTAGTGCCTCTGTCTCCACCTGTGGTCCGCTGCCTCTTGATTGAACACCTTGGCTCATGGGCCATTCTTTATGTGAAAAAAAATTGCACAAGCCCATTGTAGGTCTCTTCTAATTTCCATTTGTGTTCCATTATTTGTTCAAAGCTCAACATCAAATTAAGCTATGATCTCATTACAATTTCTAGTGGTTAGTTTTATTACTATGTATTGTCCAGCTGAACAAACTCTCAATAAATAAGGAAGGGTTCATCTGTGAAAGCCTCTCAGTGTGAATCTTCAACCTTTTCGGAATTTGCTGACCTAGTAGTGTGTGTGTGTGTGTGTGTGTGTGTGTGTGTGTGTGTGTGTGTGTGTGTGTTGTGAGCGGGATGTGTACACATGTGTGCTTATGCCTGTGGAGGCCGGACTTCAACCTCAGGTGTTTCTACAGATAAGCCCATATTGCTTATTCAGAGAAGGCATCTTCCTGGGCCTCCACAATTAGACTAGGTTGGCTAATCAGCAATCTGCCAGAGTCCTCCTGTTTCTGCCTCTAACAATGCTCCCAACTCTACCACAGCCTGCATTTTTACCTTTCTTCTGAGGATTGAACTCAACACATGATGCTTTGCCACAAGCTCTTTCCAGATGGAGCGATCTTTCCTGCCCCTTGCTAAGCCGATGTTAAGCAGAGTTCCCCTGTCCTCATTCTCTCAGCCTGATATGATTTTGATGGAAGAGGTAAATCTAATTAAAGGCACAGGGGAAATGGAAGCTGTTTTCAGAGTTGGGGAGGCTGCCTCTGTGTATCTTTCACCACTGATTGGACTTGCAAGATGGAAAATTCCATCGACTGCTGGGCAAAGTGCTCTCAATGTTGTGGGAACATCTGCTTTTCTTTGTGTAAAATCTTTTCTGCAGGGTGAGTGAAGATTTTTATTCTAATTGAATTTGTAGTTAATTTGAGATAAAGAAGAGACTGTTTTTGTTTTTTTTTTTTGTTTTTGTTTTTTGCTGATACTGCTTAAATCTAGAGTCCCAAGCCCCTCTGCTCAAAGCTCACTTTTACTCAATAGAACTCTAAGTAACCGGTGGGCGGTTGGTATTTTTAGGACAGTAAGAAAATTCCAGATACATTTTATTCCTGATTGGGCCTTTCAAGTCCCCCAAGTGAGAGCTGGAAGGACAGTCAAACTTCTAACTTGGCATACTAAGCACTAGCGGACCTTGGCTTAAAGATGACTTGCCTTCTTGCACATATTTACCTGGTATTATTGGATCATAAGGAGTATATTTACAGTACCAAACCATGTGAGGAAACTAATGAGTTGAGCTATCCAATATTTTTGCAACACTTGCTAAGCAAATTAATAAATGATTCATCAAAAGCAAGAATGAAACATTCAGCATGTGAATTTCCCAGTGCTTTGGGCAGGACTTCTACATGATAGCCTTTCAGCTGTCAGCAGTGGCCCCTTGAAAAGCAGGGGCTTCCTGACTTCACAGTTTGGAATTTAGCAAGGGCAAAGTATTTAACTATGATTAGTTTGTTTTTTATTGATAAGGGAATAGATGGCCTTCACTTTAAAACATCATTTGGGTCTCTAAATGAGAAGCTAGAATTAGTACTGAACTAGAAGCTGGGCTCACAACCAAATTTGGGACCTTCACAGCTCATCAGGTAGTTGGAATCTACCTCAGTCCCTTTTCAGGGTCACTGACCAAGGGAATTTTCCACCCTCTTCACTCCCCAGAAGGTCAACAGAAATGAGAACATTTTATTATATCAACATTTCAAAATGTCCTCACCGTGTGTGTGTGTGTGTGTATGTGTGTGTGTGTGTGTGTGTGTGTGTGTGTGTGTGTGTGTGTGTGTGTGTCCTTGTATAGAGGCCAGAGTTTGATGTCAGGCATCTTCCTCTCTCTATCATCACCTTATTTTTCGAGACAGCATCACTCACTGAATCTGGAGGTAACCAATCTGGCAAGATTAGTGGGCCAGTCATCCCCAAGGATTGGCCTGTCTGGTGCCACTGCACTAGTACCACCATGTTTGTCTTTTATGTGGAGGTGGGAAACCTGTATTTGGCTCTGTCCTCATGCTTGCATAGTGAGGTATCTCCTAGACCACGGTTGCCTCCAGTTTTAAATTTATCATTTCTATACAAAAGTAGACCAAAGCTGAGATTTTCATTGTATATGTTTTAGGATGTTGCTCTGATATCCCAAAAGTTAGCTGCCTGCTGTCTACACCCTTTGCTCTCCAGAACACGTTTATCCATAACTGAACTTCTAACAGTCTATTGTGACTTTCATAAACCCACTATTCCCAGTTATCTGCTATCTACTCAGCAATTCAAGATAAGAAAGAAAGTGACTAACTTTTCATTGTTAAAGTTCAAATGGTTTTAATTACCAAGTTTAAGTTGTTATACTTGGTTTCATAGAAAAAAATAATTTTTTGTTGTTTGGCCAAAGTTCTAAGAAATTACAGACAATAATAAACATTGATAACAACAGTTCAGATTGAATGAAGTAAAAAGGATGAGGGCTGTCTCAGAGTGAAAGTGGATTGCTTCCAACTTTTCTTTATTATGGGTAATACTTCAATATACAGACATAGAACTAAATTTTTGAAGCCATGTCTAAGGCTTGGAAGGCCATTCCCTGGAAATAACTGAGCCAGGAAAAGAGACATTGCTCATTGCTGCACATGAGAGAGTAAGTCTACATCACCAGAATGATGTGAAAGCCAGACACAGTAGTACATTTATGTAATCCTGGTGCTACCAGGGTGAGATGGGGCGTGGAGGCAGTCGATGCTCTAGAAGCTCTTGGACCAGTTTTGCCTAAGATACAGAGCAGGGAACAACTAAGAAGAGACTCAAGTAACATGGGACTTGAGGAGTGACATACAAGGCTGAGTATGTGTGCACATTCTCACTCACATATAGGAACATCACCATACATGTACAACACACACACACACACACACACATACACACCAATTCTTTAATTTATAGCTATACTCTGTGCTACAGCAACTTTTAGTAAGTCCTTATGATAGATGGTTTTGGTAACACATGTGGATCTTTGGCCAGACTCAACAAAGATCTATCAAGTCAGAGGAACTGAAATGTGCTTTCTGTGTTGGCCATACCTTCTTCTTCTGACATCCATGGCAGGGGCACATGCCTTTGGTGGCTGGTCCCATGAGGATGAGTCACAGGATAAGTGCAGTTACCCCAGTCCACAGCCCTTGAAGCTAAGCCATGGCTGACCAGGAAATTGTGAAGAATAAAAACAAACCACCAAACAACAAGTAACAACAAAAGAAAACCAAACTGGCAAATTTACTTATATACAAAAATACCTATATTTACATCATCCAAATTTGTGATTTTTGATCTGAGAAAAATATATCAGTCCTATACACACCTCAGCCTAATCTCATCACTGGAAATATTCATCACTGAATGAAAAGGGAGGGATAGTCTCACAAAACAAACCAAATCACAGAAACTGAGTACATACAAAACACACACACACACACACACACACACACACACACCCCCACACCCACACACACACACGAGGGGGGAGGAGAGGCTCACTCACACATATGTCTGTACATGCTCTTATGTAGTGATTATATCTGAAGAAAAATAAGCCAGTCATGGCATGCCTATGAGACATTTCTTTGACTTCCCCTAAAGTTGATTATTTCTGATAAAATGAATCGAGGCCAATAATTTCCCCCTAGTTTTTGTTTATTTGTTTTGTGTGTGTGTGTGTGTGTGTGTGTGTGTGTGTGTGTGTGTGTGTAATTATTTCTATGTCACTTACATTTACATGTAACATTTTGGGTGTGATAATTCATGACTTTAACCCTAGCATCACGGCAGGCAAATCTCTGTAAGTTTGAGACCAGCAGGATTACATAACAAGTTCCAGAGCAGCTAGTGCTACATCATAAAATCCTTTCCCCCAAAATAAAACAAACAAGTGAAAGCCAAATATACATATTTATATATTGGCTGCTCAAAAGTTGGAAATACTTTTCTAATTTGATGAATGTTTTATATTACTACTAAGAGCTGTTTTTTGTTTAATTAAATTTTGTTTAATGGGTCACTAATATTTTAGAATTTTCTTACATTTTAATCTTCGCACTGAACCATAATTTTTTTTTTTACTTTCTTTGAGTGTGTCATGTGAGAAAGGGGCCCATCTCTGTCCCCCAGTCTTTAAACATGTATCCACTCTATGTGCATAGTTAGGCAACATTTCTAAATCATTGTAGAATCTTACATTGTAACACTTAGGTGACTTACTCCACTACTGTTGGATAATGTTCAGCCACGAAGAACTCATCTTAGTAATATTAAATAGTATTGAAATTTAGTATGAAGTCACTTTCAATTAAAAAATTAGATAACATCTAAGCTAGGCCATAATAGGCTTTGAGTACACTAAACTCTAACTACCTTTATAATCTATTGAACAGCATAGAAACTTGCAAATTATGGCGTTTAGACATGGGATCTTTGGGAAGTGATTAGTATCAAATAAGATCATGGAGTCAAGCCCCAATGAGTGAACCCTGGTGGCCCTACAAAAAGAGGGAAAGAGAGCAGAGGGGACCCACATTTCTGCTCTTTGTCTCCTATAGTTGGTGCCTTGTGCTTTCATGGAATTCTACCAGAGGATGGTTCCTGGAATTAGTGTCTTTTTAACATTGGACTTCCAGAATTGTGAGACAAAACCAAACCCCTATGCTTTATAAGTTATCTTGCCTACATGACATATTATAGTAATAGGAAACAACCAAACAGAATACGTAATGCATAATCTCAGCCATCCCAGCCTTCAGAACCATGACCCAAATCAACTAGTGTTTATAACTGAGCCAGCCTCAGTTAGTCTATTACAGTCACACAAAGCACAAAAAGACAATAGGTAGAGAACACCAGGCTTTCTTCATTAGCCACAAAATCACAGTGCAGACAAGGTTATGAGTTAACAAAGAGCAGGAATTAGCTTCTGCTCCTCCTGCTGAGTCTCAGAGTAACTCTACTCTAAGCGAGTCTTAATCATGCCAGTGAAGTTTAGTGTTTAATAGACACAACTTGTTTGCTGAATCTGAAACTTTTATTATAAAGGGTCACAAAAGGTTTAAAGTCACTTCCTTTACAAGCCACAAGCTCAATTTGAATTTGCACTGTTCATTTTTGAGACGACAAGCCCCCTTTTCTCTCCTGAAGAGAAAGAGGTTAGTTCATTGTCACTAGCAGTCAGAGAAATGACCTGCCCTAGAGAAAAGCTCCATCTTCTAGAACAGGTGACTTCCAACTTCCGACCCTTCTGCCTCTACTTCTCAAGAGCTGTAATGACAGGTCAGTGTTATTATATCTGACTCATAGTATGCATATGAATAATTATGAATAGTGACAGATTTTAGCTGAAAGCCCTCTTTACATTTAGACAAAACTCTGCTATGAATTATTCGTTAGTGGGTTACTCAACTAACAGTGTGCTCCTGATAGCTTATGAGAATATTTAATGTATCTTATCAATAGTACATTGGGCTAATATTATATTTAGAAGAACTGAAAATAAGCACTTTGACTTGGGTGAGCATGTTATGGTCACATTGTAGTGGGGACATGGTTCAGTACTTAACAGTAAACAATAGTTACCTTAAGAAGACAGGAAGAAATGTATCCAGTGGGATGATGTGTTAAGTGATAGTCCTCTGCAGATATTATAGACACTGCTCTGGAATATTTTGACAGAATCACCCCTTTTAACCAAGAAGATGGAAAGAGGAATTCATGGAGAATAACACTGAATAACTATACTCTTTAAAAGAAATCCTAGCTGTGCTGGAGACTGCTCATCAAGAGCTTGTCCTGAAAGCATAAGGATTTGAGTTTGGATCTTCTTCATCAACATTAAAAAACTAGGCCTGATGGTATTTATAATTCCAGTATTCAAGAAGTCAAGAAGTAGGGTCAAGAACATCTCTAGGGCTTGCTAGCATCGCAGCCTACCCTAGTCTATGAAGACTTCATCCATTGACCTAAAGCCTCTTTATATGCACACATGTTTAAAGGCAACTACATGTGTGCACATACCTAAACACATACACACATATGCATGCGCACACACACACACACACACACACACACACACACACGGGAGGGGGGAGGATAGCAGATATGTTTAAATCTTCTGGACCTATGCTACGTGAGAAAGATTCTAAGTTTGTGACTAGTTTGTCTCATTTGTAGCTGGAGGAAGCCCATGTCACACACCCGGGATCCTTTTAGGCAAGAAAATACATCTCTCCTTCCTTTTTGTTTTTGTGATTTAAGGACATTTTTGAACTGATTTCTCCTTGACTGTGAAAGCTGTCTTAATGAAACAGAAGCAACGGTAACAGAATAGAGATGATTCTCAGCAAAAAAGAATTGAGAATTTAGCAGGGCATGGTGGTGCATGCCTTTAAGCCCAGCACTTGGGAGGCAGAGACAGGTGGACTGCTGTGAGTTCGAGGCCAGCCTGGTCTACAAAGCTAGTCCAGGACAGCCAGGGCTACACAGAGAAACCCTGTCTGAAAAAAACGAAAGAAAACATTTGAGAATTTGCTGCTATCTTCCAAAGGAGAAAACAGTAGAAGCCACCACGTGGGAACACATAACCCAGAACTTGTCTCCTTCCAGCCCCCAGTAAACTTAGATGAAAACACAGGCCAGTCCACCTTCCAGGCAGTTACTGCTCTATCTTCACAGACATCTACGCCTTTAAGAAGCTTTGCTTCTGAGATTTTTTTTTTTACTTAAAAAAAATTACAGCATTTCTCTTTTGAAATAATTAAAGGGAAAGGAAGTCTAAGGAGAAGCAGAATGACATTCAATATTCCCTAATACCCTCTTGTTGCTTTAGGTGATTGGTATGCTTAATTAGGAGGGTCCTGGGTCTATCACCCAGCCACCAGGGCTTGACCTGAAGGCAGGAAGGAGCCGGGTGTAACCTGACCGGGTGCAGGTGTGTGCCTGCAGGTCAGAGGCTTGAGAAAACATGTGGCTGCTTGTATGCCTCTCCCCTAGCCTGCCCAGGCCTTTAACTATGGTAGTTGTTTCTTAGATGTCCACATTCTGCCATGTTTAAGGGATGCCAGCATGCTTTCTCTAGATTAAGATTTTCAAGTAGGGACAGGAAGTGCACGAGGTGAAGGCAACTTGCTTAAGGCCATGGAGTGTACGAGGGCAAGGGAGAGAGATTCGTGCTCAGCTGCTCTCTAGTTACTGTTTAGCTCTGTCACACAACAGGGTCAGGTGTCAAGGGACTCTCAGAACACTGGCAGTAACTGTAATAATTTATGGGGACTAAAACTTAGTCTCCCTTTACAATAATGCCTTAGTTTTTTATATACCCTTCCCTGTTTCTCAGCTTCTTCCCGTCCCCCACTTCTTCACAGGTTAAAACAAATTTGACTTTATAATCTAGCATGGTTCCTGTGTATCGAGGACATGGTGCTGAAACACAATAGTAAGTGATTTTTATCTGTGTTTGTTTCCTATCCCATGGGGAGGCTGACAGACAGAAAAACAGGATAGATAGGGAGACGTAAAACCCCTCTAAATATATAGCATGAGTGGGAAAATAGTGTCTCCCCTACAAACAATGGTAGAGTTGATTATCCACGAGTGATCCAAATATTTTCAGGATACATGCGTGCATGCACATGCACACACACACGCGCACACACACACACACAGATTATCTTATTTGACATTTTCAGAGAATTTGTCATTTTTTAAAAAATAAAATAAAATTATTTGCATTGTGAATATTCAAATAATTTGCAGGCATCCTTCTATTTTTTTTTCAAACTGTGATTCTGCTTGTGAGTCAGCTTTTTATCACTAACATGGAGGCCTGTTTTGTTGTTGTATCATTGGTGGTGCGTCGGGGAGGGGATCCTGGACTCGTTCATGCTTTTGAGCCTTCTGCTATGTAGCTAGAACTTTATCCCTAGAGCCTGTCTTTATTATAAATATGAATAGCAAACTCTTTTATCCTAAGCCCTGATACATTGACCATATTGATCTATCTCCTTTGATACTTATTTGAGCAGCCTCAGTGTTGCTAAGGCATATACACTGCTTTGGCTGAAACCTTCCTGAACTCCAATGGGTTGTCTTACTAGGACTCTTAGGAAGAGCTGTTTCTTGTTCTTGCTCCTCCTTCCTGGAAGGTTCAGTAGAATGAATGTACAGGGACACTTGGGACATTGAGGTTGGACTGCAAACTCACATATTATATGTGAAATTAGGCCAATCAATTGGCCCTAGAGAACCTTCATTTATATAAGAAGAGAATAAAATATGGATGCTTGTGGCTGGAGAGATGGCCAACACTTAAGAGCACTTGTTGATGTTGCCAAAGACTGGAGTTCAGTTTGCAACACCCACGTGGTAGCTCACAACTATTTGCTACTCCATCCCAGGGCACCTGATTACTTCTTTTAACTTCCTGTGGAACTCCACACAGGTGGTACACAGACACATATGCAGGCAAAAAGTCCACACACATAAAATAAAAATAAGGAAAAATGTAAAAAATACTTAGCAAATGGGTTGATAATAGAAAAATGCATCATGGAAATAAATGTTCCAGTGTAGGGTTTCCAGCTGACTGCATGGTGGAAAAGTGCTCATTTCCTTGCGCTTTTTTTTCTGATGTGAGAACTGACCTTTACCTTCAGGAGAACACTCACTCTATCCATGTGGGTGGTGTGACACTTAATTCTCAGTGTGTTCTTCACTGCATTTGGGCTCACCTAAGAGACACACCTCTGAATGTGAAAATGAGGCTGTTCCCCAAGAACGGAGGAAGGAAGACCCACTTTGATGAAGTAGCGCCATTT
This sequence comes from Acomys minous, assembly GCF_964271855.1. Lineage (NCBI taxonomy): Eukaryota > Metazoa > Chordata > Mammalia > Rodentia > Muridae > Acomys > Acomys minous. Next base: position 107,388,894 of record NC_140484.1, read on the forward strand.
CATAAGTGAAACAGGACCAAAAGGGGAAATCAGGAAGCCAGCTGAGTACCAGCATTCACTGTCCTGCTTCCTAGATATGGGTACCAATGTATCTAGCTATTGCCCACTCCTACTGCTTCGCCGCCTTTGCCTTGGAGGACTATACTACCTCAAACTGTGAACCAAAGAAGCCCCTTCTCTCTTTAAGGTGCCCTTCTGGGTTTTTCCCCCACAACAATGAGAAAAAATTAATACAAGTGATTTCCTTCCTCTTTCCTTGGTATTTTTCCCCCTTTGAGAAAGTGTCTTACTCTGTGGCACAGACTTGCCTGGAACTTCTGTTTAGTCTAATCTAGCCTCAAACTCATGACAAGCCTCTTCTCCTCTACATCCTCCTCTTTCACAGGACTCTCAGTGTGGGCGGGCTTTAAGAGTGTATACCCTCCCCTACTTCCAGTTCATCTTCTCTGCTTCCTGCTTGCAGCTTCATTCTCCCACCACCTTGTCTACCCCCCCCCACCCCCCCACCCCCTGCCACAATGGGCCCATCCCTCAGCAACCATAAGCCCCAATAAGCCCTTTATTCCATAAGGTGATTTAGAAATGGTGTTTTGTCACAACAATGAAGTAACTAATACGGATGCATGGTGACTAAACTTACCAACAGCATCTAGTGCTCAGATTTACAGGAGGATTTAGTACCCTTCATAATTCACTCAGGTTGCTTTCTTTGCAGCTGTGGTCAATTTTAACAATGTTTGTTACAAATATGGAGTCTCTGGCCCCCAGATTATTATTACAATGTTAACTCTCTCTGTTTATTTGGGGAATTGAAATTTATCTATTGAAATTCCATTAGTTAGATAAGGATCTCATGTGTGTCCTAGTTATGATTGTCTTTATGTAATTCTATGTAACATTGATAAGCCTTTATCTTTTAGTTTATCTACTCCCTCATCTTCTTTCTACTTCTGTCACAATTATAGCCATTACTGTCACTTTATTAAGAATAATCACTTGGTTCTGTTTTGTCTGAAATTAATACAGATCTTCCTTTTTCTATAGTTAAAATACTTCTTGCTCATAGTCTGATTAACAGGTTGACCCAAATGCACACATTTCATGAAATAAAATAATTGCTATAGTTTGGATGATGAATGTTCCTCTAAAGGCTTATGTATTAAAAGGATTCAGTTCTCAAAAGAAAGAAAGAAAAGAAAAAGAAAAAAAAACCAGCCCGGTAGTGGTGCATGCCATTAATCCCAGCACTCAGGAGGCAGAAGCAGGCGGATCTCTGTGAGTCTGAAGTCTGCTTGGTCCACAGAACAAGTTCTAGGATGGACAGAGCAGCACAGAGAATCCATGTCTCAAATGTACGATCAAGAAAACAAACAAAAGCGTGGTTCTCAGGGTAGTAAATCTGAGAGATAACAGGACTTCTGAGAGATGAAATCTAGTGGAGGCTCTTTGGTCATTGGGTCCACACCCATAAAGAGGATGACCTTCCCTTTGTTGCCTCTTTTCCATTCCGGTCATAAGATGAGCCCTACCAGGTTATCCTGTCAGATATGCTACCCCCAACAAAGCATAAACATTGAGGCTAAGTCTTCCAAAACTGGGGTCTCCTATAATGAGAGCCAAAGGGTAACTCTCTATTGATTATCTCCAATATCTATTTCTACAACAGAAATCTAACATAATAAATTTACTCTAATGGAAGCTGTGCTCAAGTATATCATACATTTACACTGTTAATAAAAAATATTTTCAGTTTCTGTATTGTTTTCATCCATAATTCTGTCCAGTAGAGAGCTGAACATGAAATCATCAGTGGCTACTTGCAGAATACTCTTTGGATCTAATACGCATGCGCATGTGCGCATGCGCGAGCTCTTGGAAACATGTAAAAGCATCTTTTATTCTCCTTGCTTAATTGTTGTCTGGGAGGCTTACTGCCTCCTTCTGCTAACCTAGGCTTAGTCATGGAAGCGCTAGCCTCCGTCCAATCTAACATAGGCCTAGCATGTTTTCAGTTTCTGAGACTTACTGCTTAATAAATTCACTTTTACTTGTTCTTTCTGAGCTCTGGGCTGGCTGGTTTAACTCAGCTGCTCTGGCTCAAGCTTTTCTCCCAGCTGATTTATTTAATCTGGCTTCTCTCTCGGCCTGGAATTACTCTGCTTGGCCTCAAATTAACTCAGCAACCTGCTCTAATCTTCTGGCCTGTTCAGACTTCACTTGAGTTCTCTTTCTGCAACTCATCCCTGTATTAATTACTGTCCTGGTAAACCTGCCTCCTCTCTGAAAAACTGTCTCTTAAGTAGCTTCCCTTTCCTCTCTTTTCTCTTCTCTTCTTGTGACAGTTGAACATGTCCCATTCTGTCAAATCTTCTCTGATATGTCACCATTTCTGACACTCAATTAGACATGATTTTCAAACATGAGTGCTTTCTTCTACAAACTAACTTTACCTGCGTTTCAGATTAAAGGCATGTACCACCACACCTAAATCTAAGCTTTTCTTTATCTGTTACTTGCTCTACACCAGACTGGCTTTGAACTCCTATCTGTTTGTCTCTGTCTCCTGGATTAAAGGCATATTTATATTCCAGCTGGATCACACAGAACTAGGTCTTTGGATGTGATCTCTTGTCAGCTGGATCACATAGACCTGGAAGATCTTTGGATGTGATTTCTTGCCAAGACAGTCATGTTCTGAATTAACATTCCTCTACACGCACATGTTCATACAACATAAAACACACACACACACACACACACACACACACACACACACACTCATACAGAGGTCTGATATTTTAATTTTATCTGAGATTGCAAGTAACAAAACAGTTTGGTTCAATTAGGGAAAGAAAATCCCTCGGTTCTTAACATAACCATCTAATCTGTAGCAATCTATCTTCTCTACATTTATTTAGAGAAACCTTGAATGCTGGTGGGAGTGAGTTTGAGGATTAGTGACAAATCTCTACTATATTTCTTCGTCTCCACTTTTTGTGGCATAGGGGTTTCTTCTTCTTGCTTTCCTTATTTGTCCTCCTTCCATGTCTGTAGGTGACCTATTTACTCCTAGGAACCTTTAAGTTCCTGTATAATGCCCTGCCTTACAAAGTTTCACATTTGTGTGCCTAGAATTTGCTCGATTTTCAGTGCCTGTGCTTGGCACCTGTGAGGTCCATTAGCTTGGAAATTGTCCCTGCAGTGTGCTGGGCCACTTATTCTACTGGCTTAGCACCACCCCCTTCCATTTCATGTTTCCTTTTGAAAGTCTCATTACTTTAACATTGAACTTTGGCAGCTAACCCATACATTCCGCACCTTGTCTCTCAAATGTCTTTCTGCCTGTGTGGGTCACATCCTGACAGATGGACCGCTCTTTATTTCCACCATTCTCTTTTCTCTGCACACAGCATATATTACCTTTCTAGATGCTTCTCTGCCTCACAAATGCTTAATTTTTCAGAGCACATTGTTCTCCCTTCACCCGTTACCTTCTTCTCATATTCCTGTGAGAACAGCAATTGGAGAGTTTGTTTTATTCATTTTCCGTTCTGTCCATTTTCCTTTCCATTTGCTTCTTTGTGTGTTTGTGAGGTTTAGCGCTTTGTTATTACTATTGTTTTTCCTCTGCATCAAAATAGTACTTAGTTTTCTAATTATATTCGTCTGTCCTTATTGAAAAATGAAGTATACTAGGTTAACATAGAAGCTCTGTGCATAGAGTGGTGAGGCTGGTTGGTGGGTTTTCAATTAGGCCCCATAGGTAAAGACATGACATTGCGAATCTCTCCCTATAGTCACAACCTCTCCCCAGCTCTCCAGTTTTCCCTAGATAGCTCTACTTCTTTAGATAGTGATGTCTATCACACATATAGGTACATAATACAATATGTATTTATTATATGCCCAGAAAGCACACTGCCCTGACACACATGGAGTTATACTTTAAAACATGAGCAGACATATCCCATACCCCTTTGTCAATGGCTGTCTCAAGGTCCTTTAGATATATTTTGGATTAGACCTAATGGTTGTAGGTATACAGAATTTATAGTTAAATATCTTGTTAAAGAAATGAGGAATTGAGTTAAGAGGTGTGTTTGCATATGTGAAAGGAAGAGCAGGGTGCCTGCGTTGTGCATGCCGGGGAGCAGGGCTTGCTGATTGCTCTCCTGACTCACCGCCTTTCCTTGGGGCCCCAGGAAAGAAGCACCCTAATTTTGGCTCCCTTCGCATATATTTTTGGGCCGTGTCTTTACAGTTGGCTTAAGAATGGTGGAGTCTCCTAAACAGTTTCTGCTTTTACAAATGAGGAAAAAAAAATCTGGATTTCTGGTGGCCTAGGTTTTGGAGACTTACATTTGTCTTTATTCCTTGGCAAAATGTATTGTATATTTGAGGGTTCAAGATGATTATGCCTGTGATCAGTAAGCTACCCTGAACTAGAATTAATATTTAATTTTGGAAGATTTTCCATATTACTTTGATTATTTGGCAGTTAGCACACTTGTTAAAACAATAAGTTATGAAATACTTCCTAGGAATTAAAAAAAAAAAAGATACCAAATCCCAGCACTTGCAAAGTTCAGCTTTATTATGCTCAAGTCACAAGGCAGTTTATTTTCCTTTTAGCAAAATATGTTTCTACTATTGTATTTTCTGGAAAGAATTAATTAATTAAGGAATGATTAGTAATTAAGAAAAATTATGTCCAAAAACTTCATTCTAAACCCTACACAGACACATCTTTCAGCTCTCTTTTCTCAGTTCCTGTATATCATAATAGGGATTTCTTTGAGTTCATCCTATTTGGGTCTATTTACTTCAAGTTTGCCAGATAAAAATAGCCAAATCACTATGAATGTAACATTTATATAATTCCTGAATGTTTCATGGTTCTTCCTGCTGTGTGGAGTTTATTTTATTTATGTATAATAATATAAACGTACATGTTAAAAAGAAATATAATGAAAATGTGGAAAAAACAAATCTTAGCCATTTATGCAACAACCCATTTCTACAGAAATGCTGAGACGGTGTTATCAAGACCCATGTTTCTTAAAAGACAAAGTCCATCTTTGGTGAACAGTAAACCCAGACCTGAAAAATCTCTCAAAATTTGTATAGTGTCATTGGTTTGCTCTTTGATCACCTATGGGCACCTCTGTGCAGATGCATAAAATATTCTAGAAGGATGGTTAGACAATTCTAAAGTCAGACATGAATATGATGCCAAGAAGTCTTAGATCTCTGGATGTCAAAGGGCATGACATTTGACATTTATCTACATATGCCCAGAGTCTGATCTGCTTTACATAACCACTTAGAAGTATGGGTTAGGATTTGGGCTTTGAATTTTTCTCTACGGATTGCTGAAAAGGAAAAAAAAAACCATGTTTATGGTTCTCAGTCTGGTAATGGCAGAATCAGGAGAAAACTATGGAGTATAAATGAGGAATTCAATCCAAATCATGATTTTAAAAGGGGAAAAGAAATATGCTTCACTGATGTATTAACCCCTCCAATGGAGAAAAGTTTTTGTTTACTTAAAATCTAAAAATAAAGTATCACCAAATGAAGACATGAACTCAGAGGGGAAACAGGTTTAGGCAGAAAATTGAGGTGAGGCCTGACTGTTGCTCTAAGACTTTTATCATTCATTATTCTTTCTGCAAAGAGTTTGTAGTCCTGAGATTAGCATTTGTTATTTTCATATGCTCGAGCATTTTTGAGTGCTATTAAGAATGCCCATAGAAAATGCAGGTCACATGGACTATTTAGATTACACTGGCTAGGCCATATTTTTGAAACCTCTCTTCTATTTTTTTTTTTCAAGCTGAAATTTTGCAGGTGGTTGAGTGGTAGATGCAAACATCACAATGTGAATATGAGCCAATTAACCAACAACCACATTTTATGAGGTTGCAGCCACCTAATTGTTTTGTGTCTGCAGCTAATTATTTCTGGGAGATATTTCTGCATATGGAAAAGGAGTCTGTTATTATAATTGAGTGTATACAAAACAGAAATTCTGCTGTAAGTACATCAAGGGCACAGATCACATCTTCTCTGTGTTTTATAAACTTCCATAAATCACTCTGGGCCCATGGATTCTAAATGAATATGAACCACTAATGGTGATATGATTCTAAAGTTTAGAAAACAAGTCAAAAGGCTGGCTGTGGTGAATAATAAACATGATGCAAAATATCGACAAATTTCTAAGTGGTGTTGTTCTTAACTCATTGATGACTTCATTCCTCAGTTTAAGTTATTTCTGAGATAGACATATGTACTCTAATAAGTTTAATAAAGTTTGAAGTTGATGGCCTTAATAACTTGTCACTCACCCAAATAATTGGGATGCTACCAGGTTTAACCCACAAGGAACACATTATCTTAACCAGCACCTCTCATGCTAAGTCCCAAACTTACCCAATTTCTGCTTTAAGGTAAAAATTTAGAGGCAGCATATGTGAAGAGAAAATTTACCTATTATAATGACCTATGCATTGCTGGGCCTAAGGGAGCTCTGACAAATTAATTTTATGGCAGGAGCGAAACTTGTTCATATAAATTGCTCTGTCCAGACAAAGCAGTGGGCAAGTATGCAGTTTTATGCAGATAGGTTTTATTTTTGTTATTATTGCAGCTGCTCATTGATATTTTAATGCAAGTTTTTATTGAGTTATGCCCCAAGGCTCTTTAAATTGAGGGTTCAATTATTTCTAAAATCTAATAATTAAGTAAATTAATGAGCCTAGTCAGAAATCTGGCAACCTGATTGTAAGGACTACACAAGAAATATTAAATGAGCTAATTTCTCCCATTTTTACTGGAAGATTTTTTAAAATATCCCAGACTGTGCTGTGTAGAGATATGTGAGGAAAGTGTCATACTCACAGTCCAGTTAGTAGAGGAATAAATGTATGACAGAGAGATAGTTTAACACCAAGGTGGATGTCTCGGCAAGCCTTCTGATCTAAATTATCCCCACACTTAAACAACTTTGAGTTTCACCAAGTAAATTTTCTAAAACACAGATGAAGGCGATGTTTATGTCTTTTTTCTTAATGGTAGTGGATGAACCATGATATAGACCAAAAAAGATGACTGTCATTGTCCCTTGAAAAACCATACAATTTGGTCGAAGTTAAAGAAACCAGAAATGTTGACTTGGACAAGGATCATTAATAGAGTTTATGCTAAGTTTCCCAAAATACATAAAAAGAGAACTACAGCCATATACCGACTTAACAATGGCATTCTTTATGGATTTCCCTCTTTGTGAGGCAATGAAACCAATACTCCTTTAATACAAACCATACTTCAATATTTGGGATTTGGTGTTTCCTTGCCTTAGCACGAGGCTCTCTCAGCATGCTGGGAGACATCAGGTAGCCAAGGGTCATAAGGGGAAACAACCACTCCTCTGTGCTGTGTTGCTAAACTATGGTGATTCATGCTTGAAACTTATATTATACTCACCTTACAAGGAGTTTATCAAGACAGAATGCCAGTTTAAGTCCAGAGCACCCATGTTCTACATCCACAAGTCTTCCTTTTTTGCCAGTTGGCTGCTGTGGTGGTTAGAATAGATATGGCCCCCATAGATTCATATTTTTGAATGCTTGACCCCCAGGGAGTTTCACTATTAGGAGATAATGACCTTGTTGAAGTATATATGGTCTTAGTGAAGGAAGTGTGTCACTGTGAATGCATGCTTTGGGTCTCTAGGCTCAAGCTAGGCCTAGTATGGCATTCACTTCCGTTGCCTGCAGACGAAGATGTAGAACTCTCAGCTCCTTGTCCAGCACCATGTCTGTCTACATGCCGCCATGCTTCCTGCCTTAACAATAATGGACTAAACCTATGAAGCTGTAAGCCAGCCCCAGTTAAATGTTTTCTTTTATAGGAGTTGTCACGGTCATGGTGTCTCTCGAGAGCAATACAACTCTGACTAAGACAATGGCCATGGCTTTTCCCTAGCTCTGAAGGTCTGGTTTTCAGAGTCCAGTGTAAAAAAAGAAAGTGAGTTACTTCTGCCAGTTTTGGATCCCAAGTCATTTGTATTTAACCTCAGTTAGAGTGCAGTCTTCTAAGTCAGGGTACAAATCCTGATTTTGGCTTTGGGCTTGACAACCAGATTTCTGAGTCTATAACAAATAATGGAGCCAATGGGTTTACAAAGATGAAGGCTCTTTCTTTCTTTCTTTCTTTCTTTTTTTTTCCTTATAGATGTCTATTCTGTGATCCGTTAGCCTTGTTGCTTTGGATCTACAACAAGAAAGCCCATTAGAGAGTGAGTGTGTGGTAGAGTAAAACCAGTCGCCTTAAGATTTGGATACGAAGAAAATAGAGGAGGACACTGGAGTTCCAAGTTCTCCTTCAAGGGTCCTGTCCTTATGACCTAAAACTGAGTATTTGGCCTAAACTCCCAAAGTTCCCATCAACCCCTAACACTGTAACTCTGTGGGAAACACCTTCAGCAATGTTCTTTGTACAGACATTTAACATCCAACCTTTAGCAATGTCTTCACATTGACCTAACTGCCTGATCTTCTAAAGAGAATTCAACTCATATTCCCCTGAGATACTCTTATGCATCTCCTGGGTAGCTTCTCAGAAGGCCTATCTTGCCTGATCCATACCTAGAGAAAGGAGAACTGTTGGGCACTTCTTGATGCTTTTGAGCAGTGCCTTGATGTTGTAGTTACCTATGGCAACAAACTTTAGGTTTAATGGGTCACATTATGTTCTTCTAGTTCCATCACAGTGTAGAGAGGCACACGCAGATTCAAAACTCTGAATTCACTCAGCTAGAAAGAGCATGCGGGGAAATAAGGATGGTGACCTGACGGCAAAGCCCATATTGATTTCACGATGACTTCTTTTCTCACTAATTCACATTCAAGATTAGGAATAATTTTTAAAAACACAGGGAAAAGGTATAAAAGGACTTTTATCCAACATAATTTGGTGAAGTTTAGGTGTGTTTGTTAGTCATATAAGACATAATACGGAAACTGGAGTTCCAGGGCATTGTAAGTTTTTTTTAAAGATTTTATGGTCCGTACCTGGTTATTTATCAGACAGCAAATAGTGCTCTGTTCTGAAGATTTCCAGTGAATAAATTTAATGCAAAGAAAAAATTTATAATAAGGAAACCAAACGGTGAAGCAGAATGAAGAAAATTTAAAAATCTTCTTGTACACACAATAAAAACTGGGGTCTAGAGTCTCAGTTAACACCTTTGTCTACAACACATCAATCTCAGAAGTCTGCTTAGAGCTCTCCTGTCTCTCATCCTTCTGAATTTACTTTGGTGGTTGTAGTGGATGGGCTAGGATGAGTGGACTGGTATGGCTACCCTGCTGGGGAAGAGTAGGCCTTTAGCTAACCCTGTCAATTAATAACTCTGTCTAGTAGAGGTATGGCATCAAGCAGAGAAGAAGGCTTGTTGTAACAAGGTCATTCATCTGAATCAGAAAACGTTTACTAGGTGTGTAACTTAGGGGCTTGCTTCACATTCTCTATAAAACAGGGATAGTGTGACTCATCATTTTAGTGTCAAATTAAACAAAACATACTTCCAGACACATTTTGTGAAAAGGTGTTTAATGAAAATTTTCTAAATTCTATATTGCTGAGTTCTATACAACCTGTCTTTATGGTAGGATGATGATGATGCTTGAGACAATAGCAAATGTACCATGATGAATTTCATGTCATTGGGTATGGGATGCTTTGGCTGTGTTGCCTCTGTGGACCTTGTAGGCGAAATGATGCTCTTTTCTTTCCCATGTGGGAGATACCTGTCATGGTATGTGATCTATCGAAAACTGACTACAGTGGCTGTTTTCATATTTGCCATAGATCTGGCAAAAAAACATGTCATTATTTATAAAATTGAAGCAGCTTCACATAGTTGCCTAGACTGTCTAGGTAAATGTTCCCTTGGATGGTTGACAACACTAGCCATGGGATTTCCATTGTAGCATACATAGCTCAAAGTTATACTTAAAGCTTATTAGTGGAGAGTAATTCCTGGTAAGAAATCTCTGAGTATAATTTCTAGCTGCCATTGACCTCAATTATTTTCTCTACTCTAGTGAGCCATTTATAGTATAGACATGGTAGAGTTTACTTGCTTGGTAATTTAGATAGATTGACTATATTTTATTTTTTATGTTTTTGGAATACATGAATTTGGATAAAATTTTCACTATGATTAAGGATGACAACAAAAATAGCTTATTATTTCAATAATTAGTGTTCATTTAATCACGTCCCAGCTCAATGCCGCATCTCACTGATTGGGGAAGATCATGCACAGGCTGTCTGTCTTCCACTTCAAAAATGAAAATTAAATCTGAGTTGCACTAGTAAGCATTTTGCAAACAAAACACAAAAACTCTAAAACATAAGGGAAAGGATTATAAAGTGAAATACTTTAAAATTTAGACTCTCTTCTTCTCAAGCTTTTTCACCAAGTCGAAGAAATCACAGAAAAAAAAAGCTTACAATTATCCACAAGACAGATTGATCTGAAAATGTGGGTCCAGGGAGTTCTTCACTTGGGGAAAGAGCAAGTGGGCTGAACTCCTAATGTAAGAAAGACCTGGAAGTTTAGAACCAAAGATCATGGCAGATTCTAGAGATGGACAGTTACTGAGAAGAACTGAGTAGAGTAGTCTGCCCATTTAACTAGACTGGATTTTTGTTAATAAGTTATTGGCTGTGGGGAGAAAGAAACTCTACTAAATATCAATAAGTGTTTTTTTAGTAAATAGATCCTGCAGGTTCCTTGATAAGATCAGACTAAATAAGTCTAATAGACTCCATGTTCAAGGGTCTCATCAGAAAGACGTAGGTGCCTAGTTCAAATGAGGCCAAAAGGAAGGGATGTTATTATATTACAAGACTCATTGTCAGGCTATATAAATGGTTTCTAAAAACCAAAATAGGCACTTTTGAAGTAATCTAATTTGACAATTGAGGAGGAAGCTTTAATAATCATATCACAAAAGTCACCAAATCACTAAGAAGTGCAAAATTTTACTCATAAAATGTAGCCCTCAAAGCCTCAATTAACAGAGAAATAAAAATGAAAACACAGTATTACATCATCATGGCATTACTTGGTGGTGAAACTCATCACCCTGTCAAATGCCATCTGACAACAGATGATAAAGGCCTGGGACAACTTGAATTTGAATAGTCTGGTGAGGAGAGTGGAAATTAGTACAATCAATTTGGATAATCTGTCAGTCTCTAGAATGACTGTGTATGTAGAATAAATACACATACATGTTCATGACCCTGTACTTCCAATCCTAAAGTTTCACTCAGCAGAAACCCATCAATGTTTTCCAAAGTCCACAATCCTTTCAACGCTGCTAGCAATAACTCTTATGTGGAACAATCCAGATGACTGTCAACAGTGGAAGAGTGATAAGATAGTATGTTTATTCAGCATTTAATCCCAGCACTCGGGAGGCAGAGGCAGGTAGATTGCTGTGAGTTCGAGGCCAGCCTGGTCTAGAAAGCGAGTCTAGGACTCTGTCTCAAAAACCAAAAATAAAGAAATAAAACATAAAGTAAAATAAGAAGAACACAAAAAGCTTTCCAAACATAATGTTGAAAGAAAAAGCAATTCTAAAGTAATGCCACAAATTCCTTCATAACATTGCAGAATTCAATGGCATGTAGAATCATCAAAAATAGTGGTTCATTTTGAGGAGTAAATGAGTAAGAAAAATAGCAATGGGGTGTCCCAGAGTGCCTGCCATGTTCTATATCCGCAATGGCCAAATTGCAGCATACATTGGATCTGTTTTGAAATCATGCAAAAAAGCATATTTTAATCCAATAGATTTGGTGGGGCATGTCTTAAGGTTATTGTTAACTGCTAAACTATCTCTCTAGCCTCAATAGTGTTTTAAAGGGAGCGTCTCTCTATGTAACCCTGCCTAGGCCTGAACTCACTATGTGGACAAGGTAGGCTTCCAACTCACAGATTTCCTTCTGCCTCTCCTTCCTTAAAGGCATGTGCCACCACACCCAGTTAAGATGTGGTTTTGTTTTTGCTTTTGTTTTTATTTTTGTTTTAATAGGTACAACTTGAAAACTGGACTGGGTAGCATTGCAGCATCCGTGCAGCAGCAGATGGTGTTGGTCCTTTGAAGATAACAAGAATGGCCATCTATTATTAACTGAATCTATGCCCAGTTCTTGGTTCAAATTCCAAGGCAAATGTTGTCAATGACCTAGCTTAGAGAGAGCCTGTCTTGCCTAATTTCTTTAGTGTCCATCTGAGATGGAGGTACCCTCTCCAGATGACAATTGATGCTGTGCGCAGAAGTCAAACAAAGGGAAGAGTCTTGGGGCTCCCTTTTGACGCTGCAACAGCCTTGTAGCTGCCCTCTATCACTGCAGGAGAGGGCTCTGCAGTTTCAGTAACTTTTACAAACTTACCCCCTTTCCTGAGCTGAATTGCATGACAAAGAGCCCCTATATGGTGGCAAGTTAGAAATAGCCCTAGGCCTGAATTTATATGTGGGTTGATATGGACAGCGTGATTTACACTGGGATGATGTAATACTTGCCAGTAGAACTGTGGGAAGGGTTTGGAAAGTAACAATAAACAAACACTCTCCTTACTAGAAGTGATGGGCGTTCTTCCTTCTATTTTTATTCTTCGGAGAAGCATCAATCTGATGTAAACATGGGTTGCTTGTAGAACATTTTGTTTCTACTGAATTCCTTTAGAGGTGTGAGTAGGATGTATCATGGGAGCCCTGCTGTTCAGTTTCTTAAATCTCTTTGGGAGTGGCGATGGAAGTTAGTTGTCGGCCTATGCTTTAAGATATTCCAGCAGTTATTAATTTGTAATGATGATCAACTGTGTCTTTCCCACCCCTAAGAAAATGTGGGAAAGTGCTTGGGATCCATCTGGGTAGAAAGCACAGGCGAGGCATGAGATCATTATCACCCGTGACACATTGAGGTCATGTTTCTTCCACGTTTTCTAAGTTCCACTGAACCAGGGATTGTTAATGAAGGATTTCCATTGGATAATTTTGTTTTTTCTGTTTCAAGTTTCAAGATGACTGTCTGGATTGTATTAGCATTGCAACAATTTACCCAAGAGGGTTTTGTTTCTTAACTTGATTGGAAAGGGGAGTGAAGAGAGTGGCTGTCTTTGTGGGAAACAAGATTTCTTTTAACTCCACTGTTGTAAATGTGTGTGCAAGAAGTTTGAGAAGCCTTTCTTTTTTTCTCCTTTAATTTGTAGTTGAGTTTGTTTTGTACTCTTCAATCTGTGGTCTGTATAAATTGCCATAATCATATTTGTTAGACAGACACCAAAGTCAGCAGCCTTTTATTATTCAGAGTTACTGTCAGAGAAGCAAAAACAGTAAGTGACATATTAGAAACAATCAAACTCTTGATAGAAGAGAGGAAAATTCAGTTTTGAAAGGTGGATTTCTTTTGGCCTTGATTATTTATCAACACCTCATTTAGCTTTTCAGAACTCTAGTGCTACGCTCATTCTGTTACAAGCTTTTATTCTTTTGATTCGTGAAAATGATTTCAACGTATTTGTTTCATCAAACTGACAAAAAATAGCTTTAATAAATTCAAAAAGTTCCTTCTTTCCATTAGATTTTATCGTATTTTTTAAGAGCCGGTCCTCTTCCTTTGGACCTGGTGGCATGAGTGATCAATCTTCACGTCCCTTGTCACCTCTGTGTTCTGCCTTTCAAGTCAGTGAACTCAGAAGTGCATATTACTCAGCCCCAACTCACTGTTAGTACTGTCATATGTTGATGTCCCTATTTACATTTTGATGGAGTCCAGTGATCGTGTATGACATGAGAAAGTCAGTTTTCTTACATATAACCAAGTTGATTTCTCTGAGAGATGGTTGTTCAGTGTATTCAACTAGACTGCTTCCATCTCATCCTCATCGAGTCTCTGGCCATTCAGATGTGAGCAGCTATGAGAAAATGTTTAGTATCCTCAGTCTATAATTCCAGAATGAACTATTGGTGCATAGGAGAGTTCTCAGTTTCTTTGCCAATTGTTGTAAGAAAAAACCCTGGCAAAAACAAATTAAGGGAAAAGGGATCTTTTTAGCCCATGGCTACAGAGGCTACAGTCCACCACTGCGGGAAAGTTTAGAGGCCATAATCCAGAAGAAGTTGCTCTCTTTACACTCACACTCAAGAATCAGATACACAGCTTCCTCTCTCCTTTTATACCATCTAGGGATTCCAGCTAGGGAGTGGTGCCACCCACAGTGGCTGGCCTTCCCATTGAACTCAACACAATCAAGATAATCCTCACGGTATGCCCAGTGGCCCATTTCCCAAGAAATTCTAGATTGTTTTAGGTTGGCGACACTAATCATCAACATTGATTATATGACATATTAGCTATTGAACAACCTCAAGTGAGGAGAAATAGGCCTCATGGCTTGATGCACTCAGCGAAGGTGTGCAGGGACTCCAGAGACTATGGTGGACCTCCTTTCCCAATAAATAAAAATCAGGAGAAAAATATCAAAATTATTTTGATATATCATCAAATACTTATATCTATAAAATCAAACATACCCTGCACTTAAAACTAAGGGGATATTATTGTATTAGTAAACAATTTTTATAAAGATCAGAATTTTTTGTTTGTTTTCCAGAAAAATCTATAGTCTATCAGTTATTTCTGTAAGCAACCACTGAAGTCTGCAGACAACGTAAGGTGGAAGCCCATGTACCACAGACCCCAAACTTCTTCTCATGGATCATGTGACAAACGGAAAGGCTGGAAAGTACATGATTTTGCTTTTTCTCCTCAATATTCTTACAATGAAAAAAAAAAAGAAAAAGAAAAAAAAAAAGAAAAAAGAAAAAAGAAAAAAAAAAAGAAAAAAATGAATCTAACTGCCCCGGACAGTGGAAAATAACTGTAATAGTTTGTTGCCACAGACAAAGTTCATAGCACTGTTGGCAACTTTTCCATGGGCTAAATAGTGTGTGGAACAGAGCAAACTTCTTGGGGGAGAAGGTTATCGCTGGGACTATAGAAGCCTTAGGGTTTCTAGTGAGGAGTGGAAAAAGATCAATGACAGAAAAACTGTCATTTGTTGTAGTCAAAAAGTGACTAAAATCTCACTCAGAGAGAGGATAGGGGAGATGGTTTCCAACTTACAAAAGCTTAGACAATAAGGTCACAATATGGTTGGTTGTACAAAGCTTCTTCAGTCCATGCATGAGGGGAAAACGGTGTACCTGACATGTCCTTCCCCAGGTCTGTGGGTTTTGTATGTAGTCCCAGAATGTGTTTGCAATATGTTATGTATCGTGTACCTTTCTTGCCTCCACTGCACCGATATGGAGGAGGAAGTAAGGGGAAATTGGAACTGTTCATTATTCTAGAATTTCTAAGTGCTTTTGTATTTCAAACACCATAAATACATCCAGTTACATTTTCCTATTTAGGTATCTTTAAAAAAAAAAAAGAATATGTAGATTCAAGAGTCTAGAAATTTTAGAAATATTTCTGAGTAAACAAACTTCTCCAACATTGTTTTTGTACTACTTTTGCTAATTATATAACTTAGAAAGGGCTCCTGCCCTGAATCCCACATATACCAGCAGCAGGTAGATATAAATACTATTTAAATGTCATTACGCACAGTGTCAATTTTTGAAAAAAAAAGTGTCCATTTAGTTGACTATGCATAAAACCATTTCTTATTGAAGTACACACTTCATATAATAAAAACTCTTCAATAATAAAAACACTTTTTCCAAATTTGCATTTTCCAAACTATTCCAAAAGCATGTAAGTCTTACATGAATCCCACATTATTCCAGTGAGTGTGTACATGAGTGTAAAATACATAGAGCAAAGCTACCGATGCACCTGAGATGGGTTCCCCGCCTGCCCCTCATTGCTTCCTCTCCTTTAATACTGAATTCTAACTTCACTAGGGAAGACAGAGCAGGATGTCACAAGCTCATTATGTCTCGATTAGAGCCACTAGATAAAGAAGATACAGGACTAGCTTCCCCTGCTTGGCTGTCTCTTCATTCTTCAGAAGACATTGCCTGATGGAGTCTGCTGATGCGCTGCAGGCAGCTTGTGTGATGACAACCTCTGACGCCAGCAGCACACATCTGATACCCCAGTGGAAGAGCTTTCAGAGCAGCCAAAGTCATGCCATCCTAGTTGGCTTAACCTCCTTGTTCAGCACTTGAAAGTGTGTTTAGCACCGCCATCATGCCTCCAGTCTCCATGGCTCTTAGGACTAAGAATGGCTTTTGTAGGGCCTGCCAGAAGGTCTGGTAGGTAAGGGAGCCAGGTACCAAAGTTGATGACCTGAGTTTGATTAGAGGGACCGATATGGTGGAAGGACAGAACTGACTCCTAGAATTTGTCCTCTGTGCTCCACTCATGTGCAGTAGCACACACACACACACACACACACACACACACACACACACACACACACATGCATCACATGCATACACACACATGCACACACATATACACACACATGCATGTGCATGTGCGCTAATAAGTACAATTTTAAAAATGACTCTTGTAGACTAGACAGTCCTACACTGAGGTATTTACAGCTGGCTCTGTTCCCCCTTACATCTTGTAAACATGCTATAAAAGAGCTTGGTTTTAATTTGTTTTTTTTTTTCTCTCTCTGATTAAGGAAGAAAAAAGTAAGAAAGCAAGCCCTAGCCTCTGTGGATAGAATCCTGGCAAGCCACTCCCAGAGACTTTTGTTAACTTGCATCTGAGAATCCACAGAAGTGAGAAGTGCACTGGATGCAACCGCTCAATGGTTGTGTTAAAAAACACATGCCCACAGTACCAAGATCGCTTTGTAGAGCTATCTGTGTCACAGAAAGGTTTAATTACGAAGGTGCTCTCCACTTGGACCATTTTATCCTTGCACTAGGCAAGCACCCCACCCTCTCAAAGGCTAGTAAGAGGATTTGTCCCTTTCGAGGTACATAAATGTGAATTCATTTTTCTTAATTCTGTGCTCACTTTCAAATAACACTGCTAGGGTTCTTCACAGAGCAGTTTTTCTTTGTATTTCAGAAATTAACATAGAGTAGAAATACTGTTCTGTTATAAAAAAATGTTGCAACCATGAAATTTGCATGAAAATGAAATGATGTAGAACATATAATATTAAGCCAGGGCATACAACCTCAAAAAGAAAAAGAAAATGCTTGTTCTCTCTAATATTCATATCCTAGCCTACAATATATATACATATGGTATATAGTATACATATATATGTATTTACATGTAAACAAATATGAGTGTGAGCAAGCTGGGCCACTTGGAAGAGAATGAAGGAACGGTAATATTCAGTGGTGAGGAAGGACGGAATGCAGGCAGAAGAGCGTGAGCTGCAGAAGGGGATACAAAGCTAATTGTTTTCTTAGTTTCAACTCTGTCAAAGGGTTTATTTTTCTTTTTCTTTCTTGTTATAGGCAGATGCAAAAAATTAGTTGATACCAAAAGCTCAAACTGCTGGGCAAACCTCTGTGCCCTCAGAATGGCCACGTGAACTCTATAGAAGTTTGCTGAGATGTGAGGTTTCAGACGGGCATGTGTTTGTTTCAGTTAGTCCCTTTACCTAGCTGCATAGTTTTTGTGAGCTTGTTATAATAAAGTGGTTTTTGAATCGAGCATCCAAACAAATTTCATCTAAACCACCTATTTACGCAATACATAAATTTTTATGTTTATTTCATCAGCTTCTTAAAAAAATGAAAACTAGAGCCTATCTTAGCAAGGTCAAAAGATCAAAATCAGAAGGAAAAGTTGAAGGTGGAGTTGTGGAATCATGAGGAAGTTAAGGCTGAGGAATCCTTTGAGGCCTGATTTCCTAGTATCTAGAGGAAAGAGTACAAGAACACAGGAGCCAAGGGCTTGGAAGGATGCACAGACAAGCTTAGAGCACAGTTAAGAAAGTAGAGTTCTGTGTTTCTCTGGGCCCAGTCCACTCCAGGAAAAGCTAGGAGACAGCAGTGCTTCCCCAGAGAGCTAAATTCTCACCCATGTTTAGAAATCACTAGAATAAATAAATAGATGATCACTATTATCTACTTATTTATTTATTATTCTCTTGTAGGGCAGATGAGGTAGTTCCTCAAGAAGACTAAGATGTTCTCCCCATTAGATGGCCATTATGAAGCCTTATGTATCTCAGACTGTACAGTCCAAAGTGTAATTTGCAGGCAAGATTAAATTCAGTTTGCACTTCCCTATAGCACATTTTATTAAAATTTATTTCTGGATGCTTTGAATAGATATCAATGAGAAAATGACTTTGAAATAGTAACTGAAATTGGATTCTAGAAATTTTACCTAACGATTGTCTTCATGATAGTCTAGATATTTGCATTTCAAAGAATTGTCTCATTTGTACATTCCTGATTTTTCAGAAAAGAACTCTGAAAGGTTGGAACCATTTCACGGGTATCACAATTTTACGCAAAGCTTAAAATATGTACCCGATAAGAAAAGCAACCAAGTGGAATGAAAGGACTCACAGACTTCCGAAGTAATTTCTCCCAGAGTCCTCAGCCTAGGAAACCCATGGTGACCCTTGTCCTGCATTTTTCTGATGGTAGAGAGCTGCTCACAAATCATTTCTCTTATGAATTTTATATATTGATGATTAACCCTTGCTAGGAAGACTTATGCAACCTGTTAAGAATTCCATTACCTTACTCAATCTACTGTGTGTATGTGTATGTGTGTACATTGTGTGTGTGTGTGTGTGTGTGTGTGTGTGTGTTCGTGTGTGTGAAGATTAGAGCCAGAAAGACGATTGATTATGAGAGGCAAGGAATATAACTTAGTGGAAGGGGGCATAAGAGGGAAAATGCATATCACGTGGAAGTCAAGGGTGAGGTATTATTTAGGGAAAATGAAGCCGGATAGGAGGGGAGGTAGGGGTGAGGGGAGTGGGGGGAGTAAAACAAAGGGTAATGATACACACGTCTTTCTATGTCACAATAAATCCAATTAGTCTATGTTAACTTAAAATTAGTTTAAAGGAGCCAGGCGAGGTGGCTCATGCCTTTAATGCCAGCAGTCTAGGAGGCAGCGGCAGGAGGATTTCTGTGATTCTGAGGCCAGCCTGGTCTACAAAGTGAGTCCAGAACAGCTGAGGTTACACAGAGAAACCCTGTCTTGAAAAACCAAACAAAAAATTTTTAACTAATTTAAAGAAAAATATTTCAAAATGAGAAAATAACATTAAAAATAATTTGACATCAGTACTCAAAATGAAATATATCTGCATTTTTTTCTACTTTTATGATTAGTTTGCTTATGGTCCTCTTGTTATTATATATCTACAAATAACTGCCTTATGTTTTATGTTTCTTTTCCTTCCTCCAGACTTAAATTATCTAAGAACATAATAACTTTTTATTTGAGTAATTAAGAGTATCTCTCTAAGTCCACATGACATCAGCGTGGGTATGAATGTGCGTGCACACACATCTATATGTTTAAACCTACGTTTCATATATAAAGAAAATCTGCATCACTTGTCTTTCTGATTCTGGTTTCTTTAGCTTCGCATAGTTATTTCCATTCCCACCATATTCCTGCTAATGTCATGATTTTAGTTTTCTTTATGGCTGCATAAAATTCCATTGTATACAAGTATCACGTTTCTTTACTCATGTTTCTAGACATCAAAGCTCATACCACTGCTAGGCTGTTGGGAATAGGGTAGTAATAAACATGGATATGCAAGTGTCTGTGTTATGTATATTTGGAATATTTTGGGTATAAATGCAAGAGTAATATAACTGAGTCATATAGCAGCTTTATTTTTACATTTTATTCTGTTTGTTTGTTTTTAATAATTCTTTATCTGGTTTTCATAATGGTTGCTAAAGGTCATACACTCACACAGAATGGTTTTATTCCAGGATGCAAGGTTGGTTCAACATGCAAATCACTATATATACACACATATATATAGTATATATATATACATCCATACATAAACTGACTTAAGGACAGAAATAATAAAATAATCTCAATAGATGCGGAAAGATTTGACAAAATCAGTAAGGGTTTCAGTATAAAAGCCTTAAAGAAACTAGGAATAGGAAGAAGATTCTTCTCTATAGCAAAGTTTGTAAATGACAAACTTAAAGCAAACACTTGTAAAGAAGAAAAACTGAGTATTTTTTATTTTATTATTAAATCAGAAAGCAGACAAGGATGCTCACTTGCTCCACTCTCATTCAAAATAGTTCTTGAACTTCTCGTTAGCAAAATGAATCTGGAAGAAATAGAAGGGATTCAAAGTCAAATTATTCCTATTTGCAGGTAATATGGTCTTATTCTCAAAAGAACCTAAACACTCCCAGTAAAATAGAATGCAAAGTCAACACACAAAAATCAGTAGCTTTTGTATAGATTAATAGGTACCCTGCAGAGAGAGAGAGAGAGAAATCAGACAATCTGAACCTCACTCAGAAGGGCTTAGGCAAACAGACACAAACAACAACGAAAACCTCTGGGAATAAAACTAAATAGAGATAAGAATGACTTATACAGTAAAAACCACAAGACTTTAAAAATAGAAATAGAAGGAGACCATAGAAAAAAAAAGACATCCTCCTCTATGCTCTTGGTTTGGAACAACTAATACTGTGGAAATGGCTATGTTCCCAACAGTGATGTGCACATTAAACTCAAGCCTCCAATTGCAATGATACTCTGCACCAAACTAGAAAAACAATCCCCAAATTCATAGTGCAGTATAAAAGCCCTCAGCTTGCCAGGTGATGGAAACATACCAGAACACATCAGAACCAGCAATTGTGAAGGTCTCACAATGTTTGGCCTCAAATGATGAGAGAGCCACAGTAGCAGAAAAGACATTGGTTCTGACACAAAACCAGACATGGAAACTAATGGAACAGAATAGAGCACACAGAAATAAGGCCACGGAGCTAGAGGTGCTTAATTAAACTTGTTATGAAGGGCTGTTTGTAAACCTCCAATTTTGCTTCAAGATAGGCTTCCATGCTTTAATGTACTTTAATTTAGCTAAAGATGTTGAACATTATTGTGTGTATTTTTTCAGACATTTGCATATCATTGTTTTAAAGGTATCCATTCAGTTCATTTGGCTATTTAGTAGATGTTGCTTTTTAAACAAAATCTCAAAAGCTTCATTTTACCAAAAAAGACTGGGAAGCCAAAAAACCAAATGCTGGGGTGAAAGCCTGTCAGCTCAGAGAGATAGAGAAAGCAACTAGCTGACCTTCTCTCTTAGACAACATCCCAGAAAGCAAGCTCTTTCCCCAAGCTCAAATATGTCCCTCCCATCTACTTCCTGTATGTGTCTCTGTCAGTCCTCTTGACGTCCTCCCTTTGATTTTTCTCATGTTCACTCTCTGTCAACTGGTTACTTGCTCTATCTCTTGACCTGTGATTGACTTTATTTAATCTTATTCGAGCTGAAAGCTCTTGGATTAAAGGTGGGTGCTAGGGCTGAGCCACACCACAACTAGAAGCAGTTTTTTTTTTCCATTAAACAATACAGTCTCAGGATTCTCAGTATGATCAAATATACCACAACAGTTAGATTGTTGGATTAGTTGTGATTCTCTAGAGTAACAGAACCATAGAATGAGTGTGTGTGTGTGTGTGTGTGTGTGTATGAATTTATCAAATCCTTTAACTTCAAAATAATAACAATGGCAGAAGCACAACTGAACGGCTGAGAACACAGCTGTTGCTTGCCAGTTAGCTATCCCTCAGTGACTGTTTCTGTAGAGAAGCTGGTGGTAGCGTTGCATAAGAAGGGTGCTTTAACAGTTTCAATCTGACAAGCTCTTGGAGGCAGGACCATTGGTCCTCAGTAAATGATGGAAGCCTGAAATACTGGTTTTTATATCAGTATAGAAACCATCCTCAACAGCAACAGGGTAAACAATTCATCAGTGGGAGGTAAGCAACTCTCTTTTTTCCTGCCATGCCCTGTGCTGCATGTTTTTTAAATGCACCGGCTCCTGGAGGTGCTAGCTACACCTGGAATAATACTTCACACTAATTAATCCACTTAAGACAATGTTTCAGTTGAAGCTCCTGACTAGTGATTCTGATTTGTGACAAGGTGACTGTAAAACAAACCATTGCCATTATATACCCTTTTTATTATTTAAAATTTTGTATTCTTTATGCACCCTAGATATTGGATTTCTGTTCACTAAATAGTATGGGATTTTTCTCCCATACCTTCTCTTCACTGTACTGACTGACTACTAATTTCTTGCGACCTCACGTCCCACTCCTGCCATTGTTTTGTGAATGGCTGTGATCTGTTTCAGACAATTTTCGCCTATGCCTGTGTATCTTGACATGTTTTTCATTTGTGTTCCTTCCGCAGTTACAAAGTTTCTGATCACGCATTAAGGTTTTTTGATCCACTTAAAATTAATTTTTAACGAATTATTTTTGTATTATGTGAATTGGTGTTTTGCCTTCATGCATGTCAGACCCCCCCTGAAGGTGGAGTTACAGAGAGGTATGACGTGTCATATGGGTGCTGGGAATGCAACCCAGGTCCTCTGGAGGAGCAGACATAGTGCTCTTAACCGTTGAGCCATCTCTCCAGCCATTTAAACTTTTTTTTTTAACATTATAGGAGATAGAGATACAGGTTCAGTCTTCTATGTAGACATAACTAGTTTCCCCAGTATCCTTTGTTGAAGAGGCTGCTTTTTCTCCAGTGTATGCTTTTGATACTTTTTTCGAACGTGTGGTTGGCTATAGCTGCTCAGATTTATTTCTGGGCCTACTATTCTATTCCACAGTATATTTTATGTGTGTGCACATGTGAGATTTTGTTACTATAGCTCTATAGTATAGTTTAAAGTCAAGTATTTTGATATTTCTACTTAATAATTTTATTTGATCTTTGTATTGTTTTGGCTACTCATGGTCATTTAATTTTATGTAATTTTAAAGGTATTTTCTCTACTTCTGTGGGGAATGTTTTTTGGAACTTAAACTATAGATTGGTTTTAATAATATAGGCACTTTACAATAATAATTATGCTGATTCATGAACATAGTTATCATCCTATGCCCTAATGTATTCTAAATTTTTTTCTTCAAGTTGTTATAATTTTCACTATATAGACTTTTAACAATTTTGGTTAAATTTATGCCTACTTATGTGTCATATATTATATGAATGGGAATGCTTTTCAAACTCCTTCTCAGTGTGTTTAATATTGATGTATGGAAATTATACTGTTTTTAAATGTTGGTTTTGCATTTTGATACCTTGTTGAAAACATGTATCATGTCTTAAAGTTTTCTGTTAAAATATTTAAAATATATTAACTTTATGGTGATATCATCTGGAAGCATGGTTAATTTTACTAGTTTCATTCATATTGTGTCCGTTTATTTCCTTCTCTTGCCTTGATGTACTTACTAAGATGCCAACACTATATTAAGATTGATTTGAATACACATCTTTTTCACACTCCTTTTACTATTTAATACAATGTTGGCTACTTAATTGCCTTATACATTCTTTACTGATTTATTGTACGTAGCCTTTATTGAGTTCATCATGAGGAAACGTTGAATTTCATCAATGGCTTTTTGTGAATCCATTGATATTATCATGTGCTTTTGATATGGGAATATTGCGGTGTCTTAGACTATTGAATCCTGTCTCAAGGAGCTATTTGCCCCCCAAACTGTCTCAGGCCTGTGGCTTCTGATTCTTGTCTTTTATATTTCAAAAATGAAACTCACAATCCATAGAGGATGCGTTTTAGATAACTTTATTATAGATTCGTACACAGAGGCCTAAGGGAGGGAGAGGGAGGAGAGGGAGGAGAACGGGGAAGTTGTTATACAGCAGGAGAGGTCCGAGAAAACAGCAAGCCGTGGATCTGTTTGCTTGGGGCCTTTTAAAGGACTTAATGCAGAGACTGGGGTGAGGTCTGTGTGGGCAGATGAACCCGTCACTCCAGCTGGGTCACACATGCCCATGCGTCATCTCTGAGCGTCACTCTCACTGTCTTGTATAGCCTTGTATTGTCTTGTATAGGCAAAGAGCACATCCTAAAGGATGACGACAGGAAATGGAACTCTCGGCTGGCTTTCCTGGACTTCCAGAGAGGGCGTTCTCAGAACTGCTGCTTCAGGGCCCTGGCCCTACCTGTAGCAGAAGATTCCTTTTGATGTCTACTCACCAGAACACTGGAATATTCCCGGAAGTGCTTGGAAAGCAATTCTTGCCCTTTGTGAAATAGTCATATCCTTTAAATTCCTCTGCAATGAAGCCAAGTGACCAGTTGCCTTCAGTCAAGCCATTAACAATGAACACCCATTAACTAAAACCATCACCATGCTTACTATTATAAATAGGCTCAGGGATGCAAAGAAAGGGACTATCACTCCAACTGGAGAGGTCTGGACAAAGCAGTTTACACTTGATCAAAACGGTGGCCTAGGGAGACAGAACACACTGAGCTATCAAAGGCATTTGGCTTATATTCTCACTCAGGTGCTAACTGTGCCCTTTCCTCATTGGCTGAGGTCCAGCCTCACAATTTTGATATAGTTGGCCAGTCTGAAAAGAATTGGTGCATAGGAAGTAAAGGAGGAAAGGGATGCTGGTCACGGTTCCAAGGAGAAAGGGGGCCTTTTCTCCTTTGGGAAAAGTTTGGGAACTTGGTCTTAGGGGAATTAAATGGTAGCACACACAAGATTTCCCTGGAGGATGGTTTGAGCTCTCTTAGCTGTGTAATCCAGGGCACAGTGAAACCACCACGGTTCCTGGTCTACAGGTCTTCTGGTCTACTCGTGAGGAGAGAGAAAGGTTTATTGGGGATTAAACTGTCAAGGCTAGGGGGAGGGGTGGTGCAGAGAGAAACAAAATGGCAGAAAAGCAAGGAGAGTTTATAGGACAGTCAGCAAGGGTGGGGGTTTTTGAGTTGATACAGGCTGTTTGGATTGACTGGGAACTATGCTGTGGTAGTTGACCTTGGGGGAAAAGACTAAGGGAGAGTTCTGGTAAACAGAAACCGGCCCTTAGGCTGTTCATTCAGCCAGAGTTCTTCTGTTTAGGATATTGTCACCAGCAGAGCTATTTTGGGGACCACTTTAGGCCTAACAAGTCATTTTTTTTTTATCACTGTTGTCCTTGTCCTATTTGAGCATTGTCAGAAAAAAGAATTGATCAGATCTCCACAATTTTGAGTTCAGGTTTTGTTTTCTGTGTTTGCAAATGATGGGGGGATGACAAGAAAAGCCGCCCCCAGCATCAGTGCCTCTGGGAGGAAGGGTTAGCTGTGTGTCTGTACCTGTTGTCCACAGTTTTAAAATAGCACTTGCTTAAAAAACAGGGGAGGGGGTAAAGAAGCTGCAGGGTAAAGAACTGGCCGTTGGTGCCTCGATCTCAGCTCCAGGACCGGTGCAGTTTCTCCTTAGAGGATGAAAGAATCCTGAAGAGGAAAGGTTACTTCTGCAAGCAGCAGATCCAAAGATCTGCCTTCTGTTTTCCTTTGCATAATGAGGAAATGGAGAAAACAAAACTGTAAGTCTGTAAGCATTGTGTGTCAGGAACCAGGGTTCAGGTTGGTGGGGTGGCGGAGTTGCAGCTTCCACCTTTTTTCCAGGGCGCCAGCAGGCAGAAAAAGGCCTCTGCATCTGCCTTTCCTAACCTTGACCCTCACAGGGCTCCAGTGCTACACCGTCCCCTCTCTCTTCCATTTGCTTCCTCAGCACCCTCTCCCCACCTCTGGTTTTTTTTTTTCTTTTTTCACAGCTTCTGAAAATGCAATGGAGAATAAAAATGTGTTTGGACCTGCCGCCAGCACCTATGCCCTCAAGTCCTAAGCTGACAAAAATGTCAAGAAACTGACAGTAAAATATGCGAAGGCAAAGCCCTTGCGAGCAGAGTGAAACGCAGTGTACTGGGTGCTTTCACGGCACCGCATCACCATCTTCAATCAGAAATCGCACTTGGTGGCTTTATCATTTTTAACACTATGTGTTACATTGGACACTGTGCAAAGGATAGAAAGGACACTATCGGGGAAGCCCCTGTAGAGGGCACGAGATAAGTTGGATAAGGAAATAGAAGAAGGTTCTCTCTTCTCCTGGGCTGTGAAGCGTGGGGACATCTCTGTCACTTCCGGATTCAACAGGCAGAGGCAACCACCAATGCCACCGGCATCTACTCAATCCGCGGTTGGAAATTATACTTTCCATCCTTTTTGACTGCGCAGCTTTTATTTTAGACAACTCTAGGCTTCCCGGAGGTCTTCTCGTATCTAATCATTGTTCCAAATGATAGTGAGGAATATTACTTGGTTTTTGAGCTCCTGGTGGCCATGTTTTACCATCTCATTTTATTTAACTGTTCAATCCCAGAACGTAAGTTTGTTTATTTTATCTTTTTTTTTTTTTTCAAAGATCAGAAAACCGGTGTGTTTGAGAAAACTGCTTTTCTCAAAGTCACAGGTTTTTGGTAACAAATCTGGCATTCAAATAAATCTACAATTACTTGATCACAGCATCCCTCTCTACATAAAGTTCCTCAGGGGATGGAGTGGGAAGATGAGTGAGGAGGGAGGGGGTGGTCCCAACACTTGATTTCTTCAATAAACACATTTACAAGCTATCACTTTAAGTGGTGAACACATCTCGAGGCACATTATAAAAGAGAACTGCAGATATTCTGTATTTATGCGTTTGAAATTGCATCTCAGTTCTTTCCAATCTTCAACGACTTAAGACACTCGTAAACATGCCTTATTTCCTTACATCTTAACACGGTGGGAAAACAAGGTATATAGGAATGAAATGTCCTGTTTGGTTAAAGTAATAACCACAGGACTCTTGTAAAAACAGGAAACAGAATCAACATAAAACAAACCCATCAAAGCAGTCTGGCTACTCCCTAAAGACATTAGATACCAAGAATATATTTATAATTGATGGTTTTGAAGTGTAGCGAAGGTGCCCCCACTTAAGGCTTGGGGTATGCATAACTCAATTGCTCATAAAATTGACAACTCTTGGCAGAGAGAGAGAGACAGAGACAGAGACAGAGAGGAAAAAGGGGTGCACATTTGGAAGCACACAGGACTCAATTGCCCTTGAAGTTTGCACGCAACATTTGCCGTAGGCAATTAATCTGTATGCAGAGAAAAGGGAGGTCCCTGTAATGCTATGTGACTTCCTCCATGTCAACTAGCAGGTGCCTAGCTTAGCCATTAGTGGAATAGAGATATGCAGTTTCTTGCCCCTCTGCCTTAAAAGAAAAGTTCCCATCTCCGGAGAGGCAGTGGGAATCATCTACATGTCCCCGCTCTGATCATAGCTGTAAAGAGAGTCATAAAACTGCCACTGAAATCCAAATGTCATATCAGTGGAAATGGCTAAAGCCCATAAGGGCTCTTGCGATAACCCCTTAATGTTCAAGTAGATCCCTGAAGGAAGGGCAGGCCTAAGTTTCTCCTTTATGATGGGCACAGTGGGCTTGCGGGACACTGCCAGAGATTGCCATTGTCCACACGGAACTCACCTCTCCAGACAGTCCTTCATAAATGTCATCATTACTTTAAAAGCAGATTGTAGGGAAGAAAGAATAACAGCTTGGAAACAATTACCATATGAATGGAAGGATGTGCGCAGATACTGCACAGGAACAGCTAGTTAAAATAGAAACAGCGGAACAAAGGCAGCCTGATTGGAGTCTGAGGTGAGGTGACTGCACTCCTTTGCTTCAGCCACGGCTCACTGTGTTCTCACAAGGTTCCTGGGGCCACATATTCAAAGCTTCGCAAAACAGCATTATTTTTCGGAAGGTTTTTTTTTCCCTTATCTGGCACTTTGCTTTTTTTTTTTTTAAGTGAACTACTCCGATGTCAATAACTTTTATTTTAAGGATGAGCCCCTTTGTTCTTATTTGAGCCACTAACTGGTGGTAAAGAGAAACATTAGTGATCAAATGGAATGAATCAGCAAAGGTTTGGTTCTATCAGACACAGCCCATGGCATGAACCCATCTCACCTAAAAGTAGAAACTCAGAGTAAAACACAAACATGTTCTGTGGGCTTTTCTCTTAGAGAAAATCAACATATTGTATTCTGCATGCCTTGAACCTGTAAGGATCTTTCTTTTTCTTTCTTTCTTTCTTTCTTTCTTTCTTTCTTTCTTTCTCTCTCTCTCTCTCTCTCTTTTTGTTTCTTTAATTCCTTCTTTCCTCCTTCCTTCCTTTCTGCACACTTTGTAAAGTTACCTGAAGTCGAGAGATGTTCTGTGTCTTCACTTTGAGCACAGACACTCAAGGGTTTGTTTGGAGTTAGGGTCACTGGAGTGATGACTCACAGGGCTTCCAACACCTTTGCCCTCTTTCAGCACTCTTTCCACCAAAATCTCATGCAAATGATTTGATCGGGAGACTAATCAGAAATTACCTACAGTTTTGTCTCTCTTCACTAGTTTTCTTTCTATTACTCAGCCATCAGATAATCTGTGTCTCCTGGTCCACATATTGGGTGCAGCTGACAAGATCTGAGAAAGGAAGGGCATCTGGTGGGAGTCAACTGCTCTGAAAACTTTACAGTGATCACACACTGGAGAGGCCTCGGTCCTCTTTCGACATATAATCAACATGCTACATCCCTGATGAGGTTCACTAATCCTTTGAAAAACATGTCTTCGGTAACCCATCCTACTTTTTCTTATAGTGGCTGCTTTCTTCTCAGTGTTTGCTACTGCTTCACTGGAAACTGAATACAGTGCCTGTTGAATTTTTGAGTCATTATCATCTTCTTCATGGACCCATGGAGGTTTTGTGAGGTCTGAATAAAAATAGCCCTCACAGACTCACGGGGAGTGACACTGTTGGGAGGTGTGGCCTTGTTGGAGGAAGTGTGTTGGAGAAGGGTGGACTTTAAGGTTTCAGAAGCTCAACCTAGGCCCAGTGTCTCACTCCTCCTTCCTACTGGCCGAGGTTCTAGATATAGAAGTCTCAGCCCCTCTCCTGCACCACATCTGCCTGCAGTTCTCCATTGCTTCTCAACATGCCCTTAATGGGCTAAACCTCTGAAACTGTAAGCCAGCCCCAATTAAATATTTTCCTTTAGAAGGCTTTCCAGCTGGGCATGGCGGCACATGCATTTAATTCTATCACTTGGGAGGCAGAGGCAGGTGGATCTTTTTGAGTTTGAAGCCAGCCTTGTCTACAAAGTGAGCTTCAGGACAGTTACACAGAGTAACCCTGTCTCAAAAAAAAAAAAAAAAAAGTTCCCATAGTCACAGTGTCTCTTCACAGAAGTAGAAATCCTAAGACAGGCCTGAAGGAAAAATGAAGTGAAAAAGAGAAATTGTAAAAAAGAATAAAAAATTAAGGTGAGGGAAAGAGCTCATCACCTAGAGAGCTTCCTGTACAAACATGCGGACCTGAGTTGAGTGCCCATGTAAGAAATGATTCTGCTGGGTTGGCTTTCTGTATGAGGTTCCTTTATAACTCATCTATCAATCACAGAAAAGCAGAAGGCCCTTGACCCCTGTTTTCCCTAGCTATTGTCTGGGCAACTTCTAGCTTATCTTAAGGCTGAAAAATGACAGGTGGTCTGCTATGTGACTGAGCTCATGTGTCAAAAAGGAGGGGGGAATCTTAAGACCCAGAAGGATGGGGAACTTGGGGTACAAACCATGCTAGGGAGGTAGCAAAGATGGGAATTCTCTGCAAAACCAGTTTATTGGGTAGGGGAAGAGAAGAATTTTTGTGACAACAGACTCTAAAAGCTGCTGTTTTGTGCCACCTCAGTGTATCAGCCATTTTTGCCTCTTTTTCCAGGCTGACACCTGACTTACAAGGTTGAAAAACAATAAAGGGCTTCCATTTTGATAGCCCTCTAACTATGAAGTGGGGATCATTGTTTCTCATGCCTGCACCCAAGTCAAAAGATGTGTGTGTAGCAAGAACCTGTAATCCCAGAACTGGGGAAGTGGAGACTGAAGGTGCCCTGGGGCTTTGTGTCTTAACTGATTGCCTTCTTCATACTAAGATGGCTTAGCATGTGGTGCCAGTCTGGTTGTGGAAGTTCCTTTCTGCTCTGCAAAAATTAATAAAGGGTTTCCAAGGCCAGCCAGCCCCTCTAGGAAAAGGCAACTTGTTGTGTTTGCATGACAAGGCCTTCTGGTCAATTCAGTCCAATGCCCAGTCAAGTTGGTGGGACATAATTGAGTAAATTGGTTGTTCAACTGCCTGCATTGTTCATGTCACTCTAAATGTAGGAGCCCTACAAGTCTTCAGTGAGGGGAGAGCCTCATCTGGGCCCTGAATGGGTATGTATGTTCAGCAAGACAGAGCTGCTATGGAAAACTGCCTTGTCATTTTTATCTTTGATCATATTAACCAAGAGTTTAACATTATGGAAAGCTCATGTATCTGGATCACTAAATTTCTTCGGAAAGCTAAAGAGGATCCAAGTGGTATGGTAACGGGAGAAAGGAGGCATTGAAGTTAGGGTCTGAAAACTTGGATGGAATTTTCATTTTTGTCATGTAGCAGCGGAGTTACTTTTGCTGGGTTGATTATCTATTGTCAGTAGTAAATGGTCCCTCTCTTCCACAGGCCATAATGAAACATCACTAAAGCTGGGTCACAGTTAGAATATACTGAGTGTGGTGGTTTGGATAGGTATGGCCCCATAGACTCATGTGTTTGAATGCTTGGCCCACAGGGAATGGCACAGTTAGGAGGTATGGCCTTGCTGGAGTAGGCGTGGCCTTGTTGGAGGAAGTGAGTCAATACAGGGGCAGGCTTTGAGGTCTCCTATGCTCCAACCATGCCCAGTGTGGCACACAGTCCCCTTCTGCTGCCTGCAGATCCAGATGTACAGTTCTCAGCTCCTTTTCCAGCATCGTGCTTGCCTGCACTCTGTCATGTTTCCTGCTAAGACAATAATGGACTAGACCCCTGAAACTGTAATAAAATATTTTCCTTTGGAAGAGTTGCCATGGTCATGGTGTTTCTTCACAGCAATGGAAACCCTAAGACAGTGAGCAAAAGAATAAATCTCAGATACAATCTGTAGTGCTGTAAACCCGAAAGCATTATATAGACCATGATAAAGCTACACTGACCACCATTTAATTTAATTTAATTTTTATTTTTATTTATTTATTTATTTATTTATTTATTATTATTTTTGGTAAGACTGCTTTTCTCTTGTCAAGATTGATTTTTGCCTAGCTTGTCTTGCCCACTCGGTCAGGAATTCATTCCCTTTCCTGTTCCTTACTGTCTCATTCTCCCAATCTCTCCTATTTTTCTGACCTGAAGTTCCTGCTCACTGTTACATTAAGATAATATGAGTCACAGATTTCATAAATCTACAGCATTACTTTAATCTGTAATCACAGATTTTTATCTCTTATTAGAAATAAGAATATGACCTTTCTTATAAAGACTAAGCACTCACATGACCAGTGCCTTTGGATGCCTTCTTGACATCTTCAGATGTCTTCTTGATATCTTAAGTGGTACAACCACAAAGCATAAAGGTAAACAAAGCCAAAACACCCTCCTTTATCTCTCCTCTTTGTCTCTCAATCTGCAGCAACATTGATTTTTCACCATTTTGACAATTCTCTCACCCCCAGCATTATCAATTCTTATTCTTTCTCCCTGAACTCCGAGTCACATATTTGTCTAGCTGTCTTTGTCTACATTGTTACTACCAAATCCAAGCCACTGATTTCTCATCCTTTAATTATCATCAACACCACAGTACCACGTTTTCTGCTCTGATATTGATCTCTTGTAACTTGTCTTCTGCACTTTGACTGAACCTTTGCCTACAGTTGTCTATGCAGCTTGGATTGACAGTCAGGATCTTAGTCTCTCATTGTGTTTTGGGCACCCCTTTCCTTTGCTGGTCATACCCAGTCAGAATCAGCTTTTCAGACCCTTCAGGCACCAATGTCATCCCTCTACAGAATCTTTGTGTAAGCATCTCCTGTGCATGGAGCATGCTTTGCTTCAACCTCTGCCCAAGTCAGCCCTTATTTCAATTCTGTCCTAATATACCTGTACCACTCACTGTTTACTGTTCTTCCTTCATACCATGGCAGCCCTGCTTTCCTTATAATACTTTCACAGAGCCATAACTAGAGACATATTTCTACATGTACTCTTGTCCCTCTTCCCAACTATATTATAAGCAATGGAGTCCCTTGTGTCAAAATGGCCCTGGTTAAACTAAATAGGTCACAAGACAAAATCAGAAGCCATGAACTTGGGAAAGGGATGGGTAATAATGGGAATTGGATAGAAATGGGAAGGAGAGGCTCAGGGGAGAGTAATCAAATACATTGGCATATGTATAAAATTGGCAAATAACACAATTATAAAATAAATAATCATACAAGGGCCTGAAGAGGCATTATACTTGAAACCCAATATTTAGTTTCTAGCAATGGAAATTAAAAACAATTTTATTTATATCCCCAAATTCTTGTATCATTCCCAGAGTCTTTTCTGATGTCCACCTTCAGTGTAATGCATTTCCTAATACATAACCATTACTTAGGCATTATTTATTAGATGGATATATGAGTTCTCTAGTCTGTGCAACTTCTAAGGAAAACTCTTTCTTCTTCATGATAGATATGTTTTAATCCATGTGTTCCTGGTCCAGTCCTCTTAAATTCATACAGTTAGGGTCTCTAACAAAAGATAAGATTATTCAATGATACTAAAAGGAATTAGTTTCTAGCATGGGCTTATTGAAACGTGCGTATAGCATCTTATCCCACCATTTGCAAAGCTCTAGCCTATGGGAAGGTATAAGGGCTGTTGGGAAGAAATGAACACTATGAACTGGTCAGAATATATATCCTGTCCATGTGTTGAATCATCCTTGTCAAAAATTGAAATGTGGTTCATCTTTTGAAGGTCCTTTATCTTTTTTAGTCTACTCCCTAATTTGTCATTTTTAGAACGGATGTCCTAACTCTACTGATGAAAGAGAACTTGCATAGATTGTAAACTCAATGAGCCATTAAATAGGTGACAATAATCTTGATAGAAGTTTGGAATATTTAATTAGCACAAAAAATACTCCTAGGCAGTGCGCTCAATTACTTCCAGGAATACTCCCCAAAATACCAACCAACTATTTTGCATGTCCATGAAATGATTTCAAAGACATTTAATAGGGAAAAAGGAGATAATATTTCATCTTTTAATTGAGGACCTGACAAGCTTTTGCATGTCCAGTAATAAAGTCTCAAAGTGAATTCAGTTTAAATCCTTGAGGTATTTCTAAAGGTGACATTTCTATCCTCAAGGCTAACATTATAGGAGAGTGAGGCAAAAGCTATGAAAACCACTGGACTAGAGAGAGGCCATCATATTGCCTGGTGTACCCAGTGTGCTCCTTAATGGTTTTTGTACATTGTCTACATTGTATAAAGACCTGTAAGAGAAGTAGAAGAAACAGAACTATCAGAAGTGTGAAAATCATATTGATAGAAAACCCAAACCATCAAAGTTTGTCTTTCATCGTAAGAACAAAAGCTCAGTTGAAGTGTAATGGCAAGTTTGTGAGAAAAAGAGGAAGAAATAACTGGTGTTTTAGTTAAGGTCATGGATGTTCTCTCTCTCTCTCTCTCTCTCTCTCTCTCTCTCTCTCTCTCTCTCTCTCTCTGTGTGTGTGTGTGTGTGTGTGTACATGTATGCCACATACTTTGCATAGAAGTCAGAAGAAACCTTGGGTGTCAGTCATCTGCATTGTTTGAGACAGGGTCTTTTTTATTTTTTGAGACAAGGGTTCTCTATGGAACTCTCTTTGTCGACCAGCCTGGCCTCAGACTCACAGAGATCTGCCTACCTCTGCCTCCTGAGCACTCGGATTAGATAGGGTCTCCTATTCAATTCTGTGTACTGTCAAATTACCTGCCCTGCAAGATCCTAAGGATTCCCCTTTCTCTTCCTGGCTCCTACCTAACCACAGGAATGCTAAGAATGTGTGCTAACACTTGTGATTTTATGTGGGTTCAGGAACTCTGAATTCAAGCACTTATATTTGTGTGGCGAGCACTGTACCATTTAGTAATCTCCCCAGCCTTCTTTACCTAAATTCACTCATATCTCTATCAGTTCAATAGCAAAATCATGATGAATTTTAAAGGTAGGACTTTAAAGCTCCTCCCATACTTTAATTTCTAGGCCAAGGAACTGCTCAGGATTGCAAAAACAGCAATGAAGTATTCAACTTTCCACATGTGTTCAGCACTAGACATTTGTAAGATGTTTTATGAAACTCCATCACCTATATTTTTACATTCTGAGGCATGGCTCATATAATTAGTGACCAACAGAATAAAAAGCATATTCTCTGGGTCATGCAGCTGAGACTCAGCCTTCAGTGTCTCCCTTCTGTGATCATAGGACCAACTGAGACCTGATTTGGGATAGATGCTATTGCTCAGTGCCAAAGATTAACACTAGAACCTTCTGTCTTAAGATGATGAGAATGCTGGGACAGAAATGGGAAATTTCAGCTTCCCACAGCTGCCCAGTATCCTGATATTGCTTCACAGGATCACCTGTGAACACCTCAAAGTGCTACACAAAATAAGCCATGATCTCAGAAACTTATTATTGATTTATATTCTTATTCATTTATCAACTGATAAAATAACCATTAGTGAAAACATAGTGCAAGGTCAGCCCTAGTGTGAGCACACAGAGGATTCTAATCTTGGCAGACCCTAAGGAGAAGCTTCTTGGACTATTTTGGGTACGAGAGTTGAGAAGGGATCAATTATGACTTATTTCTTATTCCTGCTCTAGAGATCTTATATTTTCAATGTTATTTTTGTTGTTGTTCAATTTTTTTTAATAATTAGAGTTCCTGTCAAGTATCTACATAACCAGCGTTCCAAAATGTTTGAAGGTTTTTTTTTTAAAGAAAGCAGTCATTTTGATATCCTATGTAAAACAAATTCTATGCATCCATTCTGCAAACTTCTATGGCCTCACACCCTTAACAACCTGAAATAGACAAAACTTATTTGTAGAGTATGAATCCATTTTATCCAAGTACTTATGGTTCCACCACTGCCTACTGAAGAACGGGATGTACTTCTGGAATGTTTTCCTCTCTGATCTGAGAACTCCGGTAGACATAATTACATTAATTAAAACTGTTGGATCAACACATTTAAATTACAAGTCATTGAATAGCCTATGTTTATTTAATTATTTTCAATAAGACAATCAGCATCAATAGACATACCACTCCTACAAGAAAGTCACTGACACCGCAGAGCTCGTGGGAAGGGCTAATGCATGCGCACATGTGCAGATCATGGATATGAACAGCTGTCTTTTCTCATAGTAAGAATTCTGAAGCCTGGCATGGTGGTGCATGTCTTTAATTCCAGCACCCGAGAGACAGAGGTAGCCAAAATCACTGAGTTCGAGGCCAGCCTGGTCTACAAAGTGAGTCTAGGACAGCCAAGGCTACACAGACAAACCCTGTCTCGAAAAACCAAAAAAAAAAAAAAAAAAAAAAAAAAAAAAAAAAAAAAAAAACTGACTTGCAAAACTCTGATCAGGAGACTTAGCTAGCAACCTTTCTTCTGTCCTTACCTCTCATTGGTCTCTTCAAAACTATTTATGCTAACGAAACTAATTGTTTTGCATGGCTCCATGGTCCACACAAAGGTGTTTATTGCTATTCTGTGACAGGTCTAGGAGGAATGTGGGTTAAAGAAAATAAAGGGGTGTTCTAATCCTCTTATCCATGGTGACTGGAGACCTCAGTTTTCAGTATGAGAAAAAAAGGAAGCGTAAGAGGTTAGATGAAAATGCTAGATTCCTAAATATGAGTGAAGAGTGTATGAAGAAAGTCGTTATTCCACAATTCTGGGAAAACCCTTGATTTTTCCGGATAATACACTATAGTCTAAGTTGTTTCTCAAAAGAATAAAGGTTTACTGTATGTATAGACCTTAAAAGATTCTTATTATATTTTGATTGAAAAGTAAAGTTACAAAGCTGTGTATTAAATAAAAACTTAGAACATTTTGGCTTTGTATATATGTAACTTCCTTTCTTTGAAATATTGCAAAGTTTATATATCCTAATTCTAATTTATTAATTTGTTTTGTTAATTGCATATATTATTTTAATTTGGGATATTGATTTCTCATCTCTAGGGCCATAGATTACTGTCCTTTTCAACTTTCTTCAGAGAAAAACAAAATTAAAAAAAAAAAGATTATTTTCTTGCTATTCTTTCAATGATTTTTTTTATAAGTTCATTTTAAGTTCTCAGAGGGTAAGATTCATAAACATTTAATGTCTTACGTGGCGTCTTCTAAGGGATTTATGATAACACGTGTACCAATATTTCTTCTCGGTGCCTTGGCAACATTAGAGGTACATGACATGCTAGCAATCATGTTTATTAAGACAATTCTTAAGGACATTTGACGTGTGTGATTCCTTTTCTCACTTTTATCTAAGAAGCATGTTTCTTTTATGATCCAGAATCAAATCAAATAAACAAGAACTAGAAATGTAAAAACACAAGAGAAAACTGAAAAAAAAAATGCTGAGCGCACGTCGCCATCTGGATCCAAAACATTTCCAGGGCGCCCATGTTCCCTGAACCAGCGATTCTTTCTTGACCAAAATGTGAGCAAAACTGTGGGACTTCCTGTGAATTTCCTTGTGGTCCTCCAGCCAAAACAGCCCATTGCACAACGAAGCGCCGCCTCACTTCTCTTCGTATTATTATTTACAGATCGAGCACAAAGTATTTTGTCGCTGATTAGATAGAAAAGGGAAATTCCAGCCAACGGCTTCTCAGAATGACTTTTATTGTGATGGATATTTTTTAATGAACCTAATTTATGTGAAGGTTGTTCCGTTAAAAGAAAAGTTCACAAAAATACCATGCATGATTGATCTCAAGGCTGTGCTGTGATCCAAAAGCAACACACACCAGCCACCAAATGGACGTTTTATGGGCTTTTGTCTGTTTTGCTCTAACGCCGGAAAACATTCTTTAATTAAAGTTTAAAACCGTAACTGATTAATTTTTCTGAACAAACAATCCCTGTAAACACGGAATGTCAGCATCTTAGGGCTGTGTGGGTATAAATTTTACTCTCTTTGCGAAGGCATTTTGGGAGAACTCTGCGGAGAAGCAGAAAGTGACACGTTTGCAGTGGAGGTGAAGTGTCATGACATTTAGCATCTTCTGTAATCCACCTCTCATCCAATCAAAGATCAGAAAGACAGTCCATGCTTGTGACACTGCTGGTGTGGACCGGCTTATTACCCAGGCCATACTTAGCTCTTTGGCAAGTACTGATTGTAAAACGACTGTAAAACTGATTGGAAAAAGACCCATTCACTGGGTCATCCTGTTGCTACCTGGTTTGTGGACGCTATTCCTGGGACTTTGCCTGTGAACACAGGTACCCGTAATTTAGAATGAGCATCTTTGTTTGTTTCCTACTCCTGTGACTTTCACAGCCTTGATTCTCCTCAGCAGCAACTTCATGGTGTGTGTGTGTGTGTGTGTGTGTGTGTGTGTGTGTGTGTGTGTGTGTGTGTGTGTGTTCTGTTCCTTTAAAATTGGAGGGGACAGTTTCAAATGTTACTTAAATGGGTATATTTCCAGGAAAATGGAGGAGTATATTCAAGCTAAACCTAAACATTTATGGTTGAACATTTGTTTAAGCCTTGAAGTAAGAATACCCATAACTGAGTTATTTCTATTAGACACTGACAGTTTTTCCAATAGTAAATTACAGTGACCATTGTTTCTCCGAAGTCTTGGAAAAGAAGTAACCTAATGTCATTTCAACTTGTCTAGGTGACATTTGTAGACTGAGTTTGTGCTTCCAACATGTCTAGCTCTTTACACTTACCCCAAAGTCCTGGTTTCCTCATACAGAGCAATCCTGCACAGTAGGTCTCCACCTTGTTAGACAGAAAGGGGACGCACTTCTACTCAAAATAAACATTTTCATACTCCCAGACCCTTGTAAATTCTCATTGTAATTACTTCACTCGTATGTTATGCGGTGAAGTAATTTAAAATAAATGTTTCTTTAAAATTAATCACATCCTTAGTATTTATTTTAGGCTTTATGTGTATCTGTTCTACAGGACACATATGAATGCATGTGTGTGCACATGTGCCTACTGAACCCAAAAGGGCATGGAGTTACAGGCAGTCATAAGGCCCCCTGATGAGTGCTGGAAAGCAAACTCGGGTCCTCTGGAAGAAAAGCAGGTGCCTTTCATCACTGAGCTTTCTCACTAACTCCTAATCATATATTTTATTACTGCAGGAAGAGAAAGAACTGTGAAGAAACTTCCAGAAAGTAAGAGAACCATTGATGTTTTATTATTAATCTCCCAGTGAAGTGGTAGTTTAAGTGGAACACCATTTGAACTTGAGTAAAAGGAAGAGAGACAATGGAATGGGTTTGGAAATGAACATTTGTCTGTGAAAGGGGTTTATTAGAGAATTCTTTTTTTTTCTGGTTCATTAGCAGTGTGCATATTTTGTGCCTGGGTTCTGGTGGAAGAAAATAAAGATTTTGTATTTCCTTCATGGCAGAAATGTAGAACATAAAAGAAAAAGAAAAAGTTATCTATGCATGTCATCTGGTAAGATGACTTTAGGTCCAATGTCTCCATGCCTTGTGAGATAAGAGAACTGGAATTTATGAGTTTAGAAATCTTGGCAAAGGCCAAACACCAACACGAGATCCAGCGGAGGTGATCCTCACTTGCCTTTCAGCTCCCCTTGTCAGCATGCTTCCTCCCAGTTGATGGGATTAGTCAGACATGGTTGTGGGAGGGGCCTAAATGAAAATCCTAGAGAAGAGTCAGGCCTGCACTTTCAGGTAAGAGATTTAAAAAAAAAAGCCGCATCCTATGGCTGGGCTAGATTTGGAGCTTGAGAATGTGCAGTTCTGAGATGGGGGTCACAGAAAGGCTTGGTTTTCCCATTGGGTGAGGGGATTCCTGGCTGGCCTGGGCCATGTTTCCTTCTCTCAAGAGTCCTTAGGATATAGGTTGTTGAGCCTCTGTGAACAGCTGCTTTTAATCACGCAGCATGAAGCCCCAGCCTGAACTAGTTGGTCTACTTCAATGGAGGACGCTAGGGGAGTAGCCAGGAGCATGAGATTAAATCCTCTGACATCTCTGTTGATCAGGCCTTTCCTTGGCATAAGATAAATCAAACATACAAGAGGTTAAGAGACTGGCTAGGTCTTGATTAAACCGGAAGGCAGATCCATGGGCACTGAAGTGGGCTCTGTCGTGACGACGAGCATTTCTTGTCATTAGTAAATGCCACAAAACAACTATAAACTCTGGCCTTGCCTTGCTTCAGTCTAAAACTCTACCAGGAACCACTGTGTTTTTAAGCTCATGTCGTCACTGGTAAAACTGGAAATTCTCCTTTGACAAGGTACCTAGAATTTAGCAGGAGGCATGGAGAACACCTGTCTTAGAAAACAAAACAAAACAAAACAAAAAACCCCAAGACAGAAAAACAAACAACAAAAAAACACCCCATCTAAATCCAGGGAGACAGCTCAGCAGGAGAAAGTGACTGTTGAACAAGCTTGATCCTTAGAGGCCATGTAAAAAGCTGGAAGTGATGGTTTACATCTGTCATCCCAGCCCCGCTACAGGAGGATGGGGTGGGGGTGGGGAGACAGGAGAATGGACAGGGACTGCTGGACCAGCCAGCTGCCATGAGGTATGCAACACAACAGAAAGAAGAAAGACCCTGCCTCAAAAAGATGGAAAGTTATATCCAAGTTAAAAAGGTTTTGTCCTCTGACCCCAGCCGGTATGGTGTCACACATACATGTCCCCATTTACACATGCATACATGTATCTCACCAAAGTGAATAAATAATTACATAGATACATAGAACCAGGTATAATGTTTTCTTCCTAAACCTTACTTTTCTCTGGTCACTTGAAAACCACCACCACGGAAAGACATCACTTTGCTACCATGTTCTCCTTTCTGCCAGAGAC
Source organism: Acomys minous (assembly GCF_964271855.1). Lineage (NCBI taxonomy): Eukaryota > Metazoa > Chordata > Mammalia > Rodentia > Muridae > Acomys > Acomys minous. Next base: position 107,429,054 of record NC_140484.1, read on the forward strand.
CTGGAGTACACAGCCACAATAAATAATCCTGAATGCAGGCAGCCCCATTGTCTCCACAGTCATAACCAGAAATGCCAGGCTACATGTGTATAGAATATTGAACAGGAGGTGTGCACATCGTGTATTGGATTTACTCACTAAATATATGCTTGTTTCAGGGACATGATACAACACAGAGTTAAAAAGATTGGGATTTTTTTTTTTATTCTGGCATCACCATTTTCCAAAACCTTAGATAAATTACGTAACCCTCTAAACCACAGCTTCCTCATCCACTATGTTAGGAGAAAAAAAAATAGTAAGCTCTCCATGAAGATCTAAGGGGGAAATGAAATGTTGCACAGACCGTGCACAGTGCTGGTGCCTTCGCTAGTATTAATTGTTGCTAGAATTTGGTGTAGGCTGAAAATATTTTCCCCCAACTCCTGAAATCATTTGTGTTTTTAAAGTGGCATGGCCCCAGTGGTGTATGCATATTTGCCCTTGAATATACACCGGGTATTGCACACTATTGAAATCAGTGTGTTCTCTTTTAGGTTTCTTACCCCGGCAGACTGGTGGAGAAATAACAGCTGGCGTTTAGCTCTGTGGGCCTTGGGTTCTACAAATCTTCCCTTAGCCCCGGTCGCCCCCGAGTCACAGGCAAACACACAGGGCATCATATTTCTTTATGTTGAGCTGAAAGGGGTGTTCATGTCGATAAGGAACCTTCCTCCCACCCCACTTTGTCTGCCCTGCACTTAGGAACCAAGGTTGAGTTCAAACAGAGGTCAGGGAGATAAAAGCCCGAGGCTTAGCCACCAATTCACTAGTGTGGTGCCTAAAACTTCCGTCATTTATTTATTGCCATTAAATGGGAGAAGCTGGGGCCTGTGTCCTGACAGCTACAGACAGAAGCCCCGCTGTTTATTACATCCCCTTCAGCTGGGCAGCAGAACAGGCCCAGGCCATTTCCCCTGACACCTTGCCAGGCCATGCGCTGAAGGCTCAGTGAAAACAGAAGTTTCCACGCATCTTATGAGATCTTTTGGTATAGTCATTTTTTTTTGGGGGGGGGGCGGGGAGGGATGTTGAAAACAAGAAATATATGTAGCTCAGGTTGGGGGTGAGGGGGCGTGTTGTTCGGCGAGTGAGAAGCTAGCAAGGCAGTTGGGAGGAAAATTCCGACTCCTAAGGAGACTTCCAGACGGAGGGGAGATTTACTGCAGTTAACACAGTCTATTTGTGTCAGAGGAGAAGATAAACACGAGGCTCCTTCAAAGCGAATAGTCACTTAGAAGATGCTATGAGCATTCCTGGACAAGAGTACAGCACGGCCTCCGTGCCAGCTGGTTGTGATCGAGTTGGGTCCACTGAGGACAAACCTTTTATCCCTTCATCAGTTCTGTGCACTGGCCCCGTTTTTTTTTTTTTTTTTTTTTTTTTTTTTTTTTTTTTAGTGTTGGAGCGCAGGAATCCCAGCCACGCGCACAGAAAACACAGGCGCCTCGCAGCATGCTAGGATTTCTGATTTCTTGCACTGGCTGCTGGGTGTTGCCATTTGCCGCCCTCCGCCAGCGCCCCCAAGCTGTTTGCCCCGCTCCCCCCTCCACTTTGGCAAAGCTAGGTTATTGCTGTTACGATCTTTTCACTATGACTATAAATGCCCAGGGAACAGATTTGTGAATCGAATCTTAAGAGTCTAGGGCTCCTCCTGTCTGTGTTATGCGTATAGAGATGTGTGCAATTGTCTATTTAACTTCCGGATCCGCCCCCGGGGGGGTGAAGCCTAGGAGGCTGACATATTTTCACGCCTCTGATGACATACTACCAAAAAGAAAAAAAGAAAAAAGAAAAAAAAAAAAAAAAGAAGGTCTTATTTGTCTGCAGAGCATTGAATCTACAACCAACATACATGTGGTTACTATTTGCAGAATTTGGCATTTTCTACGAAAAGTATAAAACAGGCATCGGGTCGGCTGTCATGTTTTGACAGGGTTGTTCTTTTTATCCAGAATGCCACTCGCCTCCCCCTCCCCTGCTCCCCCTCCCCCTCCATAGCTGAACAGCAACCCTACCAGATTTTGATGTTGATGTTGTTGTAGTTTTTAATTTAAGTGGACTAAGAAAATAGATGGATTTCAAAGCAGTAAGGCTGGACTCGTCAGGATTATGGGCCCAGAGGAAGCAATCTCCCTGGAGAGTGGTCCCTGACGGGGTCTCTCTTATGACCATTGCTCAGATTGTCTTCTGACCTTGTCCCAGAAACGTGAATAAGATCAGGGACCAGATAAGTGAATGGTATGACTTGCAGTTTAAAGCCATTTTGTTTGCAGCGAGCTGGTGCCTGAGAAGGGAGTACCCCAGTTCCTTGCATACTCTTCACATTGGTGCTTTCCTGATCTCTCAAAACTGCGTCTTTCCTATATTCACAGCCTGAAGAGGAACAAAGTTGAGAATAAGAAATCATTTCAGCTTTTCGGGACAACACACGTGCAGCTGTCAGTCTCAGCTTGGGTATAAACTTGAACATGAGGTTTTAACTTCTCAGTGTGAGATTTGTAGTGGTGAAGCAGCAAGGGTTTGACACGCACGCACACGTGCGTGCACACACAAATCCCAGTAGGTTTGATTCTGAAGAACGTCTACCGGTTTCTCTTCGTTTGTGTCAACGTACTTCATGGTTTTGTTTGTTACTAAGGCGAGGAGGGCCAAGGCTGAGCGCTTCTCCAAGCCAGGCCTTCAGGTTCACGTGAGCACGAGGCCGCTGAGTATTCGCTTTTCTTTATTAGCAGAAAGAAACAAGTCGGAAAAATTAGCTAATACGTATCTTTTCAAGAAACACTTGTTCTCCCTGTTAACTAGTACTATCTTGCATGTCTGATTGGGCAATACAATTTCACTGAAAATTGAAACTTTTGGAATGGATGTCCATGCTTGCTGGCAGTGACAACAGTACAAATCCACTGTTGTATTTTCTTGGACTTGACCCAGCTCAAACTCATGTCCTTATATTTTTCAGGATACAAGAGACAAATCAATAGCTGTGCACTTACCATTAAAATATAGTTCACATAGACATAATATCTATGTATCATACATGTACACTGTGTATATACATCTAGAAATTTTCACTTCAGGGAACTCTTCGTGATGTGGAGCAATTATCTTCCTTCCTTGCTTATTGAAAGCAGGCAGGCCTTCAGAAGTAAGAGTTTAGTTTTTATAACAATCAATAAAGATATTTGCTCATTGCAAGGAAAGTTGTGATGAGAGTCTCATAAGCAATCCCTGCTTTGGTCAAACTCGAGTTTCTATAGCAAAAGTCTTGAAGCCAAGTAACTTAGAACAGAAAAATTCTATTCCGATCATGTTTCTGGTGGCTTGAGGATGTGAAACAAGTTGGCGTCCGCCTGGTGATGCTCTACAACATGCCAGAGAAATGGAAAGAGAACCAGCTCTGCAGAAAACTGGAATGCCAGCAGCTGGCAAAGTGAGAAGCCAAGCAAGAGTGAGGGTAGCTATCGTAATAAATGTTTTGATGCTTCGGGTTGAGCTGAAGGCAACTGCACTGGGCCAAGTTTTGCTAAGATTTGCTACAAGAATGACAACATAATCTAAAAAGGAAAATGTTAATTTACTTAGGAGAAGGTCCCTACTAAGCCCTATTCAATTTTTTAATTATTATACTTTAATTAGTGTGTGTTTGTGTGTGTGTGTGTGTGTGTGTGTGTGTGTGTGTGTGTGTGTGTGTGTAGCAGTGTGTCACAGCATGCTTGTGGAAGCCAGGGGACAATATAAAGGAATTAGTTCTCTCCTTCCACCATGTAAGCCCAGCGACTGAGCTCAGGTTGTGTGACTTGATGGTAAGCATTTCACCTGCTGAGATGTCTCACAGGCCTCAATCCCTGTTGTTTAAAGTCTCACCACTTCCACACCACCACACTGCTGAACAAGCATGTGGCAACATGGGCTTTGGGGCAAGTCTCTCAAACTGTATCCAAGGCATACCGTGATCTTATTAAATTACCCATTCTCAGGAGACATTTCACGTCACACTTCACAAGACAGTGCACAGCAGAAGTTCTTCACTTAGGAGTTTAACGAGCACAGGATTTCAAAATAAACAGTGCAATCATCCAACAAGTGAGCTTCATTGTTAACACATATTAACAAATGTGTATATTAAACCCTTGTCATGTAAATCATAACGAACAAACAGTTTACTTTCCAAGTGAGATAGAGCATTCAGGCTAGAGAGGGAAGAGAAACACTGTGCAAACCAACATAATTAAGTATGGAACAAAATGTCATTAGGGGAAAGAATAGTGTTCTGTGAAAGAGAAGATCAATGAAGGGACATGATTTAAAGGGAAGAGCAAGCAAAGTCCTGCCAAGGAACTGGCATATGATCTAAGAACTAAATATTAAGTTAGCTAATGGGTACAAGAAGTGTGTCCCCGTAAGAGAAAATAACATGTCCATATGTCCCTGGGTGGGGAAAGCCAACTGTATTTAAGAAATGAGGTGCTTGGAAAATAATGAAGGGGAGAACCATGTACAGGAGCCTCAAGACACAGGCAAGACTGAATCACGAAGGTTCTTGGGGACATTTAGTCAGGGCTGTCCAGGCTATGTTGCAATAATGAATACGTTTTCAAATATCTGAGATATAGCCAAGTAAAAGCTCGGTCTCACTCACTGGCCTCCTAGGATGACATGACAGCGATGGTGGATGAAAGCCCTATGGGGGCTGGGGTGGTGAGAGACATACAGAGGAGCTGCCCTGGTATCGAGAAGCAGCAATCGTCACGTCAACATTACTTCTTTGTTGAGAACTGATTCACCCATCCCAACCAGCATGGGAAGTGATTTGAAAGTATGACTTAGTTGTTTTCCCAGTCAAAATAAATGGGCGATGAGACTTGTCCTGACCGCAGTAAAAAGGGAGAGATGTTACACTACACTCCAAAGGCAGCTTGTCAGACTGTAGCACTGCTGTGGCAGTAGCCCTAGAAAGTCACAAGTTGAGATTCTAACGCACAAGTAATTTTACCTAGAGGTTAGACATTTAGGGATATGACCAGTCTGAGAGTAAAGTACTTGCGAATGGATTAGTGACATTCTAGAAAAGTTCCGAAAGATCTCAGTTTCCTTTTCTGTCACCAAATGACACAGAAAGAAATGTTCCTTATAAGCAAGAAAGTGGACTGTGACTTGCCATTGAATCTTGGTCTTCTAGGCTCCATATCTGTTAACAGGAAAAACATTTGTTGTATATGAGCTCTCCAGGCAATGGTATTTTGTTATAGCAGCTGAGGAGACTAAGACAAGCATAAAAAACTTAACATTTTCTGTGGTTAGTCTCTCATGGTAAAGAGTGTTTAGGAGCTCTGTTGGGCTCTGAGTGAAACAATTCTTTTTTTATTTCCTTCACTTTCAGGAAAATAAGTTATCCATGTGTTTCCAGCACAGGACTGACCTTGCTTTACTGAAGAATCTCAAAATCAGAAAATGCATCCTTGTGGAGGATGAATCCTTAAAAACAAAGTAGAATGGAATCAAATAAGTGAATGTAAAAACCTTGATGATGAAGAGATAGGAGACACCACAAGCTCCAAGAGATAAAAAGAGATGTTTAAGATAAAAAGGAACTGAGAGCAGGGTGGTGTGCATCTACAATTCCAGTCCTTAGGAAGTTAGGGTTAACGTTAGGTTTAAGGTTATGAGGGTTGTGAGTTCAAGGCCAACCTGAGCTACATAGTGAACTCCAGGCTACTTTATGCCATATAAGGAAAGCCTGAGTCAACAAAATAAGAAAAGATAAAAAAGGAGAAGTGATCAAAACATAGAAGCAAGTAATAAGATAACATACTATAGAAGCAGCCCTAGTATATATGATAGAAAAGAACAACTTAAAATTGAATTTAGGAAACATCATCCTTAAAATAAAAATGCATCACAGCAGTAGTGTCCTGCTTACCACCCTCACTGATTTCACCACGTACCTGAAAATACCGAGCCAATGAGATGGTGTCACCTATGTGACATCAAGGCATGTTTTCCTCTTTCAGTTAACCATCACTGAAAATGCCATCACAGGCACACCCAAAGGTGTCCCTCATTAACTGCCCACGAGCTTCTTAAACTATGTTAAGAATTGCAAATAACCACTGTAAGGATTCATTAAGTTAGGTGAATGTAAATAATGCATTCGTGACTTGATTAGAAAATATGTATCCAGAATCCAGCCTCAATTGGGACCTAGTGATAAAAGAGGAAGAACACCGGAAGGTAGATGAGGGAGGGGATATTTTGAAGAGGGGATGAAGGAGCATTGATCACAGGTAGCATCGTGTCCTTTTACAAAGCAGATGCTCCTTACAGTTAAGTCTCATGAAACTGAACAAAAGCTGTATTGGGGTGCAGTGAGTGTTCTACATGCTAAATAAATAAAATGTTTCCCATTTCCAAACCCAACACCCCCATCTTGTTATCTTTCTTCCTCCTTTGCAGCATCATCTGAAAAATTTTCTCTTCTTAAGGTCCTTACCCTGAGTGGAAGGTTATCACACTTGCCTGGTGTTCCTCCAACTCCCATGTTCATCATTCTGTAGCATTTCCTGCCTCCTCCTCTCTGACTCCCAGTCTCATGATCCACCTAGCTCCTGTCAAAGACTGGCTGCCTTCCGGCTAGTGCATGTTCAGCACAATCTCGGATAAGTCAGTCGGTTTCATGGATGGAAAGCTTTGGTCAAATCCATTGTGAACATCCTCACTGACACCTTAGAGCTTGTTATGAAATGTCCTAGTTAGAAGGGATTTAGTGGACAGGAAGAGAGAGAGAGAGAGAGAGAGAGAGAGACAGAGAGAGAGAGAGAGAGAGAGAGAGAGAGAGAGATTATAAATCTCTTCTATTATGAACCTCTTCTTCAAGGCTGAGTTTGTGAGTTACAAGACATTTAATGTCCACTGCCTGTGTGGTGGTGAGCAGTGACAGTCGGCTGGTGGGTGATTTTCAGGTAACATATACCCATAGGCTACAGCTCCTAGAACATTGCCAGTTAAAAGAAATACTGTTACTTTACATAGTCACTCCATATAAGTAAGGGAACATCAAAACAACAGAATCTTAGGTTGAGTCTTCTCATGGGTATGGTCTTCATACAAAGCATCTTCATGTAGCTGGGAAAAGGTCGGATAAAATGGCCATAAGTTTGTCATCATGCATTCCCACTGTGAGCTGTTAAGGATAAATAGGAATATACATTGCAACAAAATGTCTCCCCACCCCACGGGGCTGTCTGTTTAGTTTTGCCGTGTATCTAGGTTCCAGAGACAGTTACTCACATGAGCTTCTGTAAAACCCATCCTCCCTTCCTCACTGACCGAATCACTGCTTTGTTGGAGCTGGCAAGTGCTCACACTTGCACACTTAAGTGGGAGGACAGATGGTAATCATAGGAACCATTCAGCTGGTCACTTCTGGAAACTAGTCTTTCCCAGTGTATCATGGCACATTAGGAGACCAGAACAGAGTTTTCTTGCAGCATCTCCAGCATTTCCACCTAGGCTGGAAATAATTCTCTAGTGTGTTTTTCCCATGGTAACATCTTCTTTTGCAGCAAGGGGTGCACCAACCTAATATTTGGATTTTTGTTATTTTTTTAATTAAAAGGGCTAGAATAGTAGAATGGATTAAAAAACAAAAAGCTTTGGGCCTAGGTACCAAAACTGCTTCCGACTCAGCCACTTGATGGGTTGCTGCCTGCAGCAGAACTGCATCCAATCTTCCATTCTCTGGCTCCTTTGTCTCGGACTCAGCTCTGGAACTTACTCTATAGCACTGACCCCTTAGTGCTGTCTAGGGATAGACTCATTAGTGGATAGCTTCTGTAGATGGAAGTTAAAATTATGATTGGAAAAAAAAATCTCCATGGAAGAAAGTTTGCCAGAACTCTCCCAAGTGCCATCCATCTAGAAGAATCCATTTAAAGGGGGGGGGGGAGTTAGGCTGTTTCTGACCCAGCCATTTGTTTTATGCACTGCCAGCAATACCATCGTAGCGGAAAACATATTTTACAGTGTGCTGGGTGGCTGGAGCAGCGCTCGGAAAAACATACACTAATTCCAGGTCAGCAAGAAAGATCCAAAGCACCGAGACAAGACCCACACTGACCCCTTTTAACTCGTGAGTGAAATGTTATTTAACTCACCCAAGAAATCACAGAAAATGAAACTAAATCTCAAAGAGGAATCAAAATGCCAAAGAAAGAGTAACTCTCTTTGGGGCAGTGCTGTGAACTCAGTTTGCTCTTCTTGTTGCTTTTAAAATAAGATTCTAGAGTACTGGGTCCATTATTATTATTAATTTTTACAAACCCAACACATTGTCCAAGTGGATATTCTAATTTGTTCTTTCCTTCTCATGGTTGAGAGAATATTTGTGGCAACCACTAAGCTGTGTCTGTGACTCTCAGGTAAACATTCCATTAGCTGAGTCACCTCCCTTGTCCTCATTACTATTGTTATCTGTCCCATGAGTTAAAAATTCCCTAATGCTTTTGTACTCACTTGCTCATTGTTCAGTGTTTGCTTTCTCTAAGATCTCAGTTCATCTCTGATGTTACACTAAACTAGTGTGTACCTGTGACCATCTAAAAATGTCATGAAAACAATGCTTTCAAAATGCAAGGACAGCTCTTGGGCTGTCCCTTATATATATTTAAATCTACTAAGCCCAGTGACATTTTGCCTGATTCTTCAAACTTCTCATGGTTCTGGAGTGTTTCCATTTCCCATCATTGTCACTACTAATTCCTCTAAATTTTACTCAAGCTGTGATCAAAATAGGTTACTACTTACAGCCTAGGAATGTTGTGACACAGACGACCTAATGAGACATAGAGATCCTTTAGATTCAGTTGTCCTGTGGGTTTCCTGTTTGTGTAGCTTTGCCTTCTTTTGGAATCACCAGTGTCCTACCTTTCCTTTCCTGACTTGGGACTAAGACTTTCTTCAATCCTTCTGAGGAAAGAGCTGCCTTTGTCTTGTGACTATCTGCTTGCTTATGAACAGTCCCTGGAGATTTTGTTAGCAGTCAGAAGCAAACAATGGTCCATAGTGCTCCATGGCTGCTGTGCAGTGGAAGGCATCAGGGAGGCTTCAAAGGATGCTCTGATCATTCCTGCTGACCGGCTTCTTTCTGGCTGCCAGTGAATGGATGTGTCAGGAACCATTTCATGTAGTGGAAAACAACAAACCAACAAAGAATCTAACACAGTCAATTAGAGAGCTATTAGGATGCAAAGACTCTTTAATAGAGTGAAAATTCAGGGGAAAGAAATCTGCCTCTGGGCCACAAACTGACATCAGTGTTTTATCAAACAACCTAAAGACTCAGTGCAGAAGACAGTGGGAATTCTTATATTTGTGAGGCAACAGAGACAAGCATTAAACGTGACAAAACAGTGAATTACTTATCAATTTTTCAAACAAAAAGTGTGTTATAGACTTTATCACCATTCTCTGAAAGTAATGCGAAATGTTTATAACAACCAACATGAGATGAAAGTTACTGTGAAGCATAAAGTTTTACTGTGGTCATTCAAGTTCTCCAAAGTTCTTAAGAATCCACAAATTACATTTCTAACTACACAGCACCCAGACAGATGGATAAGTGAAGTGTCATTATGACTACCCAACTCTGGACTATATGATTATAAATGTATGAATGATATTTTTCAAAGTAATTAAAAGTGTGGGTGCATCTACTACTGGGAAATGTGAAGAGGATCCTATGTATGTGTTTCAAATGTAGAAGCTATGTGTGTGTGCTTCTACAGCCACGAGCAATTCTTCCCGTTGCACAGGTAATCAGACTGCTCTATCTTAAAGTCAAAGCTCTTACTTTGTCTTGGAGAACTCATCTCTAGGGAAGTTATCAGATTATATATGGTAAAAGGTAAATAATAACAATGGAAAAGTGAGAAGGATAGAAACGTTGATATAAAGGAGAATTATTGTATGGAGCATAGTGGCACATGCTCATAATCACAGCACATAGAAGGCTAAGACTGAAGGACTGGCATATCTCCAAGGACAGCCAAGACTGCACAGTGAGATTCTGTCTCAAAAAAAAAAATATATATATATATACATATATATACATATATATATATGAGTCCAATAGCTCTACACCTAGATTTTTCATCAAAGAAAATAATTCAAAAGAAGGAAGTGACTCTCTTGACACACATTTTCTTGTTTTCCATAGGAAAAGGGTGAGAACTACCTCCCTGTTCACTGAGGTCATGGAGTCAGGGAGATCATGTGACCTGTTAGATAGAGCCTTATGACCACAAACACCAGAGGTTAGAGAGTCTCAGAATAGCCAACTACCCACACTGAAACAGAACATCTCCCCCTAGAAATATTTAAAATGTGTATGCGACTTTGTTCAAAGACTGAAAAAGATGTTGAGAAACCTGAAAACACCAGAATTAATTAGACCAATTAAGTTATATAAATGCTTAGAAGCGGTATACATATGTATAATTAATTTATTCAATATTATTTACCAATATTAAGCTGCATATGTAATTTTGGTGTCTGCTTGTATTGTTGAATCATAACCGGATTAACAGAAAATAGAAATTTGTAATTTGAAAAAGGTTTCAGATGAGGAAGCATCAATTAATTAAAGTCAAGAGATACCGGAGACTAACACCTGAAAATCAAGAGAGAAATTATAGTTTGAGGGCTGAAAGCAAAGGAGCCTTCTTGCTGATGGACACTTAGGTTAAAATCTTTCATTTATCTCTCTGCTGCATGAGAATCCCAAGACTCTGATCCAGCTTTGAGCTTCTGGGCTGTGGCAGTGCATGGAAAACTAACTGAGAGCGTTAGAGAAACGTCTTTGAGCTCAGTGTGATGCGGATGGCCCTCATCCGCTTTTATTCTTACTGCAGACTTCAGAACCTCGCTAGCAAAATAGGGAAGTGAATAGAGAAGTCCACCACAGATGTCCACCATCAGGATCCTATGGACCCGTCACTTCCCGTGATCCTCTCTGTTCATTCTCAACTTCAGTGTCCACTAGAATAAGCATAGCTGTCTTGTTTGCTCAACCAGAAGTGAATGTGGTGTAGTGTAAAGAATATTGTTTTACAGTCAGGAAGGTTTGAGATGTGTTCTTCACCCATCATACATTAGGCTTTAGCAAGTAGCTTTCCTTTCAAGGCATCTGTGTTTTCCCTCATTTATAGTATTGCATTGGAACGTGTCTGCATGAAAGGACTTCACTGGATAGGATTACAACCCAATCCCTATATGTCAGTGATGAAATGGAATTACTGGCAAGAAAAGAGAGGTTGCTGGACAGGAAGTGGTTCTTGATCCTCAGAAGTGGAACCAATGTGTGGGCACATGATTGACAATGGGGAGGTACCACAAGCTTATCACGCCTGGAGAGTAACTGAAGGATGTTTTCACCATTCCGATGAACAACAGCAACAGCAACAACCTCTGAGGAGGAGAAAAATGTTTTGTTGTATTGGGGTTTTGTCTCACAGTTTCAGAAGGCTCAGACCACAGTTGGAGGGCCCCATTGCCCTTTTTTGCCTGTGATGAAGCGGGACTATCATCTTGGGAGTTTGTAGCAGAAAACACTGCTCACATCGTGGTGGCCAGGCTTCCAACGCTTTCTTCCAGGGTAGGACTCCATGAACCTAATCAACTCTCTTCCAGGATGTCACAAGTTCTATGTGTTCTACCTCCTCCAAGTGGTGGCATGGGCTGGTTATGCCTTCAAGGCAATTATCCATGCCCAGTGCTTCTCTAGGGGAACACTTGAGCTCCTGGTCTCAGGTCTTCCTTCAAAACTCCTTTCTTTCTCCATTATCTCAGCTACCATGCCGATGCCTACCTGAACTCGCCTGTTTGACTTTTTCCCTGGGTGCCTTCTAGGACGACTTTTTAAGAAAGTTGCTGACACCTTCCCTTCCTTGTTCCTTAAGCTCTGCCTTGCACTTGCCTTTTTTGAGCATGGTTAATATAAAAAATACACTTTCCCGGAGTCCCTCCTATAGCTTCCTTGTCTTTTGAGTCATGCCGTTTCTGATTCTGTGGTCCCCTGGTGTGCCTCCACGATGAAGAATGTGTTTAAGAACATCAGTTGTCTTAGGTCATTTTCTTGGAACTCACCTCTATTCTTTAATATTTTCTGCTTCACTTCCTTTTCTCCAGAGAACATTCTCTAAAAGCTACATGATATATACGATTTCTATAGGTAAGAACATCTCACATACAAACTTTCATTTCTATGAGTTTGACTTTTGCCATAAAGTAGCATAAATCGTCATGAGTCTCCCATGAGGATTAAACAAGACAATCTTCACTATAGGCCTCTACACAGAGACATTATCTAAGCACCTTGTTTTTCTGTTTCTCTTTTCTCTTTTGTCATGTTATAAATGAATCTCTAGGATTGTTCCCCATAGGATTGGAGACACTTGACTCTACAGTGTTACAGTTTTTAACCTGGACTTAGAAACACAAAACCTAATCAATGACCATTTTTCTTAAGCAATGTTTGTATTGTTGCCTGCAAAGATGGTACCCTGGACTAGGAGATAGTAAATACATATGGCTCTGTTCATTGGCTTAGAGCTCACAACCACTGGCTTTTTGGCATCCAGGCTCTTAGCACATTAGAAATAAGAACATTCTTCTTTGTGGCAAGTTAAACTAAGTGGCCAGGTTAGATATTACTCCATTTGTTTCAGAGAAGGCTAATTCTAAATTGTCCACAAGATCTCAAATCAGGATTTCAAGATGTAAGATTCTAGAGTTTTGTAGAATGTACAGGGGGTGACTAATATTCAAATGTTTGCTGGGCGTGGTGGTTCACACCTTTAATCCCAGCCCTTGGGAGACAGACACCAGCAGATCTCTGTGAGTTCAAGGTCATCTTGGTCTACAAATCAAGTTCCAGGACAACCAGAACTAAATCCTGTTTTGAAGAGTTCACTCCACACCTATACATTTAAGAAATGTGCTCAATGTTGATTTTTATCAGAGTAATATCCTGAATTATTTTATTTCGATTCATAGTAATAATTGTATAAGTGAATAGGGCATCTAACTGATAAAAAAATAAATAACAGAGTAGTTAGTGTTTAGCATTTACATGTGAGACTTTTAACTCTGCTAGCCCTTTCTAATATTTATCAGAGTTGATTCTGAGCTAGAGTCATGCTACTGTCTACTGTCGCCATTGCTTTGGCACAGAATGGTGATAAGGAAAAGAGATAAGATACATAATGAGCTTGATCATTTTGAAGTATAGAGTTCACTGCAATAAATATATCCAAGCTCAACCTGGGCATCATCAAGTGTATGTCCCCAATATAGAAACTTGATCACATTTTTTTTTACAATGCCTCAGTTACCTTTAAATGGCAAATATAATTTTATTAAAACAAATTTCCAAATATATTCATTGGAAAAGTTCATTTAGACAACAGGCTTCCCATCAATAGATGCCATGATCTTCTGCTTCCTCTTGTGCTGAATGAACTAAGTCTACAAAGAGTTTTAACAGCCATTTGATCTTTTATCCTTGATACCTCATGTCCATCTTTACTATTTCATTTCCTTCCTCTAAAGCCTAAGCCACGTTAGTTCCCAAGACTTTGTGTTTGTTGTTGGGATTCTGCTACCTCACTTCTGTTTCTTTGGCTCTTCACTTACTTCAGATCCTTCTGTAGTGCTGTGCATGGCCTCCACACATACTAGCCCTCCATGCAAGAGTGAGTGAGGTTTTCTTTCTCTCTGTCTTTGCCCCAACTAAAATCCTATATCTATTAAAGACCAAGTTGGCATTATAATTTTTAACCAACTGATACAAGAACATTATTACAAACTGGTACATCTTAGGTCTTTAAAGCCTAATCTTTTATAAACTGATATCTAGACCTGCTTTCCACATTCCACCGTCTGATGCCCCTCCTCTGCATCATCATTAGTACCTCTTTTTCCAAACCATAGTCAAACTCTGTCCTAATCTTCCCTAGGGAGATTTTCTTTTACTCCCAGTTTAGGGCTTACTCTCCATGCAATTTGTGCACTTTTCAAACATGTCATTTCATTTCTTCACGGAATCTTGCACTTCATCTCATACCTTTATGTGTGTGATGTAAGGGATGATATCATTGTTACATGGCTTTAGGGATGACTATGTCTGAGTCCCATGACGAACATGAATAGGAATGTTGACTATATAACCCCTTAAACCAGAAAGACTTCAATCTTCCTTAACCTTATTGCACATGACAGTACAGGTGATACACAACCTTCATCAGAGGCGCAGAGTGGTGCAAATGGAGGACACTGATATGACCTTATCAGCATCTGCGAGTCAAATCTTTGAGAAAAAAAATCCTCTAGAATCCATCTATATCAGCTGTAAACAGAAGGTCCATAAATGTCAACTGTGCAGACTACTTCTTAGTGAAATTTCAAGGGGCTGTTTTCATGAATACAAAAATTCACACTATATTTTAAAATTTATTTTTCTCCAGTTAGATGTCTCATAATAAATGATCTGGCCATTATGCTAAAAATGGGTACTTTTTCAGAACTCTAAATTTAGAAATAGCATGTGAACTGGTAATTCCAGTCCTGGGGACACATCCAACAGAACTGACACAAGTTGCACAAATGCTTGTACGCACATGTTCGTGAAAGTACTATTAATGGAAGGCAAAAGGAGAAACAATCTTAAATGTCCATTAGCAGATAGATAGAGAAATCAACTGTGATATATAGATATATAGGGATATACTCATTAGCTATAAAAAGAAACAAAATCGCGATACATACTGTGAAATAGTCGAATCTCTAAAACTTTAAGCTATGTGAAAGAAACCAGATATACAAGGTCACACTGTGGCTGCTTCTGTCTTTACGAAATGTTCAGAATAGACATATTTGTCCTGGAAGAAAGCAGATTGGTCATTTCCTGGGGCTAGGAAGGAAGATAACAAGGAGTAACTTCTTAATAGACAGTGGGTGTCTTGGGGTTAATAAAAACATTTGGAGACTGAATAGGGCAGGGGCTGTAGAACACTGTGAAATGTGCTAAGTGCCACTGAAGAGTAAACTCTAAAATGGCTTCTTTGCACTATGTGACTTCCACCTCAAAATTTATGAAGTGTATTCTCTAACCTTACCCAATGTGTTGAACGGAACTGCTGTTTCTATACATGTATTTCTGGCATCATACGGTAAGAGTGAAAGAAATCCCTACAAAAGGGCCCAACCCTCAGAGGATTTACAAATCCTTTCAAAAGGTAATCCTAAGGAAAGCACTTGGATAGTGTCACAAATCAGACCACAGTACGCATACGTTGTCTCCTGCCCCAGTTTTGTAGCTAGGGTTTGACCCTGGGCAAGTCGTTCTGTGTCCTTTAGTCACAGGAAGAGAAGATTGAATGTGAAAGTCTCTAAAACTTCTCCCAGGCCAGAAAAGGTTGAGATATTTTAAGCACTTTTGTATGGTGGAGTTAAAACATGTCACGGAAAGTAAATACCAAGAGAATATATGAGTGGCAAAGGTCCCTGGGAAATCCCTCAGAAGATGGCAGAAGGGTTGTGGGCTATTGCTTAGCCTAGAAGGCTGGTCTGGAAGAGTGGCTATTGTCAAGAAGTATGTCAGCATATGTTAGCAGAGCTGATAGAAGCAAGTCAGCTTTCTGGGAAAAATGGTTTCTTAAATTATAACACATAGTCACTCACAGACTATCTTCTATCTAAAACACCCAAAAGGAGGAGCCATACCTGAGGCTACTCATGTGAAATCCTTTACAACTCTAAAATTGCATCAGCCACCCAACCCCATGTGCACTGTTTTATAATTATGATAGTTTCATTCTACCATTCATAAATCTCTTGTATCCAATTAGACCCACTGGCAGCATGGAAGAAATGACCTACGGTTGGCATGAGAAAGATTCAGGTATGCAAACACGAGGGGGAATAACTGTCCATGCTTATTGTGCAGTGCCAAGAGTCAAGTCCATTGCTCACTCTCCACATGAATCACACAAAACAAGGTGCCCCATAAACAATAACTACATTAATGCCTACATAGGAGTGTCTTCAACATCCTAGAGGAGATGACTAGGAGGGGTAGTGTCTCTTGGAAGAGGAGCATGGCTGTAGTCATCTGATTTTCCCGTTACCATGGTACAGTCTGCAGAACACGGATGCTTTCTTTCTCACCCCTTTACAGCACAGATGTGCCCTTAGAACCATGCTCTCCTCTCTGGTATTCCATCTTGCGTGTTGACTAGCAAACTCAAAGTTCCCTCTCTGGGAGGCTTTTCTGACATTCCATGGCTTCAGTCTATTGTTCAATCTATTATTGACAACACCTTTGTTGTTGTTGTTGTTGTTGTTGTTGTTGTTGTTGTTGTTGTTGTTTTATTCAACTGGAAAGGTCCCAATCTCCTCCAATAAATTCCCTTGCCACCTCCTATCTCCATGTGTGGGTTGAGGCTGTGGGACAGATGGGAGATGATACAGAGAAAGCATTGTAAGATTTAATGACAACGGATTCCACAATGGCATGGCTCAAAAGGCCCGTGCTTACCTGTGGCCATGCTCAAGATGAAGGCTCTTCTGCCTCCCTCTGATTGGCCCTCCTCAATGTATATTAACACACAGCACAAACAGGCATGTACAGTCCGATCCCCAAACCAATTGCCTCAGCCATTGCCCCTGGTTCCTCAGATGCTGGGGAGGCAGGCTACCCTCTAGAATAGCAGACAAGAAGGGCTTTCTTTCTTTCTCTCTCTTTTTTTTGTCCCCTTTCACACCTTCCTCAGCAATTTTCTGTGGCAGAAAATTTGGGAACGGAAAGAAGTACAGTTGCAAAAAGAAAAAAAAAGCTGTTTATGAATAATGGAACACTTCAAATCCATCTGGTTCTGAGAGTTGGGTTTTTTCTCTCTCTTTCTCTCTCTCTCTCTTTTTTTTTTTTTTTTAGTTTCTCACTCCAGCCAATTCTATAGCATGCTTGAGTGCGATCTGGTTCTGTCCCCAGGCTCATGCTGCTCTCAGATTTCTACATTGATAGTTGCTACCAACATCGGAGGTTAGTAGCCATATGGTAGCCCAATATGGCGCTTTATACTCTGCATGTGATACCGTGGGTGATATTGTGGCCAACATAAATCCACATTGTAGTAGGTGCCGAAAACGGAGGACCTGGGGCGGGGAAAACGGAAGGCCTTCCCAGATTCTGGTGATGTGCAGTGATTTCTCCTTTTCAATTAAGGATGCTCTGGGCATATTCCATAAGTTTTCCTTTTGGAGCCGACATATATGCAGTGTCTATCTGAAAAAAAAAAGTCAATATCCCATGAGGAAGATAGTATAATAGACACTTTCATTTTAGGGAAAAGGTGTTCCTGTTATATCATTCTCCAGGAAGTGCTCTCTCTCTCTCTCTCTCTCTCTCTCTCTCTCTCTCTCTCTCTCTCTCTCTCTCTGTCTCTCCTTCCCTCTCTGTCTCTCCCTCTCTCTCCCCTTCTGTCTCTCCCTGTGTCTCCCTTACTGTTTCTTATTAATATATAAATTCAATTTATAAATGCACATATTTTAAAATGTTCATGTTTTCACCATAGAGAAATTACATTATATATTTTTTGTATTTCAACATACAAAATTAGAAATGATTACATATTGAGCATCTATCTGTATGTACCAACGTGGATCTTCAAAAGAGAAGTATATGCCTCAAAATAACTTTTACATCCTAGGTCCTGTAATTTTTATATCAGTTATTCTTTACCAGCATAAAGTACTTACTTTGCAGAGGAATTAAAACCTTCATATTTACCTCTTAAAATAAACCATTTTCTTTTCCTTGCTCGGGTTTCTTTGAAGGCTTTATTGGAAATTCCTGTTATGGTCATCTCTTTTTAAGAAATGAGAGCTGCTCCATGGAAATGCAACAAGTGGCCCAAGGTTGTGCAACCAAGGCAGAGATGGGTCGCTGATCCATTCTGCTCCAAGTCACTTGCATCGAAGTGTTGCTATCTTTTTAGCCTCTGAACGCTCCATTTTCCACCTGTGCCCTGGTGATGCAAGGCCAGAGCAGACAGAGGCAAAGCAGGCACAGGTATCTATGTAGCTTCCACTGCCTCCTCTTCTTCAAAACAGGCTCCATGGGAGGGATCTGGATATGACGTTAAAGCATGTTTTTTTTTCTCTATGTGCTTAAAGCAGGTAGGGGATGCTCTCTCCCCTCTCCCACATTGAACTTCAGCTTTCATTGGATGTCTCAAGACCCTAGATTTTTTTTTTTGCCCTAGCTATTATGACTAAGCTATAATCTTTCAGGCAGAGACATACTTTTAATATGAACATATCTCTCCCTAATAGCTAAGAAGCGCTGTATATTTCAGGCAGATGGCCTAAAATTAATACCTGCAGAAGAAGGTACAAAAACAAGGACACTTACAATGAACTTACCCAACGTGCATGCAAAATTTCATTCCAATTATCCTAAAATAGATGACTTAATAAATGAGATTGCTTCCCGAGCTAAACCGAATAGGATAATAACATTACAAGGGGCTGGAGAAGTGGCTCAGTGCATATGGACAGTGGATGTTCCTCTAGAGGACCTGGGTTCAGTTGCCACCACCCACATGACAGCTTACAACTGTAAGTCTGTAACTCCAGTTCCAAGGATCTGTGGCAATGGAAATATATTTGGTGCACGCACACACACACACACACACACACACACACACACACACACACACACATATATGTGTGTGTGTGTGTGCATGTGTACATATATGCAACACCTATATCCATAAAATAAAATAAGTATAACTTTAAAAAAGAAGTGCTTTTAAAATTTGCAGACTTTTTTCAATGCTGTATCTGAAGCCCAGAACAATTGACAGCAGGTTTTCTGAGTATTTTGCACTTCCTGAAGAGTCTTGACTTGTTTTATCTAGCTATGCTGTTTTCCACCTTAGAATCATTAGGACTTACGTGGTCTTATGGGCCTCTGTGATTTCATTCCCTCGTTGCTTCCTAGGTTTTTAAGAGGCAGATTATCCAGCCATCGCTCCATGTATCATCCAGCAATCTTTTTATTCAACTGAACCAAAGTACTAATGTTGAGATCAATATGTAGTTCAAGTTGTTGTTATTTAGTGGGTGCAGTTTTGATTTTTTTTTCATTAAAAATGTATACCATTTCTCCCTCTTATTCAGAAAATGGGGAGAACAGGTTATGGCATGATGGGCTCATTAAAGTAGCTTCCGCTGTTGAGTGAGCAGCTGGCTCAAAGTCTGGCCTGCGGGTATCTTCGTTCATCCTTTATCTTCTTGTAAATGGTTTCAGGCTTCTCCAGTGGAAGAGGTTAGAGAGAGAGAGAGAGAGAGAGAGAGAGAGAGAGAGAGAGAGAGAGAGAGAGGTGTGATATTTTCTCTAATTCTACATGACGAGCTGAAGGCTCTTGCTGAACTGACTGACTGCTTTCTCAGCTGTGCTGTTCCATGCCCCACTTCTGCTACGGAGCCTGGCACAGGACAGCTCTCAGCGACGATGGCAGGTAGTCATAAAGCCACAAGCCATGTGCACACTCTTTCCCCATCTGTCCTGTCTGTGCGGTGGGCACCATGAGCTATGCTAGGAAGAGTGCTTCCTTATTCTGCCTTCTAGAACAAACAACCCTGTGCAGCATCTGCTTACAGGGCAATTTACTCCTCCTCTAATTTCTGATTATTTTCCTTGATCTGCCCATGAGGTAGCTTTGCTGTGTTTAACTCATTTAATATGCACTTAAATAATGGCAAGATTTGTTAAGATTTCCTTGTTTGGTTTGTACAGAAATCAGTAGGGGGAGGGGGGAAGGGGGGGAGAACAGAGCCTCAGGCAAAAGCAGGCATCTGAAAACAGATGGCCAGTGAGCTCCTACCAGTGAACATGGCTGACAAACAGTAGGAGTGACCTGCTCCAATGTGTAACCATGGAGTCTTCAGGGAGGGAGAATTGCCAGCTAGACAGGTCCCTCAAGTGACTTTGGCCTTGCTTTGTAGCAGTGCAACTAAAGCTCCTTTATTGGTAACACAGTGGGCAGCAACAGTGTTATACAACTCTGTTTCCATAAGTACACTGCCAGACGTATCTCATGCTACGTGCATCTGTTTGACTTCATTCAGAGAGTGCTGATGGGAGTCAGCATGTTCAGCATTAGGTAGTAAGAGCCCCAGGAGAGTTTTCCTAAATTTCAGACAAGAAGAAGCCACTGGTACATCTGGATTCGGCCTACAATCATCTCCCTTCCCTGGCAAGTTCAAAGGGTCTGGAAAGCAAAGCAAATATATGGTACTCGACTAAACAGCTCTCCTATGGTGGTGGTATCATTCTGTCTCATATGACCTTACCTTGGCCTGAAGGTCCACTGTGTTCCACAGCTGGTATCCTATGTCTCTCTGCATTTGGGCTTTTATTCTTTATGTCTTCCTCAAGCCTTTCAAATGGTGCCTTCCTGTCTTCCCCATGCCAACCACGTACCCAACTCCACATCACTTTAAACTGGAGCAATGGCACCCTTCCATCTGATCTCCTTGTCTTGTCCATTAGGACGATACCCTGGAGTTGCTGGGATGTTTAAGAAACTTCTCTGGGCTGAGGATGCCCCTCAGTGGATAAATTACCCAGCATGCATAGGCAAGGTACTATGCTAGACTCTCGGAACTGGTGGATGGGTAACAGTCTCTGAATCACATGTCAATCATTGGGCATTCTGTCCTCTGCCCACTCCTACTAACCTCTTCAGATAATGAGACATTATCAGAACTTCTCATATATTGTTCTGTGAAATTTTCCCAAGGAGACATGAACTTACCCACGCCCCCCAAAACAGGTCATCAATGACAGACCTAAGTCCATTGTTGTGACCCAAAGAATTCATCGGTCCTATTTAGAGAAGCAAGTATGGGACTCTTTTTTTTTTTTTAAAGATCTTGGCTGACCTCCAAACAGTTGCATCATTGAAAAGTCTCACTCCACATGGACAACAATCTCCCCATAGCTACATTGGAGCCTCCACCATCAGTTAATATCCCACACGCTATATTCTCTCACCTCCCCAGACCATGAGACCATATACCCCTGAGACAGAATTACATATAGTTGATAGATAGGTGTAGGCACCTGTGGCTGAGATCTCAGATGAGGGTATTCTAAAGGAGAACACGTATAGTATATCCCATTATGACAAACATGATGCAGACAAGCAGAGCAGGGGAGGCAGAAGGAGAGAACCAGCATGGGTGTAGACCACCTGTCCACCTAGAGAGTGGAACTCCGTGCTTAGATAAGAAATGTTTCCACACAAGGAGCAAATGCCCTGACCATGAAATGTGACATCATTTCAGATAATGGGATTTTTCAAAAGAAAGAAAGCATTCCAAACAGAGATACTGGGCTAGGGATATAGTTGTGCTGGAAAAGCGTTTGACTTAAGGGTATGAAAATGTGGGCAACCAAATCGCCAGAACTCACATAAGAAGGCTAAGCATGATGGCATGTGCTTATAATCCCAGGGCTGGGAAGGTGGAGATAGGCAAATGGTTAGGGTTCTTTGGCCAGTCAACCTAGCTGTCTCAAAAGACAAAGTGGATTGTGCCTGGCTACTGATTCTGGAGGTTTACTCTGGCCTTCACATGAATATGACATGCACGTGCACCCACACCTAGACAGCCACACATAGGTGTGTGCACATTGAGACCAAATGTACACACACACACACACACACACACACACACACACACACACACAGAGAGAGAGAGAGAGAGAGAGAGAGAGAGAGAGAGAGAGACAGAGAGAGAGAGAGAGAGAGAGAGACAGAGAGAGAGAGAGAGAGAGAGACAGAGACAGAGACAGAGACAGAAACAGAAACAGAGAGAGACAGAGAGAGACAGAGAGAGACAGAGAGACAGAGACGGAGACAGGGACAGGGACAGGGACAGGAGTAGGGACAGAGACAGAGAGACAGAGAGAGATATTTAGAAATAGTCCATGTAACTATCAATACAAAATAAAAAATTTAGAAGTAAAAGCAATAAGGATAGTTTTCTAATCTTCTTAAGCTAACTTCCTTCCCTTGTTTATTCTGCCAGCTCCACAGAAGTCTAAGGAACGCACCCTACTGGGGTCTGTATACAGACACAAGGCTCATAGTCTCATGCCCTGTAACTACAAACACAGAAGGGCCTTTGGTGTAGTTTCATAATGCTTAGAGTTCAGTATTCTCAAGCAAGAATCCCCAACCTCCCATTCTTTTGCTTTATGCCTAGCGCTCCTCACGGGAAAGGAAGGAGTGGAATTTCTAGTCTGGTGAGGCAGGTGCATTTCCTTTTTCAAATCTTGTATGAATGCTTGCTGGATAATTCTGAAAATAAATCCTGGAAAATTTATGCAAATCTAAGTGTCCAGTTCATAATTTCATCTCCAGAGGAAGCCGGCCGGGCGTCTCAGAACGTAATGCATGTACAACCCAGACTCTAAATTGAAAATGAGCATGCTTTAAACAAGTCCAGTGGAACAGAATCAACAGGAGGACTAAAAACACCATATGCGTCTACCAGGAAAAGTCGCTCAGAGCAATATGCTATCATGGTATAATTGAGTAAGGATCCAATTGCATCAGGACCAGCTAGGACATAGGCTAGGCCTGATAACTTCTGTTGGCTGGCTAAATTGACATATTAAAGCAAGGAAACTCTTGTAGTCTTTTCTTTCTATTAGGTAAGAAACATATCACCAGCTTGCCTTTTGCTTTTTCATAAGGATGAACTAGGCAATTTGGGCCAGTGGGGATGAATAGGAAAGCCAGACACATATATTTTCTTTACAGAAATACCACTGCTAACAGACTCAGAAAAATAAGTAGGCTTAGGACACAAGGAAAGTCAGAGGCCCAGGGACTGTAGTAAGTGTGGGCTTTGGAGCCGCTTTCTGTCTGGTAGAAGGTGTCATTGAAGACGGGGTAGCCAGGAGGGTGAGGGCTTATCAGTCTTCCTGACCACCCAAGGCAAATCTAGGATTGGAAGGTAGGGTCTGGAAGGGTAGCAACTGGCGCTCCTGTCTCAGTGGAACCAAGGATGAACAAGTGCACGGAAGTAGAGAGTCTCTGTCAGTTTCTAGCCTTCTTAAGCAGAGGCTGAGAGAAGAGAATTCCAGATGTATAACGTAGCCAGTGCCCGGCAGAAACAACTACAGAAGAAGGAGGAAGCATAACCTTGGGCCTTACATTGTTCCCATAAACCATTTTTAATAAATAATATTTGAAGCACAATAACACAGTAGTAGCTTATAAGAAAATAAAGCCACATAAATGGAAAAAAAAATAGAAACCTCAGGTGTCACACATGTCACTAAGGAATGAGTTGCAGAAACTACCAAACATAGAACTTAAAATAAATATATCTAAGAAGATGGTAGAGAAACACAGCACTCAAGGGAAAAAAGTCAAAATAAGAATAAAAACCGCAGTGGACCTGAGTGATCATATAAAATACGGTTAAAAAAAAAAAAACAACAACAACAACAAAACGCTGCGGAACAGAACTAAGCTGCCTTACAGGATCACTTGCAGCTTTAAATACACAGAGAACTAAATAAAAAGCCATGAACTAAAGTAAGAACAGGAAAGGTTTTATTTCAAAAGAAGAAGAACAACAACAAAAAAAGCATTGACTAGAAAATAAGTATACAGGAGAAAAAAATGAATTGATAAATGGCATATTAGAAAAATTATAACATAATCACTGTAATTTTATGAATGAATTTTACCAAGAAATATATTAGGAGAAAGAAACAACTTATTTTAGGTTCATAGGTCATGTCCTGGGGGGGGGAAACTACTATTTAGCAAAACAAATACAACAATAAATAGATAATTTGAGTGATATTATTATTTTAAAGAATTGAATCAGTGATTTGAAATTCTTGCTGCACCCAAACTTCAGGTCAGATAGTTCTGCCAGAAATTCTATATTGTATCAGGGAAGGTTGAAAAAATAATTTCATAGTAAATATTTCAAAGGATGAATTAAAAGAGGATAATCCATAGTTTATGAGAATGTTATAACCCAGTATCATTACTCACAAAATGGACTAAATGGGAACCACAAGGTGTTAGGAGGGGATCTACATTAAAATGCCCAAAATACAACACACAGTAGAAAATACTGGCCAGGCGCAGTGTGAACCCCCATCACACAAATGCTAAGAATGATACTTGGTTACAATATCTTGGAGGACAGTTCAGAATTTTTCTCTCCTTCAATGTTGAAGATATTCCTATTCTGTGGTTTCTCTTTATTTTGTTTTACTTATTCACCTTACATGCCAACTGTAGGCCTCTCCCCTTCTCCTCCCAGTCCTATCCTTCCCCCCTCCTCCCCCATTTCTGCTGCCCTGCTCCTCAGAAAAGAGTCCCCCGCCATTATGTTGGTGTGTAGACAATTCAACTGGCCAGTCTTCAGGGGTCTTTAGAGTCCTGACAACATCCAATGTCACCACCTACATCCTTTGTCATCACCTGCACCAGGTACATGGAATATAACCTGCCTGCCACCCCTGCACCACATCCCTCCTCACTTCTTTGGCTTCTTTCTCTCTGTCCCCCTGGAGCAGCCCTTCCTCCTTTCTTTCTCTCCCCACTCCCTTCTCTAATAAATCTCCTTATAACAGATATGTTTCAAGGATGCATATTTATTAATATTACAACACACGCACATCAAAGTTGCTCCAGGACTAAGCGTATCCTCTTCCACTGAGGCCAGGCAAACTTCGACCCAAAACTGACCTTGCCTCTAATATGTGCAGGGATAAAGATAGAGCAAAGATTGAGGGAATGTCCAACCAGTGCCTGGCCCAACATGAGACTCACAAGGAGAGATGCAAGGGAGAGGTGCAACCCCTGACACTGTTAAGGATACTCTGCTATGTTTGCAGAAGGGAGCCTCTGGAAGCATCCACCCCAAACTTGCTGAGACTCACAGACAAATATTAGGCTGAGCACAGGGAACCTTGTGGAAGAATGGGGGAAAGGACAGAAGGACCCTGAGGGGACAAGATTCCACAAGAAGACCTCAACATAGTCAAATAACCAGGGTCCAGGGTGGCTTACAGAGACTGAAACACCAACCATGCATTTTGAAGCAGAAACCATGCATGGACTGGACCTAGGTCCCCTACACATACACAGCTTTATGTGGGTCCCCTAGTAAGGGGATCAGGGGTTGCCTCTGACATGAACTCTGTTGCCTAGTTTTTGATCATGACCTCCTGGTGGGGGCTGCCTTGCCTGGCCTCAGTGGAGGAGTATGTGCTTGCTCAGGTCTGTGATTTCTTAATTCTTTTCATCAACACACCTAATACAATGTGTACAAGTATGTACCAAGTGACTGAGACCAGAAAATGTAGACTATTTATTTTTGAAGAAACCCCAACCCAAACGTAGCAAAAGACCATCAATAAGTAGTTCGTGCTTATATAATGTTGAACACACAAAAAGACAGGTAAACTTCACTACACCAAAGAAGCTATAGATAAATAGGGCCAAACACAAAAGATTACTAAGTTTATAAGAATTTCAAAATTAAGCAAACATTAGCTATCATGCTTAGGCATCCTTATAGTGATCCTCAATATATAAAGAGTGAAGAAATAATGCCCGCCAAGCTAGGAGGATAGTGATTTTGAGGGGAGATTGAGAAGAGAATTTTCTGGAGATGAGGTTTAGAGGGGACATTAGTGACAGCATTGAATTTACACACACCTTTGTAGGTGTCACTGAAAACATTTGGAAAGTGTTTTACATTCACAATTGTTAAAGCTTTGAAATCAGGAGAAAGGGTTGATGTGCCCCAGGACATGGAGTATTTTTTAACTACCCAGCCAGTTGCTTGAGGATCACAGAGAGTATGCTAACAGCCCTGTCTGCAGCCTCCGCTTCTCTTGGCAAAAGCAGGAATTCTCCTCGTTGATCTCTCTTGGAAACATGATAACATCACAAGTTTCGCTCTCTCTCTCTCTCTCTCTCTCTCTCTCTCTCTCTCTCTCTCTCTCTCTCTCTCTCTCTCTCTCTCTCCCCCTCCTTCCTGTTACCTAACAAACATGAAATTTGGGGCACTGTATATTCTATTATTTAAACTGTTTCTCCACTTACAACGCGGAGGGCAAGTTTGGGAAGTAATCATCCAAGCCATATATTTGGTTCCTTTTCACGTAGGTCCTCTGTCACAGATGCCTGTGTAGCTTACGTTTCTGATGCTGTTTACATCAGTCACAGTGTCCCTATGTAGTGATTTAACAAGTCTCATAGGCCAAGAAGGGGCTTAGACTTTAGAGAAAAATGTGTGAATGTGTACTAAATAGCTCTAATGATCACTACAGAATTATTCTATGATTTGGGAAATATGTGCTCAAATACTGACCCTTTTTTTCTGATGGAATGTGACTTAGGATTTTTTTTCTGTGCGGATATTATGTTAGCTTTCAGTCCCTACAATAACACCATGTGATACAATAAAAGGACTAAAAGTCTACCTTGCCTCATGTTTGCCGCCCATAGACGCTTGTTCCCTTTCTTTGGGTCTGTGGACCTCCAGTACATTATATTGGGGATGTGGGATAGAGGAAGCCATTTACTTCACAAATCCAGGAAGCAAAAATAGAAATGAGAAATGGTCAAACATCCATATTTAGGTCACAGCCCAAAGACCTCACTTCCTAAAGATTCAACCATTTCCCCATAGGGCTGCAGGCAGGTGACCAAAGCTTTTATATGTGGACTTTAGGACCATATTCCAGATGCAAATTATATCTGGTATCAAAGGCTTTATCTACCTAGGTGGTGGACATGTTATGTAATGACAAGAGTGTATGTATGTAGTTGGATGTTTTTGTGTGTGTGAAATGGATTATTCTAAAGCTGTTTAATAAATACTGCTTGAACATTTACATCAGAATCAACAACTTATAATCATCACCTATTAGAGAATATTTTCGAGGGAATAAGAATTTTTGAAATGTATCCAGTTGAGATGCATGGCACTTGAATGGCTAGGTTTTGCTTTTCTTTGTCTAAGATGTAGAGTCCTATCCCAGCTCTACAGCCTTAACAACTATGTCTCTTCCTTTGATTGCTCTTGTTCCCCATGTGGTAGGCAAGGCCAGTGTTTCATGAAATAATACCATGAGAAGTCTCCTTTCTTAATGATGCCTGTTTTCTGCTCTCATTGACCTTTCTTGCTTAGCTCCACATCTCTGTCCTGGTCACACCCAAATCTGGATTGCTTAACCACCTTGCCCCTCCTGAGCCTAGGATGCCCAAAATCACAAAGCAGATCGTTCCAACATTTGTATCTGCACTTCTCTTTGAAAGACTGTTTTCATGACATTGAGAATACTTAAGTATTGATTCTTTACAGAATGTGTCATTATATGCTGTGTATTCCCAAAACATAAGCTATCCAGGCGTTGCCTGGAAAGTTCCTAGAGCCTCTGGTGCTGCTCTGAGGAAGTGAGGAAGTGAACTCCACAGAGACAATGACTGATTCTGAGCCTTAGGCAGAAAGCGAGGAGCTGTCTATACTGATACCTTCTTCAGGTCTTCTGATACTGCCATGACATAGCTGGATGTGTAGTGGGACCATTTCTGGTATAATAATAATCCTAGGATGCATGCATCTCAATATAGTTAGTGGAAAAGTCAGTTTCCCATCAGAAAGAACAACACTGGCTTTCTTTGAAGGTCTAACTGCCCTGGCCTTGTGAAGACCAAATTTGTGTCACATAGATTTGTACTACAGTGGCACCAAATAGTTTCAATTGGAAGGAATAATTGATGTTTCTCTGGAAAATAGTAATGAAAAAAGTGCTCATCACTTCTGCCCCAGTCAGTCATTTATGTAACAATCTGCTGGGAATTGTAATGATAGTTACTGAGAATCTACAGATAAATTAAAATCTCATCTGACTACAGAAACTCAATCTAATACAGCAAGTTGAACAGCTGGGAAAAGAACATGTTTCAGAGGGAAAGGACCATCAAGATCTGTAATAAAACCTTATATTTGAAGCATTGTCTAGCATCCTTCCTTTCTCTTCTTCCCTCTCTCTGGCCCTTCCTCCCACCCAACTCTCCCTACCTCTGAAATTTGCTTCTCACCCCCAAATTGCTCTAGACATGTATCAAAAAAGTATTCATTTTTAACATTTCAGTTCTTGATTTGAGCTCTATGCCCCTGAAATGTGGCATGTTCTGCCTTTACCTCCCTCTAGAAATGCCCTTTCTCCTCAGTTTCCATGGTGATGAATTCCCTTTCACAGGGTTCCTCTTTTCTCCTAGGCACAAACTTTGAATAAGAATACAAGTCCTACTTATTCCATTTCCCCAGCTCTCTTTCCTTCTTTACACTAGAGATGTTTCTAAATAGTTTCATCCATCTTTAGGGTGACTGCTCACTAAATGCCAACATCCAGATTTGATCATGCTTTTGAAATTAAGCCCACCATAGAACTACTACCATCTTCTATATCCCAAATGCATGTATCAAGAGCAACTTAACTGCAACACTGAAATAACCAGTGTTGTTTTTTCTTCTCATTTTGTTATATCTACTGAGTTTACTTTTTCTATCAGAGCAGTAATTCCCTTCAGGGCTCCCAGGATAACAACTCAAGAAACTTCTGTACACCTCCCTACCTTGTGTTCATACCAAAACGGTCAAGGATCTACTGAAACTATTTCTTGCTAGCTGTCAATTTTCTTAGCTTTCTTCCAGTCCCATAACCATTCTCTGCATTCAGGGCTCCATTGTCTCCCACCTGCCAATCTTAGGTCATATTGTTCTTTTACTAAATATACATTTTTATTGTTCATCAACTGACCATGCAGCACACACACACACACACACACACACACACACATACACACACACACACACACACGAGAGAGAGAGAGAGAGAGAGAGAGAGAGAGAGAGAGAGAGAGAGAGAGAGACAGAGACAGAGACAGAGACAGAGACAGAGACAGAGACAGAGACAGAGACAGAGAGACAGAGAGAGACAGAGACAGAGAGACAGAGACAGAGACAAAGAAAGACAAAATATATACACAGAGAGAGAGAGAGAGAGAGACACACACAAAGAGAGATCGATCTAGCATTAAATTCTGTTTCAATATATTTGTTCTACTTATGATTCCTCACAAATATAGTCTTTCATATATGAAAGGACAGTGAATTAAATATCCCTTTCTCCCTTATCACCACATAGTAGTTTGCTTTTCTGAACATTGGAGGGTCATGCCCTAGACCCACAAAGAAAAAACTAAACCAAAAAACTTTTAAAATGTTCCTGTGCTATCCTGAGCGTCAGGCATGGCTCATTGCAACCAACAATTTTCTGTCTCACTTGAATGCACAGACTGTGTATTGTCTTGTCCCCTAATAATTTTCAAGTTTGACAGTTTCTACAACTTAAGAAGTTATATTGGCTATTGAATGAATCGATGATGTCTGAGATCTCACTTGGAACCCAGGGATAGAGGGGCAAGAACACCTTTAAGAATGACTACAGCTTTCATGATCAAAATGAAGAACTAGATCTGTCATAGAAGACATTAGCGAGGCTTAGCGTAAGCCCAATGGAAGTTGGTCATTCATTGCGGCTACCCTGAGAGCCGTAAGTTCTTCTTTAGCCATGTGAGATTCAAATTAGTTGCTAATCCGGACCATTCACTGTGTCACGGAACTCTTCACTTAATCTTGATATGCAAGAAAGAGAGCTAATGCTGAAGGCTGTTCATTCTCCAAGATAGTACATAGTAGTGAAATGAATATGGTTAGATGGGAGTAAGGGATTAGATTACTATTACTCTACCCTAGACACCTTATCAGCAAAGGCCAGGAAACAAAAGCAGTCTAGGGA
The DNA here is from genome assembly GCF_964271855.1 of Acomys minous. Taxonomy (NCBI): domain Eukaryota; kingdom Metazoa; phylum Chordata; class Mammalia; order Rodentia; family Muridae; genus Acomys; species Acomys minous. The sequence goes on from NC_140484.1 coordinate 107,459,073, forward strand.
TACCATGAGACTCCTGGCAGAGGATTATTGTACCACTGATGTTCAATCCATAGACGTTTTCTCCTTCAGTTTGTATTCTGTTAAGCTTCTGGGCCTGGGGCTGCCTCTGTATTTGCAGCCCCTTGATGTGATAAACATGTTATTTCCTTGAGATTTGCCCCGGGAGATAAACACTTCTAATTTTTTTCTCTTGCAAAGCCAAGAAAGCTAATAGTTCCTGTATCAGGAAAAGAAAAAAAAAGTGAAAACTGATTCTATGTGATCTCTTACAAAAGAGGGAAAAAGCTAGAGACATTCACCGCTGGCCGTGTGAATTGTCAGAGCTCTCTGAAGATCATTTGAAAAAAGAGCCATCCACCAGGCTATAAATAATGGCAGCAGACAGTAATTTGCATGGATTAAGCTTGTTAGCATTCATCAATTTATGCATTTTAAAATACTCCCAAATTCTTGATCAGGAGTATCTCTTTGTAGTGAAGGATTGATAGTGGGAGTTAAGGAATCTGATGAATTTAAAACTCAGATGAGAAAAAGCAAAGCCGCCTTGATCTAAACTGAGATACCATTAGTAGTTCCCATAAATCAAGCCATGTTTATAGCGAGGATACAGTTGAATTACCATCTGGACTTTTTAACCTCGACATTTATTTCCGAATCATTCCCTAATATTAGAAGTAAACTTAACCCTTCTTTTCATCTCAAGTTTGCCTGGCTGCCGGTCAGTTCTCTCCAAGAGAAATGAACAGATTGTTGATGGAGACAGAATGTCATGTGTGGTATGAGCTTGGCCAAAGTGGCCAAAACTTGTGTACAATTAAGCTATAAAAGAGGGGAACATTCTTAGCTTCAAAAGCACCTCGGCTGCGAAGAAAACAGTAAAGCCAGGATGTGGGGTGAAGCAGGAAGCCTGCGTTCCGGATGCTTAAGTTTGGGGAACATAAAGGAGATTTGAGCTTATAATCATCAAATCATCCCCTGACTCCTGCTCGTGTAGCTGTAGATGGTCCTGACTATGGAGAAAAATCCACAGAGACTTTTACAGCTAACACAAAAGCCTAAGAGCTAAACAGGTCTCACCAAGTCAGTTATGTCTACAGTTGTGTTTGGCCTCAGGTCACTTTATAATTTTCAGCTGACATTGTTTTTTTCATATAAAATGAAGAAAAAAAAAAAACAAAAGAGAAGAAAAACAAAAACAAAAACAAAGAAGCAACATCCAAATTATAAAGTCCTCTTCTCTTTAATGTCCAGGTTTTTGCAAACTCCAAGGCAAGATATGCCAATTGCTCCAGTACTCAGGAGAGGTTTGGATATGAGACAGGTAGATTGGCAGGGAGAGAAACAGTGGCTATGTACGGGAAGCCATCATAGGAAAGTCTGACTGAACAGGGATGAATTTCTTTCCTGGAATCTGCACAGACGAAGTTTGTGTTGATCCACTTTGAAACAAAATCATGATCAACAACTCTGACAATTAAGTTGGTCATTGTCATCCTGCATAATAGTATCACTCCTTCAATAAGGCAACAGATGGTCAGCATTTGAGGAAAGTTTGTAGTATACAAGGCAGGACAGGGCAAATTCAGATTTTAGGAAAGCACAAACACACATAAACCAAAACAAAACACCCATGTCACTGACCCGAGAAGTAAAGTTGGACAAACGTCTGCAGCTTTTGTGAATCAAGACTTTTCTCACTTACAAATGAATATCATGAAAATCATCTGGCATTTTAGATATAAAGCTTAAATGAAGAGTAATTCAGGGCCTATGTGGTTCTCAGAGTCCATTCAAATAAAACATTCTCTATGTGACATTTATCGAGTCATGAAAGCATACTCTGCTGACTGATATATATGTGGTCACTTATTTATTCATTTATTTACCAAACTTTCAAATGTAATGAAAGAATATGTCTTGAACTAGTCCTCAAGTGGCACTGACATTGGCTTGTATGAAATTCACTTTCCTTCCTTCCTTCCTTTTCTCCCTTCCTTTTCATCTTTTCTTTTATGACAGGGTCTCCCTGTAGTTCAAATTATCGTCTATCTCATTATGGCAACTTCAAGCGCATAATCCTCCTGCCTCAGATTCACATTTTATGAAGTTATATAGGCCATAGAAAGACAACAAAGATTGATGAATCTGACAACCCAAGGTCTCAGATGTGAGCATCAAACTGCAAGTCAGTAGGCCTGAAATCAATAGAAATGCCACTTTTTACTTTCTCAAAGCAAGAGTCCTGTGGCAAGTGTGAACAGTTGGCTGATGACCAGTGATTCTCCTTACCAACAATCAAGAGAGGATAAAATGTTTTTACTATGGTAAAGCACAAAACATTTGCACTTGGTTAACCATAAAACTGGAAAAAATGATGAAGAAGACAGACCTTCCTCCTTCTAGCATGGTAATCAAGAATGGTTCCATTGTGATTTATAGTATGCTACTTTGGAACTTCACATAACCCACACACGAACTGTCATTAAAAAGCTGGCACTTCAGGTGCTAGCACGGAAGTCAGAACATTGTCTAAACCAGTGGTTCTCTATCTGAGGGTTGTGACCCCTTTGGGGTAGGGGTGTCGAACAACTCTTTCACAAGGGTTGCCAGAGACCATCGGATATTTACATTATATATAAATATATAGACAATGCTTAGTCTAGGCCAGTAGTTCTCAACCTTCCTAATGCTGTGACCCTTTAATAGAGTTTCTCGAGTTATAGTGACACCCAACCATAAAATCATTTCGTTGCTACTTTATAACTGTAATTTTGCTACGGTTATGAATTGTAAAATAAATACCTGATATGCACGCTATCTAATATGTGAGCCCTGTGGAAAGGTCAGTAGACCCCCCCCCAAAGGAATCACAACCCCACATATTGAACTCTGCTGAAACAGAGTGTAATTTATGAAATAGGTTATTTTTTTCTGATTTCAGATGTGAACTTGTTCTCATGTGCATAGCCACTATTACACTCTGTCAGTGCCATTACCGATAGGGAAATTTCGGTATGAAGAAGACAACAAGGCGGGGTGAGTAGAAGCCACTGATTAAAGCCATTTAATTGAGGAAACATGTGTTTGGTCTCCGTTTCATCTTTACAATCCCATTTCCCCACCACATTGCATAAAGAAGAAAAAGTAGCACCGAACTTTGGCTTAGGAGCTAGCTGAGTAACCGGCAGCCCAGGCTGCAGTGGCATTTTCTTTTGTCTGAGGACTTCCTTTAGAAAGGCAAGTTGATTCCTTAACTGCCTTCAAAGGTTGCCATGATAAATGTCTTTGTGTCCTCGTGCAGCTTTCGTTTTGAAGGTCTTTCACTCAGTCCTTATTATAGGTGACCTAGCATTTGGCTCCAGGGCTGTGCTCCCAACTTTCTTCCTTTAGCCCCTGACAAGCTAGCTAGCTGCCATTTCCTCTCCCTCTCTTTCCGGAATGTACCTCAACCCAAGTTCCAGGCTTTTGTTGAAAGACTTTTCTCCCTTCCGCTCCTGTGTGTCCTGTGTCACATTATCTGCAAAAGGTTGCAACCAACTTCCCCTCACTGTGGACACAGGAAGGGGAAATGAAGAGGGGACAAGTGACTGAGCTGATTCTAGAGGTCAGGGGTGGGGGGCAGGGGGCCCATCTGTCTCAGTGGCTTTCTCTGAAGTGTGTGCCTTCCTTTGTTGATGATCCATGGCTATTGTGCTGAGGAGCTTTTAATAGCTGTCCGCAGGGTTGACTGAATGGCCAGGCAAAGATGAAAAAAAAAAAAAACTTGGTAGAAAGAATACCTGTGTACGTGTGTCTGGCCGTGGCAGGCGTCGGCTCTTTCTGAAATAACAGTCCTGCAACTTTTCTCATCAGCCCCGGAACCATCATTTCTTATATTAAAGCCTCATGGTATCTCATTAAAATGAAAATTATTTCACTGCTTTTTCACTGAGAAAGCTGACTGTGGAGAGTGGCAGAAGAGGGGCAAACATCAGATTTACGATTCAAAAATGTATGCCCTGTCATGCTCAGCCCACTTCCCTAGTTGGTCTTAATGTCTGAACCCCTAACTCCCCCAACCAGGCACAGAAATAAAATCTTTCAATCTAGGACAACTTTGCCCCATCAGAAGAGCACTGAGATTATCTTTTGCATTTAAATTATTCTCTTCTGGAATACCAGGCTAATGAATGTGAGTGTATTTCCATTCTTCCAACCCAGAGACACTTGCATGATGGCTCTCAAGGTGCCTGCACATCTTTCTTTTGCAACCCATGCCTCTTCCAGACCTTAATTTCTGTAATTAGACTCTTCTGCTCCACCATCTCTGCAGGGCTGATGGTAGCCGTATGACTCTTTCTTCCAGTTTATGGTGATTACAAATGGGCCCTTAGAGTCATACAGCAGGTGGAAAGGGCTCTAACAAGGCCCAGCATTGTGGAGTGCCATACTTGATGTGGTGTGGGGACAAGGTCTGTTAAACAGGGCATTCTAAACGGAGGCCCTTCGCTTCTCAAAATAATTGAGAGGATGCTTTGAAAGAGCAAGGGTAGATTAATGAGTACACAAAAGCCTTTGATTTATTAATGCTTCGTAAGTGTCAGAACTAATGGAATAACACATCAAAGGTAAGATTTGCCTTCACAACGGCAGGCTCTCTAAACATGAGCAGGGACAGAGGCAGAAATTAGACCTTGTGCAGAGATGTCATTACCAGGCCCAGTGCTGGCTCCAGGCCAGAAGGGCAGTCCATCACTGGGAGCGCTGAGAGTGACCAACAGCTAGCTAGCAGAGAGATGGGGTGCAGAGGGTTAACTAGAAAAATGGAAAAGAAAGCATAGAGGGAGGAGGGAGAGAGAGAGAGAGAGAGAGAGAGAGAGAGAGAGAGAGAGAGAGAGAGAGAGAGAGAGACCAGATAAAGGGAAAAGGTACTGAAGACATAGAGAAATTTGTGGTATATTTTCTGTAAATGTAGAAACTTGTCGCTTGCTCATGATACATGGTAGAAATCTTCATCCAAGAGAGTAAGAGGTGGCGTGATCTACCCGGCATACTGGGGAGAGGAATATCTGAGGTTACTAAGGGTGCCTTGGGCATCGGAGTTAGCAAACCAAAGAGACATGGAAATGCCTCTTCCTGCAGCTGTAGGGAAAGCAAATGCAGAAAAATACCCTGAGAGACTGACCCACACTGCAGCCTGATAACCACATCTTCAGGTCTGAGAGCGGCTTGACTGGATCCAAGTGGCAGCATCCTTAAGTATGGAGAAGGAAATGTCCCACTGCTTCTCTGAAATGCTATAGGCATCTCTGATGTCAAAAGTTCAGTTCTTTAACAGCTCTCCTATCCATATCTTTTCATCTTCCATCCTTAACCTTCCTGAGGGGTGCATTCAAATTTTTGTTTTCTTATTGAAAATAAATAAAACAAGGCCATGAACAGAATCGACAAAGATTCCCTCCCGATTTCAGTAGTAATTTATAGTCACTAGAATTTGGAAAATACATAAAAGTATAAAATAAAAGCCAACACCCCTGCTCCCTTTTTTTGGAGACAGGGTTTTTCTATGTAGCTCCGGCAGTCCTGGAACTCATTCCGTAGATCTGGCTGGCCTACAACTCAGAGATCCACCTGCCCCTGCCTCCAATCGCTGCAATCAAAAGTGTGTGCTATTACTGCACAGCACCACCATTGCCAGTGCCTCCACTGCCCAGCACTGCCTCTTAATTTTAACATGTCCAGACTTTAGAGTATTTGACTTGTTTAGCGGGAGGTGAGTTTGAATAAACTCAGAGTTGTTCGTATTTCAGCAACTCACTATTAGTAAGCCTCAGGGCTGGTGGGGGGACCAGCTATTTGGGAAGATGGAGAGGATGTTGAGTTTGAGGTGAGACATGACTTTAGAAATGTGTGTATGAGTGGGTTTCCAAGGAAAGTCTAGAGGATGTTCACATTTGTGTTAGAAGACTCACATGGATATAATAATAATTGTCAGTCAAATAACTGTCTGTCAAATACACTCAAATGTTTTAGTTGAGCACTAATTTTGTTGTATGCTGATTTCAGCCTCGTACACAGGCTATCTGGTTAGAAGTAGGGAGCTGAGAAAATAAATGTTTGTTCTAATCCCAGTCAAATTTCCCCCCCAGAATACTTTTCAAAGTTAAATTACATATACAGTTTTGCTTATTTTATCAAGTACTGTAGTACAAATTTTTTGCAGATTGTGAACACAAAATTTTTTGTGATAGCTCAAAATACTCTACAAAATAAGTGTATGGTCCTTAGTTATTGGACTTTTAAGTTTAAAAAAATTGTAAATGTAATTAAAGAGAATGGGGTTTTAGTCTGCTTATGTGTGAGAAAGCTCAGTGGCTCCTCATCCAGCTCTGAACAGAAGGACTTGGCTGAGTGTGAGATCAAGTCCCTATGATAAATCACAGTGGATTATGAAGAAGTATGTACTATATAGTATGAACAACTACAGTCCATGTTAGCTGTAGTAATAGGTCTTAAAATTGTGTGGTTTTCTGTTAGATTAGCACATTTGTAACTCAGTTGGGACAAGGAAAGGACTCAAAGTGAGCTTGTCACAGCTTTCCTAGTTAGATCTTACTTTTCATATTCCTTATAAGAAAACCCCTTACATAAATCTTCTTTGGCATTTCTTTTAATGTTTGATCTGTTTCATGGATATATTCTAATATATATATATATATATATATATATATATATATATATATATATTCTTATAGATATATTTCTAACTATAACATGAATGGGGATGAATATTTTTTCAGTCAAATTTCTGGGAAAGAAATTCTACATAAACGATGCACATAATATACAGCAGGGGAAAAAAAACCAAAGCAAAAGCCCAAACTATGCCACTGCCCTCCCAATGAACATAAACATATATGTATAATACATAGACACACAAACTATATACACTAATGTGTAAATAGGTGTACTGCATACGTTAAAAGTTGTATTGCACATCTGTGTTAAATGTAAGAACAAATTCTGACACAGAGTTGACTCTTTAATACATTTATAAAACAACATATATTTATTTACTTACATTGAATTATCCTCATATTCATAGAATGAACTTTAACATTCAGTGCTACTTTTTGAATAGGCTACTGACATGGCATTCATTAATTAAAGTTGGTTTTATATTTATATTCACATGTGCATAGTTTGCTAGTGAGGTTTGTCAGTTCCTTGATACATGGAGGGATCAGCAGAGGCATCTGATTCTTTTCTTCCACTTTGGAATACTACCAGGTCACTATGCTACAGTGACAATGACTTATTCTCAGAAGCTTGAATAGTTATATATGCATGGGCATAAGTATAAATGTGTATAAGGAAGTTCAATATCATTTAATGGAACAATAGGAGTTCATTTTTCACTGGGAAGATGACCTATCCAACCATGTGATTTTACATGAGTTTATAGTACCAGACATGAATCTATCCAATTAGAAAGACCTTGGTTGCATCCATAGCCATTGTGACATAGTTACCCTGGTGGGCTTATATTCTTTGGCATGTTTGTGGTACAAACTGTAACTGAGCAGGACTATTAGTGACCTTATCCTATACTCAGCCGACTCCATTTATCAGAGAGACATGCCACCCCATACCATGGGGAAAAAACAATCCTTCTCAGTTCCTTCCCCTCCCCCATCCAAGATGCTCCATTCTTAGAAGCTTCAGCCTTCTTTACATGTTTTACCATTTATAACAGAAAGCATATAGCCAACCTTTCATTAAGGAAGTCAACCATCTCATACCAAGTGGAGAGGATGGCATATCAGGATTGCCCACAAATGCTCCTCATTCTTAAAACATTAGGCTACAGGTGCATGTATTATCACAAGCACAGAGACCATGCAACCCCCTTCCACATCTCACCTTTGTTCTATCAGTTTCTATTCAGTGCAAATTGTGCTGTGTACCTTTTCCTGGGGAGCCATCAATAAACATCTATTCATTCCATGTTGGACAATGCCTGGTTAAAGAGGCAATCCCACTCATGTCTAACTTATTAAAACAATGAGTTTACCATTTAGGAGCATGAATGAGACATTACTTACTGGACTCATAATAACTCAGTGATAGCACTGTAAAGCCCACCACAAGATCGGTGACAACCAATCAAAGTTGTATCCCTAGAGCTCCCTGCCTGACCCACAGTCAGATCCATCAGAAAGTCTCCTCCTTTAATGAGAGTTTAATATTTTTTTTAACTATGATGAAAGACCTTATACACCTTGTAATACTTGTAAATCTTCAGAACTTTGTAAACTTTGTTGCTTCCTAGGTCTACCAAGTCTTCTTCTAGGACAGAATGTTTCAATTCAGAGGAAGTAGTTACACATTACACAATAACAAAGATGGGTTTGCATCTGGATTGAGTCCAGTGCTGGAGTAAACTGATCCTTTGTGAATCCCATAAAATCTGATGATATCAGTGTCTTATAATTGACATAGAGGGCATGGGTTTTCTAGGTCTTAAAAACATTTCAATAGTTCCGAATCCTAGGGATCAATTTTGTCCTTCTGCCATTGGAGCATGGGAATTGAACTCAGATCTTCAGACTTTGTTACCAGAGAGACTTTGTTAATAGAGTCTAATAGACTTTAGACTCTATTAATTAAGCAATCTCTGGCCCTCTTGACCTTTCATAAGCTTCAAGGCAGAAGAAAAGAAGAGTCATAGGTAGGTTCCAGTACAACCAAATCTTCAGTGACTTCTCAGGAGTGTTCCTCCTGTGCTTTCAACTGGTTACACCTCTGTAATAGGTCTTACTGATGCTATTGGTAACACCAATAAAAGTACAACTGCCATGAACTTGCCCACCTTTTGCATATCTTCAAGATTTAGCTACAACAACTATATCAATGGTTATATAGAATATGTCTAATAATATAATATTTTAAAAATGAAGATAGAGACAATCTGTCTCCAACCTGTGACAAGCCACAGACTCCCTTCATGACTCACTCATGCTCAGTGTATGCTTGCCACTGAGCTGCAGCCACAGCACTGGAATGGCAGAGTGAACACCACACAAGGATACCAGAGGCCCACTGTGGACCACAGCTCAGGTGGCCCAAGGCACGGAAGAGTCAGTCCCAGTTGTACAGCTAGTCAGCAATGAAGCTGAAGGCATCCTCACCTGGGGCCCTGTCCATTGTATCGCTGATTTCCTCTTAAACACACCCCTAGCTTTCCATCATACAAAATGGTATAAGAGTTGAGGAAAAGAAGCCATTTCTGGTTTTACAGGCAAAACCAAATTCCCATAATTTTGCCTCAACTCTCTGGATATGTGGACCATAATGTATTCTTGTTAACAATGCAGCTGTTAGCCCTGGGGCTTCATTCCCCTTAGTCTGTATAAAGAGCTCTCACACTAAGTTGAGCCATGTGCTTCATTTGCATGGTGTTGTGTTAGTTCACATTTTCTTTGGGATCTTACCTTCTGTTCTTGCCATATCCCTTTTGTGTGCAGACACACTGGCGGACAGAACAGACAGTGAACCAAACCCTGGGAGCAGTGGCTTCAACCCTGGGAACCTTCAGCATATCCTGGCAGCTGCTAGCAAGCCTTATGCCTTACATGCCTCCCAGGGATTTCCCAAGGCTATGCTTCTTAAGAGAAACATTTATGAAAACTACCCAGTGTGCAAAACCTAACATAGTGAGTGGTTTCCCGTACAGCATGCAGAAGCTTTGCACACTTCCATAAAGCAGCAGCCGCGAGTTACCTATATAAAAAGAGCCGTGTTAAGAGAGCAGCCCTGAGCTGCAAGGAAGAAAATCCAAGTCTGCTGGAAACAGGGCCATGGGCATTCTGACTCTTCACTTCCCTCCTTGGTCTGTTAGTGAAAATCACTCTATGGCAAGACTTGAAGTATCTGGGGCTCTGTTTTATCTGGAGTCTAAGAAACTCATCAAAAAATGTGGTTCTGGCATAGAAAGAGCAGACACAAAAACCTGGTACAATTCAAAGAAGGGGGGAAGAATGGAGAAGGAGAAACACAGGAAAGTATTCTCAAGTGGATGCAAAGCGACGGGATAATTCAAGTGATGTTTTGCACACGTCTAATTGGAAAGAAACACACTAGAAGTTAATGGACATTTCTATTTAAGAAAAACATTTGCAGTGAATTGAGAATGCCACTCATTCGTCAGTTGAATTTGAGGAAAAGCTCCAGCAATTCATTAGAAAGAATGACTTTCATGACTGCACCATGAAAAAACTGGAAGCATTCACACCTTTTCATCCAGAAGCACACACAGTGCAGGTAGGTAATCCTCAAGATTCCAGAACACAGAATGTTCCAAAAATCTCAAGCTTCCTCAGCACTTTTATTGCTCTACCAATGGTAAGTTTTATACCTTACTTCATGTAATGAGTTGCCATAAAATATAACATCCCAAAACATTGTATAAAATTACCTCAAGATGTGTGCATAAGTTATATACAAAACAAATTTTTTTATGCTTAAAATTGGGCTTTGTGTGTATCAAGTAGGACCATCTTCTTATAAAGAGTATTTTGGCATGGGGTTGCTTGCTGCTCTTCCAGAACTTGAAATTTCTTTCTAACACCCATGTGAAACAGCTCATTGCTTTCTATAACCTTACTCCTTCAACTCCAGAGGATCCAGTACCCTCTGGCCTCTCAAGGCACGCACACACAGGTGCATGTAAATTCACACAGACACATAAATAAAGGTAAATCTATAATAACATTTCCCATTTCTATCAATCAATCCATATTACACTACCTCATCCCTACTCCATGTAGTGTCCCCACTCCTTTCCTTCCCTGCTTTGTGATGTCTTTTTCATTTAGTTATTTTGTTAGATTAACTGAGTCCAGTTAGTGTTGGCCATGTTTGCAAGGCTGTATCCCATCCGCTGGGTCATGGCCAACCTAACAGTGGCCACATCCCTTAAAGAAGAATGACTCTCAGTCACTCAGCAGCCATCAGCTCCCAATAGCTCCTCCATTTATACTGAGGTTTTGGGGACTCCTGCCATTCATGCTAGCTTCATCTTCTATAGGTTTGTATAGGTAAACACACCCTCTGTGGATGGATGCATGCCATATCCGTGACATGTCCATGATCATGTCATATCCAGATGTCAGTATTTCATAGCTCCCCTCCCATCTGCAGACTCTTAACATTCTTTCTCCCATCTCTTCCAGGAAGTAGCATGAGGCTTCGATGATAGGTGAGGCTAATTCATTAACCACTACCCACTGCAAAAGAGAAACTTCTCCTATTGAAGTAGAGAGTAGCATAAATCTTTAAATGTGGACAACACAATTATATGCCTACTCTCTGGCCTATGAGTTCTTCTGCCCATGGGCTTTTCATGAGGTTTGCATTATCAGGTATGAAATCCTTCCTGTGGAGCACTCTTCCTATTCAACCAAAAGGTGTTTGGGTATTCTCCTAACCTTCATGTCATTATTGCACCAGTGGGTATATCTTGCCAGCAAGTCAGCGTTGTAACATGCAGGGCCCAGTGCTGGTGAGGCCATTTGTGTTCCCCTCCCTCTGACTTCTGCAGCCTGTACATCAGAGTTTGGCACTACATAAGCCAGCCAGCAAGAAGGGAGTTTCGTGATCAGTTTAAAGTTGATTTCTTGGGCTGGAGAGATGGCTCAGTGGTTAAGAGCACTGTCTGTTCTTCTAGATGTCCTGAGTTCAAGTCCCAGTAACCACATGGTGGCTCCCAACCACCTATACCTTCTAATGCCCTCCTCTAGTGTGAAGGTGTACATGCAGATAGAACACTCATATAAATAAATAACATCATTTTTAAATAGTAGATTTCTTTGTGTTCTCCATCCAAAGTGAGTAGACTCTTTACCAATAGATATACTGCGAAAGCCACAGCAATGACAATTATTTTTGTTATTTTGAGTACCTCTGGGTCTTTCCTGTCCAATAACTCATAGAAAGATAACCTGTGTCTGACACTGAAATTTTCCATGTCTTCTGGGGACATCACTGTCCATTCCTTTTGGACACATCTGTTCAAATGTGTGTGTGTGTGTGTGTGTGTGTGTGTGTGTGTGTGTGTGTGTGTGTGTGTCTGTGTGTGTGTGTGTGTGTGTGTGTGTGTGTGTGTGTTTACAAGCTAGTGGATTTTCATTTAACTTGGGCCAACCCAACTCATACCCCAACCTCTCTTTCTTCCCTTAAACACTATCATTATACTTTGATTTCTCCAGGTTCTAATGTCCCTGCTAAATTAATTTTTTTCTTGGGCTGAAAGATCAAATTTTTCTATGAATCTTTTTCATAGACTCCAGTTTTCATTAGTTCTTTTTTCTTTGATTAAAAATAGATTCCTTTCTTATACAATATATCCTGATTATAATTTATCCATTCTCTACTTCTGTTACTTCTTTCCCACCTCCCCTCTACTCTAGATCCACTCCCTTTCTGTCTCTCATTAGAAAAGAACCAGCTTCTAAGAGAAAGCAACACAATATCACAAAACAAAATATAATAAGATGAAGCAAAAACTATCATATAGAAGTTAGACATGACAACCCATCAGGAACAGAATCTTAAGAGTAGGCGTAAGAGTCAGATGCCCACCAGTTCTCATGGTTAAAAGTCCCATTAAAATACAAAGCTAATAGTTATAAAATGTATGTAGAGGACCTGGTGCTTGCTGCTTCAGTCTCTGTGAGCTCATAGGCCTTTACTTAATTCATAGGACCTTTTTCTCTTGGTGTTATCTTATAATATTTCTGCCTCGTTTTCTGAGGCATTCCTTGAGTTCTGAGGTGAGAGATTTGATGGAAGCAACCCATTTAGACTCTCTCTTCCCATAACATCTTGCTGTGGGTCTTTGTATCTATCCCTATCTGGTGCCAGAGGAAGCCTTTCTGATGATGACTAGATAAGGTTCTGATCTATAAGTGTAGCAGAATATCCTTAGGGGCCATTTTATGGGTAATGTATTCGTTTGTTTCTTTGTTTGACATTTAGACCATTAGTGTTTTTGTTTTACCGTAGGTCTCTGAGCTATCTAGTCTCATGGTTTTGGTTACCCAAGCAATGTCAGGCATGGGTTCCCTCTCAGAGAGTGGGACTTAACTCACATCAGATTTTGGTTAGCTACTCCCATAAGTATATTTTGTGGGAATGACAAGTTGTAGCTCAAAGGTTTTGAGGCTGGGTTGGTGTCCATGTTTCTCTTTTGATAGCCTGCAGAATACATTCTCATACCTAAGAAACTCGAACATTGGGGTGAAGGTTCCATGTAGGCACCAGATCAACCTCTCCATGTCCAGTGAGTTGTATGTGTCTTGTTTTCAGCAATGGTGACCTGCTGTCAGTTTGTGGAGATAGTCTGAGTTATTTGGGGATTTCCACAGTACCTCCACTGGAAGCCTCTGATGACAAGAGATGGCCAGTAAGGACTGTATTCCCCTTTACTAGGAGTCCTCATTAGGATCACTTTCATACGTTCCAGAAAGTTCCCATTCAACTAGGTTCCTACACCATTCCCAAATGTGCTCCCCACAATTCCAGCCATCTCTCCTTAAAGTCTCTCTTTCCATCCCATCACCTGCCTCTACTCTGAGTCTGCCCATAAAATTTATTCAGTTTCCCCGTCCCAGGGAGATCCATGTACCCCCACCAGGCTCATCCTCTTTACTTTACCTCTCTAGGTCTATGGATTGTCAGTTGGTTATCATTTGCTTAAATACTAATATCTATGCATAAGTGAATACACATCATATTTATCTGTATGTGCCTGGGTAAAACAGTCAGGACAATTTCTTCTGCTTTCATTATTTGCCTACAAATTTCATGATGTCGTTGTTTTTTTAACAGCTGACTAATACTACATTGTATAAATGATCCTCATTATCTTTGTCCATTCTTCTATTGAGGGACAGCAAAGTTGTTTCTAGTTTCTACCTATTATGAATAAAGCAGCAATGAAAATAGTTGAGTAAGTGTCTTTGTGGTAGGATGGAGTGTTCTTTGGATATATGTCTAAGAGTGTAGAGCTGGGTCTTGAGGTAGATCAATTCCAAACTTTCCAAGGAACTGTCAGATTAATTTTCAAAGTGGCTGTATGAGTTTGCATTCCCACCACCAGTGGAGGATTGTTCCCCTTGCTCTACATCCTCACCAGTATGAGTTGGTGTTACTGTGTTATTGATCTTAGCTATTCTGCCTGGTATAAGATGGAATCTCAAAGTAGTTTTGTTTTGCATGGTCCTGATGGTTAAGAATATTGAATATTTACTTAAGCATTTCTCAGCCTCTTGAGTTTCCTCTGTTGAGAATTATCACTTTAGATCTGTACTCCATTTTTTAAATTGGGTTATTTGATTTTTTGTTGTCTAGTTTCTTCCTTATGTATGTGAATATTAGTCCTCTATTGGAAGTGGAGTTCAATAAAAATCTTTTCCCATTTTGGAGGCTGCTGCTTTCTTCTGTTGACAGTGTCCTTTACCTTTCAGAAGCTTTTTAGTTTTATGAGTCTTATTTATTAATTGTTGATCTTAATGCCTGCACTAATGGTGTTCTGTTCAAAAAGTGGTGTCTTGTGTCAATGTGTTCAGGCTCTTTCCCACGTTCTCGTCTTTCAGGTTCATTGTTTCTGGTTTATGTTGAAGTCTTTGATCTACTTAGACTTGAGTTTTGTACAGGTATGGATCTATTTCATTCTTCTACATGCAGATATCCAGCCTGACCAACACCATTGGCCGAAGATGCTTTCTTTTTCTGGCTCTTTTACAAATAAAATCACATGTCCATATGGGGGTGGATTTATGCCTGGGTCTTCAATTTGATCCCATTGGTCAAGGTATCTACTTTACTCCAATGCCATCTAGATGTTATTTCTGTAGCTGTGTAATACAGCTTGAAATCAGGAATGGTGAGACCTTCAGCAGTTCTTTTATTATTCAGGATTGTTTTAGCTATCCTGTGATTTTTGTTTTTCCATAGGAAGTTAAGAATTGTCCTTGCAAAGTCTGTAAAGAATTGTGTTGGAATTTTGATGGGAATTACATTGGATGGATTGATGTATCCATTTCATCTACAATAGCTTTAGTTCCTAAGAGTCTTTCTTTCACCTTTTATATTGGAACTTGCCTATGTAGTACCTTTTCAAACTCTTAAAATTTTAATTTCCAGAGTTCCCTTTGTTTATATTTTCTTTATTGCTTTTATTTCCATTTGCAGATCTTGAACAGCGTTATTCATTTCCTTCAACTGTTGCTTGTGTTTTCTTGGCTTTCTTTAAGGGGATTATTTATTTCCTCCAATTGTTTGTTTATGTTTTCCTAAATTTCTTTAAGGGATGTATTCATTTCCTCCAATTGTTTGTTTGTGTTTTCCTGAATTTCTTTAAAAGATTTACTCACTTCCTCCTTAAAAACTTCTATCATCTTCTTATAGTCAGTTTTAAGGTCTTTTTATTGTGCTTCATCTGTGTTGGAATATTTAAGGCCTACTGTAGCTCTAGTGGAGACATATTATACTGGTTGTTGACAGTTGTGTTTGTTTGATGGCATGTAGGCATCTGGGTTTAGGTCTAGGTACTGATCTTCGGGTTTGTCTTTGTTGAGTGTTTGCTTTGTTCCTTGGGTTCAGTTTCCCCTGTGGATTTTTGGAGAATGTGATAACTGTGTATTGTCTGGGTTACCTGCCTGTTCAGCTGGTGTGTTCACAGGGAATGCCTGTTGGCGTTAAGGCTGGGATACTTGGATAGGTTGGGAGAAGGAAGGTTGAGGAAGAAGGTCATTGTGATCCTTTGGGGAGTGGGGGTCAAGGAGGAAAGGGAGAGAAGCAAGTTTCCTGCTACAGAGCTGGGCCTTGGATCTTCAGAGCAGTGTTGTATTTAGTGTTGCATTGGCATGAAGAGACATCATGACCAAGGCAACTCTTATAAATGGGAACATTTCATTTGGGGAGGGCTTACATTTTCAGACGTTTAGTCCATTATCATCATGGCAGAAAGCATGACGTAGTGCAGACAGACTCGGTGCTGGCGGAGCCAAGAGTTCTACATCTTGGTCTACAGACTGTGTCCCATACTTGTTAGATCTCAAGCATATATGTGGCCTTAAAGCCATCTCCAGGGAAGCACTTTCTACATGGCGACACCTACTCCAATAAGGCCACACCTTCTAATAGTGCGACCCTTTGTGTCTAAGCATTCAAACACTGGGGGAGGGGGCATACCTATTCAAAGCACCATAGTAAGAGAGGTGTGAGTCAATCTTTAGCTTGCTGACTTGGGAGGAGCTGGCCTTGGGTGTGCCTGCTGGGATTAGGCTCTGAGATTAAGCAATGAGGTAAGGGGAGAAAAAGGGGGAAGATCTGTGGATTTCCTGCTAAAAAGCTGGTGATCAGTTCATTGTTTCTCTACCTCCTGATCCCCCTACTCCCACCCCTTCCATTCTTGAATGATTCCACCCCTTCAATATTCCCTTTCTCTATTTTTGTTTTACCCATATTTTATGATCTCCTCAGATACCTTTCCTAAAGTGTCCACCGCAGCAGCCTGTTTCTATTTCCTGCCTTCTATGTATCCTCTAGGTTAAAAAGAAAAAAAGACAAACAAACAAACAAAAATGCAAAATGATTTGGAGTCAGAGTCCACATATGAGAATATGGGAGTGTGTAGTCTTTGACGTTCTGCGCCAGGGTGACCTTACTCAGTACCTTTTTTAGTTCCATCCATTTATCTGCAAACTTAGCTTTCTTTATAGCTGAGTAATATTCCATTGTGTATATGTACCACGTGTTCTTTATCCACTTATCTGATTGATTCTTATTGCTAGTTGAGTTCTAATGAACATGGATGCAAACCTGTTTGTAGTAATGTATAGAATCCTTTGCATATAGGCACAAAAGTGTATTACTATTTCCAACTTGATTTTTTTTTTAGAAATCTCCAGGCTGATTTCCTTGGTGGCTACACTAACTTATACTCCCGCTAACAATGTATAATGGTTTCCATTTTCTGACATCCATTTGTTGTCATTTATAACTCTGATGATTGAAGAGAGATGGACTCTTAAGGAAATTGAAATCTACATTTCTTTGATAGTCAAACATAATAAACCTCTTTTGAACTGTTTACTAATAATGCACATTCTTTGTTTCAGTAATTTTTCATCCACAGCCATAGTCTACTTTTCATTTACTTGTTTGTTTTCTGGTATTCATGTTTTAGAAGTTCTAGATGCTAATCTTTGATATACAGCAAGCAAAGATTTTGTCTATCAAGATGCTTTTGAGTATAATGAAGTGTCATTTGTTAATTATTAGCCTTACTGGGCTACATAAGCCCTATTAACAAAGTAAGTCAAGCATATGAGATGAAGCCTGCTCTGCTCTTTATCCACAAGTAGGTGCATGGGATCAGGTCTTATTGTGAATTCCTTGACTAATTTGAAACTGACTGTGTGTAGGGTAAGAGATAAGGATCTGTTTTCCTTTTACTTCATGTTAAAATGTAGATTTTTCCACTGCTATGTGTTGAAGATGCCATCTTCTCTCCAATGTACTATTTTGGCATCTTTGCCAGGAATCAGATAGCTGTATATGTGTTGACAAACATTTGGATCCTCTATTCTGATGGTTGATGTATCTGGTATTTTGTTTAGTTTTACCTTTGCTTTTAATACAGCTCTATAATGTAATTTTGAACAAGGTAGGGAGATACACATGCAGAATTCTTTTTCTTAAGATGGCTTTTGATATCCTTTTGTGAGTGTATGTGTCACTATATAAATTCTAAGATTTATTTTCTATATCTGTAAGAATGATGCTGGATGTTTAGTTGTTTTGCACTGAATCTATAGATTACTTTTGATAAAAGAACCATTTCTACAATATTAATTCTTCTAATGCATAAACATAAAAGAGCTTCTATTTCTTTGGTTAATTTATAAGTATTTTATTTTTGTGGTTATTTTTGTATAGAAAGGATACTTGTTTTTCTGTGTGTTAACTTTATAGTCTGTGCCTTTGCTGAACATATTTGTCAACTTTAAGCATTTTTAGAGGCATCCTTAGGGTCTCTTTTACAGAATCACATGATCTGCAGATAGGCGTATTTTTACTTCTTCTTTTCCTGTTTTTTTTTCTTTTATTTCCATTTCTTCCCTTATTGCTTAACTTAAAATTTCTATATTCAATAGAAGTGGACAGAACTGGAACCTTTTTCTTGTTCCTGATTTTTGGTGAGAATTCTCTTTTTCTCCCCTCAGCAGATTATCGGATATAGGCATGTTGTATATTGCTTTATTTATTATCATATTTTGAGACATGGTTTCTCTGTGTATCCTTGGCTGTCCTGGACTAGCTTTGCAGACCAGGCTAACCTCAAACTCACAGAGATCTGCTTGCCTCTGCCTCCCTGAGTGATGAGATTACAGGCGTGCACCAATATTCCATCTTGTATAGTATTTCATGTTGAGTTATATTCAATCTATCCCTAGTCTCTACATGAATTTTATACTGAAAGGATGTTGAGTTTTTGTTAATGGCCTTCTCTGGATATATTGAAACAATCATGTGATTTCTGTTTGAGTCAATTTATGTGATGGATTCTATTTATTGATTTATATATGTTGAACTTACCCTGAATAATTGGAATGAAACCAATGTGATCAATATTAATGATATGTTTCATGTGATTTTGAGTTCAGGTTGGCAGAATTTTATTGAGAAATTTTGTATCATATTCATCAGGGAGCTCAGTCTATCATTTGCTCTTAGTTTTTTCTTCTTTTTCTTTCTTCTTCTTTTTTTCCTCCCAAGAAAGAGTTTCTCTGTGTAGCCTTGGCTTTCCTGGACTTGCTTTGTAATTCAGGCTTGTCTCAAACTCGCAGAGATCCACATGCCTCTGCCTCGCTGAGTTTTGGGATTAAAGGCAAGTGCCACCATACCCAGCATGATATCTTCTTGGTTTATTATCTTCCTTATCTCTTCTGATTAGCTAGTTTTGGTTTCAAGTCTTTTTTTTTGTCATAGGAAACGTCACCTGCTTCTTTTCTAGTTCTATTTACTTAGAATACTGTTGTGCATCCTTTTACTCTGGATCGTGTCTATAGTTGATGATGAGATGTGTTTCTTAGAAGTAGAAGCAAGACGGATACTGTTTCTTCATCCATCATTCAAATTTACACCTTTTTTTACTGAGGAACTAATATCACTGATATTCAGAGTTATTGCCCCTTGGGTCCTATTATTTTGTGGATTTTGTAGTGTTTTCTTAGAATTATTCAGAAGAGCAGTTCTGGTATTGTTTACTCTTTTCTAGGGGCCCCTTGACTGTCTATATTTTTCTCTTTGATCTGAAAAACTCTAAAACCCACTGTAGAACTGGATTACTAATCACAAATTCTTTAATATGCTTTTACTATAGAAAGTTGTTATTTATCCAATTTTAATAGATAGTTTTGTTGGATATAATAGTGGTGTTGGTAATTATGTATACATAATTTCCACGCAGTCTGGTTTTAAGTAATCTATTGAAAAATCAAGTTATTCTGATAGGCCTGCTTTAATAAGGTATTCAACCTTTGCTTTTAATATCCTTTATATATTCTGTGTTTTTAATCTCTTCTCTATAATATTTGAGGCGTTTACTCTTTGATCCAGGCTATTAGATACTCTGAAGGCTTCAAATCTATATGGCTATCACTTTGTTTAGGTTTGAGAAGTTTTGTCTTATGATTATATTAAGAATATTTTATTCTTTTGGTCTAGTAGTCTTCTCTTTGTTTCAGAATTCCTAGAATTCAGTGATTAGGTTTTTTTCATGTTGTCTCAAAGATATCCTATTCACAATTCTTTTTAACTACCTCAGTGACTTTTCTTGAGTAAACATATTCTAGGAGTTTGTCTTATGTCTTTGACTCTATTAGTCACATGAATCAGTCTATTTGTGAGTGAGTCCCACTGAAGTTTTAATTTTTTTAAATTTCCATCTTGCATTTTCTTCAGCAATTCTATCTCTTTATTAAACCCTATTTTTATATCTTGGATTGACTTCCTCATTTTACTCAGCACTTTGTTTTATTATCTTGGATTATATCCATATCTCCTTTTAGTTGTTCAAACATAGTTACAAACACTATTTTGAATTTTTTGTCTGGAATTTCTTCCAGGTTATTTTCATTGGAGACTATTACTATTAGTATGATGCTAGTAATTTTTAAAAGTGTTATGGTTTTTCTTGACTTTTTTGGTTTTTGTTTTGAGAATTGTGAATCTGGACTACTTTGTTGTATGGCTCTTTATTTTTGTTCAAATCACTTTTTATTTCAATTGACATATGTACAGTGTTTTGAAAAAGATCATGTTTTGTGGTAGGTAAGACATTGTTTTCTTCTATGAGACTCGTATCAAGGGCTGAAGGTTCTATACAAGTCGTATATTCGGAGTCTACATCTACCTGTGGCAAAGATCACTCTCCAAGAGTCAGCATACACCTATCTGTTTCTCCTTTCTGTGCTTTTTGCTATGCATGGCCATGTTTGAATTCCTTGCCTTGAGGCAGCGCTGGTCTGATCCTTGCTTCCTTTGCCTTTCACACCCATTTGGGGACTCTGAAAGCTTGGGTACCTAATGCCCTGCTGGGAAGGACTAGGGACTCCTTTTATCCCTTGCCAATTGTACAGCATCATTTGGTACTGTGACAGATAGTGCTCAGGGAGCAGGCTCCCACTACAAGTGTTCTAAAGAGATGCCATAAGGGCTCCTACCTAGATGTGTAAAGTCACAAACCAGCAGAAGAGTAACTGGGATGCGAAGGAGATAAATCCCCAAAGGAAAGAGTCAGATGATGATGTTGAAGAAAAACTGACCTAGTGACAGTCTAAACCCTACAGTCCCCATAAAAACCAGACTTCTTCATTCCACAGTAGCTGGGCACATAATGAAATTTTATTTCCCAGCCACTCTGTGAATTAGATTTGGCAGCAATCTAAGTTCTCAGTGGAGTGTGAGAACAAACGATGTGTCTTCCAGCCTAAGTTCTGTCACGTAAGACAAAGCTTGTCCACTGCAGACATGAGAGAACCATGCGAATATTTAGGGATGGGGCTCCTGAATGACAGTTTAGAATAGGCTGCCTGCCAGCTAAAACTCTTACCTTTATCACAAGCAGAAGAAATATAAAAGTCTCTTAAAGATGCACATTATTGTGACACATGCCCTTTTGGGTTCATCCTCATGCGAGCAGAAGTGATCTAACACCAACACCATAAGCATAAACCTAATTATTTTGTTTTATTTATTTATTATTGTATGTGTTCATGTTGTGTGTGTGTGTGTGTGTGTGTGTGTGTGTGTGTGTGTGTGTGTGTGTGTGTACCAACACATATGTGGAGGCTAGAGAATAACTTTTAGGAGTTGATTTCTTCATCTCCTATGGGTTCCAGGGAGAGGAAAACTGATGGCATGAAGGTTTTTCCCGATGAGCCATCTCACTGACCTTATGGTCTTTATCAGTGTCTGCTTGACTAATCTCAATTAAAACGACCTTACAGACGGAGAAACTTCTTGGGTAGATGTTTGCTAACTATGTGGGGCCTACCTTTGATATAGTAAAAACTGTGGTCTTGAGGAACAAAAGATTGATTTTGCAGTTTGCAAAACTTCCCAACAGCTTTTACTAGATATAAATTTTACTATGTCAAGGCCTTGTTTACTTCTGAAAGCGAGGATGAGAGTAGAACGGTCTCCTGGGGGTTCTTGGAAAGGCTGGATGAGATAGCCCGTGGTGAGCTTGTAGTGTATAGTAACAGCTCCACGGTGCTGCCTTCTTTTGGAGCCAGACAGTGCAGTGTGAGTCACTCAATTCTCTAAAGCTTCAAAATCTAATCTTCCCTACTCAGCGAGGGAACTGCAATGGTCTCATCTAGTTTTGCCTGTTCCTGTGGTTAGACCGTGCTGGTCCCAGACTTCCACACCATCGATTCTTGCATCCTAGTGTACCACCTGGGAAGTCAGGTACCTGATAATGTATCTGCTACTCACAGAGGCTTTATAGAAAGCAGCTTCCTGCCATTAGAATACGTTTTCAGATATGCAGGGAAAGGTGTTTCCTCCATGCAATACAAAGCACAGCCGTATAAGCCCCACAGTCAAAATACCCCAAAATGTACACAACAAAAACATAGTGAAGGCATCAGACTTTCCCCTACAGTGTTTTAGACTTAAATGTGTCCCAGGTTTTTATCTCATTTGTGTGTGTGTGTGTGTGTGTGTGTGTGTGTGTGTGTGTGTGTGTGTCCTGGGGTTACTACTATCTCTCCCTGTGCATCAGATCTCCGCCTGTAATTGGTCCCTTTCCTGAAAACACACCAGGGTGGTCAGAGAGAACCGCATGCATGAAGGAAGTGGCTTCCAGAAATGTAGATGCATTTGTCTGATATCATTCCTTCTCTTCTGTTTTAGTCCTTGACTTTCTTAAAACAAGCTTTTCTACATACATCAGTTAAAAAGTTTTAGCAAACATCCCCTTTCCTCTAGAATACAATATATAGTTCAGTTTTCCCCAGTGACAGAAAAGATCCATTATGTGTTCTGGGTTGGCCAGCATAGTGTCTCTCAGACACATGTGGTTATTGCATGGCTAGACTGATATAAAGAACTGAATTTCTAATAATATAATGTTTAACTTTGAATTCAAATAGTTACTAATTGTAGCCTAATCCAGTACTGTCAAATAAATAATACATACACACACACACACACACACACACACACACACACACACACACACACACACGCACACGCATATAATTTAATAATAAAATGTATTAAGTTCTGGTAAGGGTTACTTGACATAGAATGCAGAATATTTGTATGTACATAATAAGATCTCTTGAATAAATTATGTTCTTAGTGCATCTTCTGTTAAACTAGTCAGTACAACAGTACACAGGCAAGAGGGAACTGCATCTGATAGGACAGGCATATCCCTTTAAAATACATGCTTGTTAGTAATAGGGTATCTCTGGTTTATTGACATATAATATATTTTTCTTCATTTATTTATTTAATCACTTCACAGCCTAACCCTCTTCTCCTCCCAGTCCCTGTTCTTAATAATATATTTTTATTGACTTTCATTTATAATGATCAATTCTCTTCTGTATTTGCAGTAAGTAAAGTAAGAATTAGGTATTTTACTTTTCCATTTTATAGTTAAATTTATTTTGTCTTTAAAAACACATAACAATATTGTTGAGTTTAATGCTGAAAATAACAATCATCAAGTGTTTCTGGAATGTGCCAAAAACTAAATATCTTAATCTTGGAAAGTTATTACTTCTGTAGCCGTCAAGAAAAACAGTTAGAGACAATGTGTAAACAAGTAGATGTGTCGGTATTATAATAAAACTTTATTTACAAGAACAAGGAATGAACAGATTTTGTTCCTGTAGACTGTTTTGCTATTTATTGATTTATAATGATGTCTTTTATAATTCCTGACGTAGTAAAATGTAAACTACTAGAGGTCCTCAAATATGTAAAAGTTGGCTAAATGCAGAGAGAATACACTCTGATTCTATTTTAAACTATTAATTTGTGCAGTTCATTTTCATTCATGAATCACTAAAGGCATGTTTAAAACACCACCATAAGGCTGCCTCTGACACACATATAGCAAGTTATAATTAATAACTGTTTACTCATGACTAATACATGCATTAAATGCCTGTTAGAAGATGGAGAAGTGATCTGTGAAAACTTCCAAGAGGCATTTAAGTTGATAACAGAATGTAGAAGATAATGGTATAAGCTGAAAAGCATGGGCTCAGTTGAAGTGGGGGAGGAAGAGAGCAAATCACAGCCACACCAATAACTGTCACTCATGTGCATGGTATGCTCACTTTAGAAGTGTGAGCCTCAGTCTTTAACAGCTGAGCTATCCCTGCAGCCTGGTGTCTACTCTAACATTGGCGATAGGGAACCTTCTGTTTCTCACCAACTTGCAACTCAAAGTGTTTTAATGCAAAGTATACCAGAGGAACATTCCACTACCCTACAAGTACCTGGTAAGGGCTCTTTGGTGCATAGACGTTATAATAACCCATGTAATTTGGAGGAAGCCTCATCACCAGAGTTTTTCAAGGAGATATAATGATTAACTTCCTGGCAATTGCCTGGGCTGGACCTCGGAATAGAAAAGTCAGCTGCTTTCTTAGGAGCCTGAGGCAGGAGGAACTTCAAATTCAAGTCCAGCTTTGTCAATTTAGAGAGTTCTGAAGTCATGCCTCAAAAACGCAAATAAAAAGAAAAGCATGGGCCTCACAATAGAGGCTAGCTGTAGAAACTTTGTCTAGCTTTTCTGAGGTTTCGCCTTGAATCTCCAGAACAAAATGAAAGGGGACAGGGGAGGGCATGTGAGAGAATGCAAGAGAGAGCAGAACATGGGGGAAAGGGGGAAGAGGAGGAGGAGGAGGAGGGGGAGGAGAAGGAGGAGGAGAAGGAAGAGGAGAAGGAGGAGGAGGAGAAGGAAGAGGAGAAGGAGGAGGAGGAGAAGGAGGAGGAGAAGGAAGAGGAGAAGGAGGAGGAGGAGGAGAAGGAGGAGGAGGAGGAGAAGGAGGAGGAGGAGGAGGGGGAGGAGGAGGAGAGAACAAGCATGCAGGAAAGGGATAAGGAAGATAATATCATGACATGCAGGTCCAGAAGATGGAAATACAATGTAGACTTTATTAAATTACAATGTACAAGCATTTGTTCTAAACTTGTGGCAATTATATAATGATAATCACAAGAATCACTAGGTATGACGTAGGTGGAGGCACTCTGTAATGGAAGTGACCCCTCGGTCACAGACATAGGGCAGGGGAATAGGGTGAAAGCTGGAGGGAGGGAGGAACGGGAGGATACAAGGGATGAGATAACAATTTAGATGTAATCTGAATAAATTAATTAAATAAAAAAAATTTTAAATGTTTTTGTTTTCATCCCAAGTGTGGGATGTTAGTTTGAGCTTTACTTTGTCCACAGCTGATAATTTTTTTGTGAGTGGGCGTGGTCTTTACTAGTGGGACAAGGAGAGGGGCGTGGTCTAGGGCTCTGAGGAAGATAAATAGGAGCACTCAGAGAAAGAAGGTGTGCAGTGCTCTGTGGTAGTAGTGTGCTCCACAAAGCTGTTCGGAGAGACCAGAGACCTGTGTGGTGGATGGAGAGAAATGTTTCAGTGCAGAGGCTCAGAGGAGACTGCTTGCGGTGTTTGCTGTTGCCGGAGCTTGGTATTAGGATTGGTGTTGCCCCCAAAGAACCCACTGACGATAAACAGCCAGGAGAAGTAAAGGTGTCTATACCCCCTCTCCCCACTAACATTCTTTCTCATACCCAGGGTTAAGGGGTTGGTGGAAGGGAGGTAGATGGTTTAATACCTCAAATAACATAGAGTTTAAAACAAAAGTGTCAACAAAGCTCTGTTTAATTTTCTAAAAATATAAGTGTTAAAAAGAGAATGTAAATTTAAAAGCAAATACATACTAGTAAATCAGTAGACTAGAGTCAGCCCGTGTAAGTGTGTGTGTGTGTGTGTGTGTGTGAAGAAGAGACATGGAATAAGGAAACAAATAGGCATTATCTCAAAGGAATAATGGAAGTGTATCTTTAGAAACTCATGAAAGAAGTGAGAAGGCACTGGACAAGAGCAGGGGAGAAATGATATTTAATGAAGAGAAGTCAAAGAGACAAAGAGAGCCTCATCCTCACTGTTCTTTGACAGGGTGAAAGGCACAAAAAGCCACTGTCATAAGATACACCAGGCTAAAGCTGGGCAGGGCCATCCTTGAGAGAAGATTAAAGCTGCAGGTTTTGGTGACACGGTGATTCTTTCGGTGGATGGGACCACTGTGGAGAGAAGTCACAATTGATCAGACTGTATGATTTGGATGACACTGTACAGGTACAATGTTGAGAGCTATGTTATAACATATAAATATATTTTAAAACTTTAAAACATTCAAAAATATTATTAAGAATTACAACATCCCATACATATCCTCTTTTTAATAGTAAACATACAGGACAAAGAAATAGTGCTAAAAGCTGCAAGTGAGCAAACAGAAGTCAAATGTAAAGGAAACCCACTAGAATAATCATTGTTTTCTCAGGGGAAAATTTAAAAAACAGAAGAGCCTGCAACATTGTACTCCAAGATCTAATGGACCATGGATGCCAACCTAGTCTACTGTGCCCAGCAAACTATCTACCATAGTTGAAGGAGAAAGAAAAATATTTTATGATATTAAGAGGCTAAAAGAATTTGTGTCCAGCAAACTAGCCATATAGAGAATCCTGGAAAGAATTCTCAGCTTAGATAAAAAAACAAACAAACAAACAAACAAACAAAAAAAAAAAACATGGTCCAATTGCTGTTTGAGATCTAAAGTGTGGTATCTAGACCAAATCAAGGAAATTATGCAAGGCAGTGAACTGGGTCATGAAGGTGTCCAGATATCACTCAGTTTTGATTTTGCAATGTATTAGTATTTGTACAATAATTTTTGTTGTTATTGTTTGTTATTTTAATATGTGTCTGTTGATTACATTTATTTTTGACACTTTTATACATGAACACATGAATGCCCGTTACCTCACTCCACTTTCTTTTATTTCCCTCTGCATCTTTGCCTTTCTTCTCCCCTCTACAGGTTTCTATTCCACATTCACATTCTTTTCCTTTTGATCTTAGCTAGAGTCATCTCCCTAGGCTGAGCATCATGTACCGGCAGAGAGAAAGGCCCTCATGAGTTCTAAACATGTTCAGTCAATCATCCTTTCCACAAGCAATGGACAGCCCATAGGATGAGGGTCTGGAGAGTCAAAATGGAGCCTAAAGTCTTACATCCGGATCCCACTGTAGCTGCTGCAATGCCCAACAGCTGTGTGTGGAAGTGCTGCTTAAACAACCCTAAGTGTGTTGTATCTTATAAAAGTGCGGCATGGCATTGTGAGCAGTAAGGGCCCAATACTTGACAGTGTTAACAGACGACTAGGCTGTAAAATATTTGCTACCCTATTGCTTTTATCATCTCTTATAATATGCTCATGTTGTTCAGCAAACATGAGTATAGTTTTACATTTTCTTTTCACTCTAGAAGATGATGTTACTGAGAGCCAAGTCTTACCAAGCTAAGGATAATTATATGCAGGGTTTACAGAGTTAACAATGACTACCTCCATGTTAACATTCCCATTTGGGGGGATGAACAGACAAATGTGTGAGAAAATTAAACCAATGGATTCAGAATACTTCAGTCGGAGTTTTCCCATATCCTTTGAGGAGCATGAGGGCTTTCTCGTTTGACATCTAGAATTCTGAGCAGTAAATACTGAACCTTGTGGACGTGCGCAGGAGAAACAGGTCCAAGGAGGATGAAGACCCGTCACCCTAGCAGCTGATATGGACACTTGGCAATGATTCCCGTTCAGGTTTCCTGAAGGTGCCCTGCTCATTTCACTGTTGACAAGGCACCAGATAGTGGAAAGAGAACACACTAAAGACGCTGCTTATAAGGGCAGTGAAGTAAGGAAATAATCTCCACACAGCTGACACAGGGATTTCTACAAAATGATGGCTGAAATAAATCCTTGATTTCTCGTGGTTATTGAAATCAGAAATCTACAAGTTGGATCTTCACAAGGACCCCACCACCACCACCACTACCAAAGTTCCTAAAGATCAGTCATTCCTTCCCGTTTTTAGTTTCTGAGACCTCACTGGCAAGATGTAGAAGAAGGAAAAGTCACTTGTGGGATGATGAGAATTGCCTGTGCGCACTTCACCTGAAAACACCTTTCTAGAATCTACCAGGATTAGTCATGTACCCATGCCACCCGCATCTTGCTATGATAGCGATTTAACGTGCAAGATGTATCCCTTCCTTACCCTGAATGCCGAGGATCTCCACAGCACGGATGTTTTCAGCCGGACCGACTTCCTATTATCTTGATAAAGATGCATTTATTTTATCTTGTTAGCTAGTCAGAACAGAAGATTAATATAAGACTCTTTCTTGAACATGAGCAAGAACCACTTAGAGACAGGCATCCATGAATCTGTTTGTGCTAATGGGTCTGGTGACAGCAAGTCCAAGATCAAAAACAGTGGCCCGAGATGGTAATCAGAGTGATGGGAGCGTGGTCCGCGGAAGCTGTTCTGTGATGAATCTCATCAGCTTTCTGATGAGAAACAGCCCCTGCAGCAGACCTCCTGGTGTGTGAGGAATGAGGCTTTGAATCCCAGACTGTCTTCTCCTGGAAGTTTTTAATCACAGATACAAGCAACCTAGAGTGTCACACATAGATGGTTCTCGTTCCATCCTCACAGTCAAGACGCTTTCTTACCCTAAATCATTGTTCCTATGAAATTTTCCATGGACTTTGGAAACTATCTTTACCTCTGGCTTGCAATTTTCCTATATGGAGGAGCTAACAATAGCAGGACTTCTCCTAATGTGTTGCCTACTACATGTACATTTGAAAACCTTTCAAATATGTTATCTATGAATAAAGACAAGGTATCTACCTATAGGCATGTTTCAAACAGTAAATTAATGAGAGTTTTAGGTTAATTTGATCAATAATAACAACACAAACAAGCATCCTAACACAACATGAGAGACGACTGCTTTGATATTTTATAGTAAGATATTTATTTAGATAAGTCTTTACTGGTTTAATAAATTAACATGTAATTTTCAGTTATATTTCTAGTATATTCATAGAGTTTATTGTGTTCATGAACTCATGCACGCTTACAACTGGCTATTGCTTCCTACAAGCCGACTTCCGTCATGGAAAGCATGAATATAATTTCAACCGTATGGATTTGTCTCTTCAACACATTTTATTTTGCGGACTCAGTGTTTAGTCTTTAGGTTCTGGTAGTTTACTCTTCCCCCTCCCCTTCTGTTGTTTTTTTCTCCTCCTCTTGTTCCTTCTTCTGCCCCTCTCCATCTCCTCCTCTTTTTCCTCCTCCATTGTTTTGCTTTATGAGACAGGTTATAAGCATTGGGAGAGGGTCCAATCCATTGTGGGTGGTTCTATTCCTGGGTTAGTGGTCCTGTATTCTATAAGAAAGCAGGCTGAGTCAGGGAAAGCAAGCCAGTAAAAAGGACCCTTCCGTAGCCTCTGCATTAGCTCCTGTCTCCAGGATCATGTCCTGTGTTAGTTCCTGTCCAGGCTTCCTTTGGTGATGGACAACAATATAGAAATGTAAACTGACAGACTCTTTCTTCTCCAACTGACTTTTTGGTCATGGTGTTTCACTGCAGCAAGAGAGACCCTGACTAAGACACCCAGTGATGCTTCAGATCAATGGGGTTTTGTTAATATACATATGGAAAGTTGTGGGGCTTCTTTTTAAAGCTTTAATTTTCAGAAAGAACTTGAGTTTGTTGCATGATAGGAAAATAAATTCCCACATAATCTGGCATTACATATCTAAACTTTCCTCTTAGCAACATCTCTAGGAAAAAAATAGTGTGCTTGGAGAAACGACTAACCTACACTGAGCATCATTGCCACGTGAAACTGAGTAGCCTACACTAAAAATAATAGTCATCCAGTCTCTCTTCTTGTATGCTTATTGGACCATTTTCCTCTCCTCCAGGAGGCCCCATAATGCATATGTTGGCAGGTGTCTTAGTTAATTTTCTGTTGCTGTGATGACAAAGCCCCATGACCAAGGGAGCCTATAAAAGCATTCACTTTGGATAATGGTTTCAGAGAGTTAGACTCCATGGCACTTGAGAAAAGCTATGGCACAGAAACTGCTAACAGCACACATCTTAATTTGGGAGCAGGAGGCAGAGAACATACAGGGAAAGGCACAAGTCTTTGAAACCTCTAACTCTGTCCCCCAGTGATACGCCTCGTTCAGCAAGGCCACCCTCCTGATTTTTTTTCCCGAAAAGTACCAAAAGCTGAGGAAAAGTACCTAAACATACGAGCCTCTGGGGGCCAGTCTCATTCTACCCACCAGAGTAGGGTTTGTGCCATTCACAAATCTAGCCAGGTCTGCCAGCCCATATTCCTTCCTTATTTCCTTCCTTTCTCTGTTCTTCCTGCCTGCTTTCCTATGCTCTTTTTTAGGTCAAGACTGGTAGACTCCCTGCCAAAGCATTGAAGGCATGTTCAAAGGAGCCCTTCAGCAAGCATCAAAATACTCACTGGAACAATGAATTTTAAGAACCCTCCATTCCCCTCTACCCCCTCTTCTCTTTCCCTTCTATCACATTCCACCTTGTTTTCTAAGACTGAATTACTCAATAAATCTGGAGCTTACCGCTTTAGCTAGACTGTCTGGCAGCAATCCCCTGTGACCCACCTGTCTCTGCTCTGCTATGCAGGTGTTAAAAGTGCAAATCATGATGCCCGAGATTCATGTGAGACATGAGATCCAAACATAGGTCCTCACATTTGCACACCAAGTACCCACTGAGTCACCTCTTTAGCGCCAAGCTTTGAAGAATTGGAGGAAAATAATATGCAACTGACCAAAACCAGCTGCTATTAAAAACACTACTGAAGAGAATGTAACTCATGAAGTTTGCTGATTATAGCATAAGTAATATCGAATTCCAATTAATGACCTCAAGGTGTGAGTCCACCAGCACATACCCACAGTCTGATCATATGCTGATATCATCAAGACATCCATGACCTGTGGACAGATATTTGCCATTCATGTATTCAGAAAATATTAGTATCAACTTCATAAAGCTGTCTACATTCTACAAGTTGACAAGAAAATCTATAGATAGATAAATAGATAGATAGATATGACAGATATACAGATAGATATGGATGATAGATAGATAGATAGATAGATAGATAGATAGATAGATAGATATGAGGTGAATGCAGATTTTAATGAAAAAATGCATATAACCAATAAATTCAGTAAAACCACAGGCAGATTGGTAGTTTAGAATATACTTAGGAATGGCCCAGTGACACTTGAACAGGCTTCCCCCAAATCTGCAGTCAGTTTTTCTCCACTTCTCCCCCATTATCCCCTGATTGACTGGACAACACTCCATCCTTTCTCCTTTAAATGCTTTGCAATATCATCTTCCTCTTTCTCTTCAAATGTCCTATATTTAACCAGATATACTTTTGTTTTTCTGGGAAGTTTTTCTCCTGGCTGAAATTAGCTTTAGCAAGTTGTAACACATGGTGTCTTATCCACAGTGGGGCACATGTGTTTTAAAAAGTCTGTGTAGGTGTTTTTCCAAATGCATAACAGGTATCCAGACACAACGTGTGTTTTCAGAGCTACAGCTGGTTAAATAGTTGATGTAAGCAAGGTTTCAGAATAGCAACACGGCTAACACAGCCGTTCATTTCAGTTCACATGTACTGAAATGGAATGGGAATTTGGCAACTGGACATGGAATAACAAGTGATGGGTGTGCCTCTTGGCTTCTGAAATATTTGAGGCAAAAATGTGTCCTCCACAATCTCTGACATTCTGTGTTCCAAAATATCCTCATTTCAACCACACTTAATTGCCCTTCAGTATCAAAATTAATTGTGTTCTCCGCTAAAAGGCCAGTGCAGCATGAGGTTACTCTAGGGTCTCAACAGCCAATGCATCTTCTGTAAATGGCTTGATTGCTGTCTGGAGAGAGTACGTCTGAGAAAGCTGTGCTTGACCGAGGCTATATATTACAGTCCAATTAGTGTGAAGATCACTACATGGGTCTTTAACTTTATCTAGTAACTGTTGGTATCTCTAATGGAGGCCACAGACAGAGTGGGAAGGAATGTAGGATCTACTGTCTCTGACAAGCAGGAGGGGAATGGCTTTGGCAGGGGATCAAGGGGCCACCAGAGTTGCTTCCTTCAGAGTTCCTGTCCTCAAACTTTTCTATTCCCATCACCAACTAAGTAAAATGTGAAAACAAAGTCCAGAGTCTTCAAAGTATATGTTAGGATGTACTGTACTGTGTTTAGCTATGGTTCCTGGTAAGGGCTGTTGAGTCAGGGGTAATGGTTGAAATGTCAGGTTATTTGGAATTAGTAATCAACATTTGAGAACTCATCAATGACATCAATGATAAACTGCATCCAATTCACAGAATAATGTTACTATTTAATGTTGTCCTCAAATAACTCTCACACAAATCATACAGCATTTATATATATATATATATATATATATATATATATATATATGCTTTTATTATGTTATTATTGAACATTAGAGGAATGTAAGTTCTATTGGGTTCTAAATCAAGACTTCCAAGTTAATGCGTGACAAATTTTGGTCATGTGATCTGATAACAGAACATTTCCAAGGTCACTTAAATTCAGCTCCTTCTCTTCACTGTTTCATAAGGGGTACAATGTGAGTCATGTTCTGGACGACCTGTCCCCCATTCGGCTACTGCTCTGTTTTTACTCCTTGTCAACTCTGCATTCCCTCTAGAATTACTCTCCTCTTCTTTTTACTAATTGTCCTCACTACACCAGAGGATTGAGCATGAACTTTTGTTGTAATGCTTTCTGTACACGCTCTTTGGTCATGGATTTTCTCGATCATTTCTTCAACACCTATTGCATGCAGCAGGCTGTACAAAAAAACAGGGAAAATATGTATTACCATCTAGTAATGGGATCTGTTGGCTTGTAATCTTCATTCACTGGATAATTTTCATAGTTTGAAATAAGATGTGTATTTCATATGTGTTCATGGTTTTATAATTACTGTTTTAACTGATGTTAGAAAGACAAAATATTAACTCTATAGTCGGAGACGAGGCTCCTACTGTTATAGAGGTATACGTATGGGAAATGTATTCTTTTACCTGTCTTCCTTGTGAGCCAGGAGGCTTACATAGAGGCAGGAAGACCAGTCTTCAATGTGGACCCTCAGAAACATGAAACCAAAGAAATGAGACAAGGAAGGGTTTGGGGGTATACCAAGTCATTTTGTGGCTTGAGTGAGTCCTTTACAGGCATGGATAAGAGTGATAAAGCAAGGAGGAACACTACAGAAATGACAGATACATGCACAGAAAAAGCTGATGGAGGGACATCAGCTTCCAGAGCACCTCTGAAGGAAGCACAGGTCATTTATGATACACAGCTCCATAGGGAGCAGCCTCAGGCTATAAAAATCCATGATGAGGAAGAAGCTACAATGGCTAGATTTTGCAAACAGTGGCCAATCATTTGTAAACATGTGCACTTGAACCAGAGGAAGGCTTTGCTCTTCAGAGTTTGACCCAGGCTGAAAAAACTTTGGATTTGAAGTATTGATCTTTCATGACTATGCCTACGTCAACAGTACACATTCACTCAGGACGCCCTTGGCTCTTGACAGAGATGAAACACTGGGACCAGGGACCAGGAAAAATATAAAGGAAAGAAGCCAAGAGAGCCAAGGCAAAGTCCTGTGTGTGTGGGGGGGGGGAGTGAGATGCTAAAGCACAAAGTCATATATGTATGTCTTGACAAACACACTAAGAATTGTAAAGCTAAGCTAATTTAGCTTACTCCTCTTAAATTGTTAGATGTCCCTGAAGTCTTAATATTTGAGAAGTTTTCTGTCTTGAGTCAGAGAAGGTGAGCCCTTAATCCTTAAGGCTCTGAGAGAGAAGGGAAGATGCTTTACTCATTACAGGAAGGAAGGCAAAGGATTTAATGAATGGTAAAGGAAACTCTGCGCTGTGAAGGATCAGGGTCACTGTTGATCTTAGTTCCCAGTAATGTTCCGTAAAATATTGCCAAGAGCCACATCTGATCCTCAGAAGATCCCTTTCTGTCTGTGAGCAGTAACTTTCATATCAAATAAAGCTATTCCCTATGTAACTTCACTGGTGTCTTTCTTTAAATGTGTGTGGGGGAAAAAGGACCCTAACCATGTAACAAACTTCAAAAATTTTTGAAGCCATCTCCACAAGGTGGTTCTTTGTGGAAGATGCTCATCATCTTCTTGGAGGTAGGCTGGGTGTTGCCAGGAGTTGACCTGCCTCATTTTAAATGTATCTTTGAAATAATAAGAACATCTTTAAATGCCATATTCTGTATGTCTCTGAGGTTTTTGAAGACCTTATCTTACTATTTTGCCTTATCTTTCTATAGAATCACATCTGTCTGTTACACTTAGGATGTATATTCTTGTGATAAAAATAGACTAGTAATTGATATGACAATGATTTGATCAGCTAACAATTAGCTTGTATAACTTACTTATTCTAAACACACTGTAGTAGCACTTTCAAAGTATTGGAAGTAAATCTTGTATTATAATTGAGTTGTGTGGGTACAATACTACATATTAGAGTAGAAATACATATAATGTGTGAAGAATAATCTTAAATTTGAATTGTATACCACTGTATCTAAAATTAAACTTACTTTGCATCCATATACAAAATTCTATACCAGTGAATTAAAAATATCATTGTAAGTAACAATTAAGGCATTAAGCTGAGTACAGTCACTAATCGACTTTTTGTCCTATCATCCCTATGTATTTCTGTATTTCCTCCTTCTTTATTTTCAACCCCTATCTGCAAACTTAAGAATGAAAGATAAGGGGAAGGAGATTTATTCCTGAACCCAACCTTATTTTCTGTCTAAATAAGACCCAAAATAACCTATAATCAGCTCCCAATGAAAATAAACATCTACAGCCCAAGAAAGCAACCAAAAACCTACCCAACTCCCCTTAAGGGAAATGGGGTGTCAGTCAAATGTGGCAAACAAGCCACTGGGCAAAATGTCCTCGTTTCTGCCACAGACAGAAGTCTGCCTAAAAATGGGCAAGCTTGGAAGCAGGCAGGGTTGACAGCTAAACTCTTCCAAGACAGGGTAAGCAAGTCCTCAATAGTTCCTGCCTCACAAATATGTCTATCAGATATATTGGACCAGAAGGCTGAAGTTCATGCTCTAACATTATAGAGTTTTAGGGGACTGTTCAGGCAGCAAAATGTCTCTGTCATCTTCTCATTTTGGAAGCTGCTAACCTGCACTCCCTGTTTACTCAGGTAATTAATTTTATTCCTTCTTAAACATCTGATGGGGTTGAAGACCAGATAGTTTAGTTTTCTAATTAGGCTTAGTGGTTTAGGGATGAAGTTTTTTTTTTTTTTAGTCTAGATAGATATTTTAAGTTGATAATGATGAGATAAAATAGATATTGACTTACATTCAGAATTTTAGAGGCACCAAGATAGGAAAGATGGCTTCTTCAAGGCTGCCAAATACAAACAGCCAAAAAGACTGTGAATGTAACATTTATATAAATCCTGATTGTTTAGTGATTCTAGCTGTAGATAGTTATTGTATATATATATATATGTGTGTGTGTGTGTGTGTGTGTATGTGTATGTGTGTGTGTAATATAAATGTATATGTAAATAATAAATATTTAATAAAAAATTTACAGGCTAAATTCTAATGCATGATAAAATTCATAGAGTGTTTTTATCATGGTAAGATGTTATACTGTTATGATTGTTATAGGACCATCAGTGAGAAAACACCATATATACAACTTTAGGCTCTGGTGGTGTAGAGTGACTGTCTGGTATCCAGAATTGTCTCATTAATGCTAAGCACCATTGTTACAGGGTATGGTAAGCAGAGGCAGATGTGCACTTATTCTGTAGTTCAGAGTGTCCCTTTCATAAATGAGACTCTGGGAGGACGCCTTCAGCTCAAACATTATCCGCATCAGTAGATTTGCCAAGACTTTAAACTGTGCCAGAGTCAGACTGCTTCTGCCTTTTCCCAAGGTAGGCCAAAGTTGAATGTTGATGAAATATTGTCCAAATTTGTCCTGGGAAAGAACATCTGGAGAAGTTTATTCCAAATCATTTTACTTAAAGGGAGCCTAGAATTTATACGGAAAAGTAGTGGCATCAACAGCAGATGACAAAGTGAAGAAAAACTTAGAAATAATTTTACCTAACTTTAGAAATAAAAATTTTGGGGCCAAGGAGAGAGCTGAGTGGATAAAGAAAAGCTTTGGCACACAAAACTGAGTTCAATCTTATAACTCATGGTATGTAGAGAAGAACTGACTTACTAAAGTTGTCCTCTGAGTACCTTCTCTCTCTCTCTCTCTCTCTCTCTCTCTCTCTCTCTCTCTCTCTCACACACACACACACACACACACACACACACAAAGGGAAAGGAGGGAGAGAGAGGGAGAGAGAGAGAGAGAGAGAGAGAGAGAGAGAGAGAGAGAGAGAAAGGGGCACACACTAATAATATTTAAATATAAACAAAATGTATAGAAATGTTCAGACTAAGCACAAAAGTGCAGTATCTATTGTAATTGTTTTAAGACAGTGTAATGTATCTAGTCATCCTCTCTAGCTAGCTGGGAACCCACTGATGCTGAATGCACTGTCACACCCTGCCTGTGGATTGAAGCCATAGTTTAAAGCTATTTCCTGCTTTGTGAGATTACAATTAATACTTACAATATTGACAGCACTGTTTGAGCTAGGAAAAACAACCCTGACTCCCTGAAAAATACATACAGCCTCCACTCCCAGGCATCTTGATATTTAGAGAGGCCACAAACAGCTACTTCCCCATTGTTTCTTACTTTCTGTGTTGATCATGTGATGGCTAAACTTCCTCTCTCCATCTTAGTAAATTCTCCTTCTCAAGAGATACTCGGAAACAAAACTAAGAAAAAAAAATCAGTTCCCTGGAAAATGAACAGGGATTTGGTGTCATAATTGAGATCTTTGGGGCTCTGAGTAAAGACAGTTTGCATCCACACCACTACCAGTAAGTAAAACTCTCGAGGGATGCTAATGCACTCTGTAAGAAAAATATTAATGAATACAATCTAAGTGGAAGACAGATGTCAAATGATTCCCGCCCTCACCCCCACAGTATGCCATGTATGCCTTGGTGCTTTCTAGACCCCTAAAGGCTTCTGTCCAGTTTGGACTTGTCCTGTTGTACAGGGACTTCAGCAGTCAAATCCTGTTTCTGAAATGAGCACTGGTCCTTCTAGAAGGACCAGTTACCACCATCTTGAGCCAGATATAAAAGTGTGGCTTTTCAGAAATAGCACTAAGAATTCAGATGGTAACCCAAGCAGACAGTTCCCCGTCTGGTTGTGCTTTGTGCCTCCCCACTGGTCCCTGGTATAGGCAGAGAAATATCCACTCACCCTCCACCCTAGCCTGGGAATGTCACCTGCCCTCAGTTCAGACTTCTCAGATTTAGGTGCATTTATATGTCATGTCGTTATTGGATGGTGCCCCAAGGGTACCAGGCTCCTATGTGCCCTGTCCTGGTGTCTTGCTTTCTTATCTCTGGCGGTTCCTGAAAACTGGGAAGGGACCTACTTCCTTTCCACTGAGCAGCAGCTTCATGATGAAGTACATTCCTACTGGAAACATCAATCCCAGGTAGCAAAACCCGGAGATCTGCATTACAAATAGCCGATGTCAGAGGCTGATGACATCTTACCGCCTTTGAACAGAGCCTGAGGCATTCTTCCAGGTGGGAACAGGAGGAAGGGGAGAGATGCACTTTGTAATCACATTGAGCACCCAGAGAAGGCAAGGAGAGGGTGGGTATAAATGGGACCACTTGTGTTTGCAACCACACAAAGAGTCTTGATTTTCAAATAATGAGGTCACTGTTGTTTTGCAGCTGTAAACTGTGTCCCTCTGTGGTGAAGTCAGTTCTGGCCATCCTGCCTCTGTCATGGAGTTCCTACCTGGGTCTATTCCTGACTCGTGCCTTCTAAGGCTTTTTATGCCCAGGTGCCATTCAGATCTCTTTAGTATTTAAAATCTTTGAAAATGACTATTGTCATAAATAGAGAAGACATTTTCTTCTACGATTAAAAAAAAAGTCACATAGAATTACTGTTCTATTCAGTCAAGCTTGCCTCGTATTTGATTATTGTCTAGTTAGCATAGGGATCCTTCCAGAGGCAGCACATCTGGCTTAGGCACCAGAAGGGTCTGGATACTGCCACTGTCTCTACTACATCCCTGTAAAGGGAATATATATGTACAAATGGAGCTAGTGACACCCTCATTTTAGAATATCATTAGGATTAAATGAATAGCGATATTGGCCCTGTTGATTTGCAAGTGGGGTTGATTAAAAGCTGAATTTTCTATTCAATTCAGGTTAAGTCTAAGATATTCTATATGAAATACGATAGGCCTGGTACAGATTCCAGATGTGCTAATAATTGCAGTGTATCCCTTAATTAGCTATCTAAAACTTTAAAGACTACAGTCTCTCCTCTATAGAACACAGTTCTTAAGTCAAACATGAAAAGGATGTTAGTGTACGGTGAGTATGTTATAACAAAATGCTGAAGACCGAGTGGCTTAGAAACAACAGAAATTTATAACTTCCAGTTCTTGGGTAGAAAGCCCAAGATGAAGGAACTAAGTGGGCTTAGTGTCTGAGGTATTTCACTTCCTTGTTGATAGAAGACACCTTCCCCCTCGTGTTCTCATGGGAGAGCAAAGACAAGGGCATTTCCCGGGATGTCTTAGAAGGGCGCCAATGCCACTCATAAACCTCCAAGGCTCCATCCCTTCTATCCCACTGGGGACTGTGTGTTTGGAAATGACTGAAGAATATGAATGAAGGTAGCCAGCACTCAGCTCGTGGCAGGCTGTTTGAATATTTGATGAGCTATGAAGCAGGCTTTTGGCAGCATGTGTTGCTACATCTCATTACTGAGACAGTAAAGGGTGTCACTAGTTTTGGCTGAATTGTGAGTTCTTTCTCTCTCTCTTAGAGCTCTTATCTTCTGTGAGTGATTCTCAAACTGTGGTCCAGGAATGTATGAGGCCTTGATGCAGGCCAGCGATTCGTGAAATCAACACTATTTGCACACTACTCCTGCAGGATTGTTTGCCTTATGTCGCAACCACACAGTGAAGTTTTGCAGACCCTACACGGTGTGTGTGTGTGTGTGTGTGTGTGTGTGTGTGACTCTGACGCTAGCATATGATGAGTTTATAATGGCCATTTTAGAACAAGTTTCAAATCAAAATCAGTATGTCAGAGATATAGGCATACTTCCATGTTCATCGGAGCATCGTCACTGGCTACGAGATGAACCATGCTTTGAAGGCACAGTGGAATACTCTGATACTTGGAGCTACAGGGGTGGACCGGAGGACAATCTGCCAAGTGAAATAAGCCAGGGACAGAGAGATAAAGAAAAGCAAACATTTCCTTCTATCCACCCATGAGTGCTGCCTTGCTCATCTGCAGTAGCTTTTGTGTACCATTGCAGCATTCCAATTATTGTCGGGAAGAACCGGGCCTCAGGGGTGTCCTCTCCTGAGCCTTATTCTTGATAGCCCATCCTCTTCCAACCTGCTGCCCTTAGCTACAGATTCATTCTGACCCAGCTATACTTTCACCTGTCCTACTTTTTCTATCCCAAATTTTCTGTCCTTAGTCTCTACCTATCAAAACCCACCTTCTACTATCGTATTTCTCCCAAACCTATAAAAACCAAATCACTGTCACCCTGAGCACTGTATGACTTACTATACTCTCTCTGATAAAAATCTACATGTGAGCTTTTGTATTTGGTCCAGAGCCCCATAGGCAGGAGGCTAATTATTATTTACTCTTTTATAAGTACTTTTAGTGAAATCTTGTTTTACCTGTCTTCTGTATGAAGCTCAATCACACAGCCAACGTACATTTCCACATTGTTACTATTGTTTTCTTTGAAAGCTGAAAGAATGAAAATAAATCTTAGCGCACACAGCCTCTGTGAAAGCCAATCAGCCACTATGTGACATTTTCAAAGGGAGGGAAAGTCGGAGGCCATTTTAATTCCCAAGGGCTCGATATGTATTTGACAAATAGTCGTTTGGTGTTGTGGGCATGAATGGAGACGCTACAAAACCTGTGCTCAGGGAAGAAGTTACAGAGCTTTGTGTTCTCTGTATACCTCAGACCACACAAGTCAGAAGAGTACACAAGCAATACCACCACCACCACCATGGCCCACTAGCCCCAAGTCAGAAGGGCTGCTTCGTTAGACTAGCCAGCGGTTGTAGTAATAACCAGATGATGGAAAATCCCATATACCGCAAACATGAGTTTGTCATTATTTTTCCTTTGTGGAACTCCATAAAGTAATACAAAAGAAAGTTCTGGATACTTTACAACTCACAAGGGAATGAACTACAAGCTTATAAACCAGGTGCCATGACCGTTCTCCAAAGCTACCAGGCTTGTCTGGAGACACTTGCCCTGAGGACCATTGCTTCATTTCAAAGACATCACAGCCTGCAAGCTTGTGTCTCCTTAAGCAAGTAAGCCCCATTTCAACACTCAGAAAGAAGTCTGACCAATGAAAGGCACAACTTAACATTCATGATTTTTTGAGGCCATTGCCCAGCAGGACTGCAAAATTAGGCAGGAAATACCCCCTAGGCAGGCTCGTCTGACATGCATTCCAAGCTTTGCAAGAGAATCCTAAACACTTTCGTTTCTCAGGGACTTGCAGTCTTTCTCCCTCAGTCCAAAGTTTCTTCTTTATCTTCAAGTAACCATAAACAAACACAGTTTTGGCAATTACCCCTGGGAAAGATAATGCTGATGTGGTTATCAGAAATTCCATTTTAACTTGGCCTCTTTTTTCCCAGGACTTTACAGCTGTTTCCCGTTGCCTTGCATTCCTCTGTTGCACTGCCTTAGCGCAGCTTTAAATGGGCAAAGCAGAGCCTAGGCTGTCTTTGGAACATGACTTTCTGCTGCTTCTGACTCCAAGCTCTGTTTTCAACATAAAGACTCTTGCTTCCCAATTTACCACTCTCTTTCCTGTAAAGCAGTAACCGTATCCCCAGGGCAATTGAGCAAATGAGGTTACAGCCCCTGCAATTAATGAAACACATTAATATCATTATACTTTTCCTCACTTCTTTTCCTAAAGTTTTAAATAAGGTTTCCAGGCATGTCTGCTTTATGCTGCAAACCAAGAAGGATGCTATTGGATAATCGGGGGCATAAATGAACATTCTTTACCGAGGAGAACAAAGCTCTTTACAGCACTTTTAGTCCAGAATGCCTCTTCTGGATGAATTTTGTTGACCCAAGACTAAATTGGCTTAGTGGACTTTTTTTAAAGATACAACCTGCTAATTAGCTTTTATATTAAACATTTAATTTAATTTAATGTATGTACTGGACTTGTTCTGGAAAATACTTGCCTTTTTCCTCAGGAAAAAAAAAAGAGACTCCAATTTTGGTAGCACCAGGAAGCAAGAGCACAAACATAAGAGCAATAAAAGACAGCATTGTAATATTACTACAAACACATGTGTGATTTAAATTACACATACAGCACACACATTAAATTAAATTGTTTAATATAAAAGTAAATTAACTTGTAGTTGTGCACATAAGACAGGGGAATGTATCAAAATCCTAGCTCTGTAATCTTATTAATGGATAAACTATTACTGATAGCTATCAATCCACTTAATTATAAATTTTTCTGTATGTTTTATTTGTCTTCAAAAACAGACTTCACTAAGAAGATCATGGAACTTAATATGTGTGTGTTAAATGTTTTTAAAGTATTTGTTTGAAAATTGTGCATCATTTTCATTTAGAACTAGTTTGGAGCATTTATAAACACGTGACGGACCTTATATCTATCTTTCTCATTTCTTGACTGTAGGCTAGACTCATGACGTATGTCTTGCAACCCTCCCGAGCGCTTATCATTGTGTTAGAAGAAGAATGCACACGGCGAGCAGTGTCGGGTTAGAAATGATGCACGCGCAGAATCACACGTGGAAGATGTGACTTGATTACCTCCTCAGCAGATTTACCTTTCTAATTATGCTGCCCTTAAGCCAATATTAAACTTCGTAAGCACTCCCTAAGCACAAATTTACTGATAGTGTGGAAGTGGCTTTGGCATAAAACTAAGTTGGCCGGGGGGGGGGGGGGGGGGGGGGGGGAGGCATTAGCAGATCAAGGTCTTTGTTCCTCCACACCAGAAGGGTCACAGCCATCCTTGAAAAGAGCCCACAGCACTGCAGTGAAATCAGTGCACGGCGGCAAATTCCTCATATCCCGGGCTGGAAGCAAGCAGACCCTCAGCTGTCAGAGATGACGTCTTTCAGATGGAAGTCAGGATGATCGTTAAGGCACCCACGGCATGTTCCACCACTGCAGGATGGTCATTAGCTCTAATGATCCTGGCAGGGTTCCAAGCGGGGAAGCCATGTGCTGCTTCTCTTGAACCTTCGCTCAGAATTTCAGCTGAAGAACTTAGCTTTCCTGCTAGGAACCCGCCCCCCGCCCCCACCACCACCACCACCAATCTCTTGGTAGTGTTTCAGACAGCTGCGAGACAGATGCCATGTCACACTCCAGACACGCCTGATTTCAATAGTGGACACAGCCGTGCCACTGAAACCATTATTTTGAGCTTGGGGCCTCAAACAGGCTACTTTGAATGGAAGTTATGACTATAAAGTGATTAATATTGCTGACTGTAATGGTTGTTCTATGAGGAAAGTTGAACTATTTTGGAAATGGTTTTAGTGGTCATTAAGTTGAATTTGATTGAACTTGGCATAAGTAAATGTGGCCCCTAATGGTTTCCTTTCATCCAGGACTTTAAAGCTCTAAGCCACTAGCATCTGAGCATCTGATGGTGAGTGTAGGTGCCGTTCCCATCTCAGAGTTCAGCAAGCCGTGGCTCAGAGAACTCAAGGAGTAGCTTATCCAAAGGCACCGTTAGTGGCTCAGGCGAATTTCTTTCCCATTACACTGCTGTCTACACCCATTACGTTCTGAGTTGAGGCAGGCTGGGAGTCAGTCCATCCCATTCACACAACACCTAGCATATTAGCGGCCATCAATACACACTTTGAATTGATGAGTAGAAATGAAGGCTAGGTTTCATACCCATATGTCTCACTAAAGTAGGATGTTTCCGTGTGAGATTATTCTCTAAACACATTTCCTAGACACTGGAGTCATCAACAATTACTTTTTCAAGGTTTTAAAATTTATTTTATAAACAAAGGGACAAGGCATATTTCGGAAGTTAGGTTCCAGGGCCCAGTCTCCATTTTGCAATTTGCACCTTTTGATGCCCTATAAAGCTGCACCTGAGTTCTTTAGTTAAGCAAGAGTGTGCTGAACAGTGTGGTCGCCTTGGAGACAGACATCCCAAGTGGACTTACGGTTTTATGTGCAACAGCCTGTGTTGTTTTGTCAGTAGCAGGGAACATGGTGAAGAGACAATGGAGCGTTTTTTTTTTTCTCTTTAGAGCTGCAGTAGCCATTGCGTTAGATGCTCATTTAACACATTTGTTAATAATTCAGTAATAACATTGCACTCAAGTTAACAAGGATACATCCAGATGTATTGGATGACCTATAACAACTGGGCCTTGGAGAAAGATCTGGTGTGGAGTTTGTTGCAGAGTCAAGAGTGATCTTTGAGGCAGGTGATTCCAAGTAGAGATGGGAGTCAGAACGGTTGGCTCAGTGTAGCACATGCATTCTTATACCTCATTCAGAATCTGTAGAAATAATACTGATGAGGAACTGAAGGACAAATTGATCATATAATCCATTAACTGAGTCTTCCACTGCTATAAAGGTACACCCTAGGCTGGGCTCTCTATGTACAGTAAGAGTTGACTGGCTTTATGGTGATGGAGACTGAGAAGTACAAGATGGCGGTACAGTCGTCTGCCGAGGAACTTTGCCTTCACTCATGACACAGTGGAAGTAAGCACTTAGGAGACAAGAGAGACAAGCAGGACAAACCCACACTTGAAATAAGGAATCCTGTTCATGGCAACAGTCTTAAGCTGTTTATTGAAACAGCACTTCTATCACATAGAGTAAGAGTTTCAGTCCTCAAGACTCTTCATACTGCAGTGAAGTCTCAGTGTGAACTTTGAAGGAGAAGCTTAGGCCATGATAGACAGCCACATCCCAGGTGTCTGTGGGAAGCGTCACTGTGTTTTACTAAAACAGAACCATCTATCACATTAAACGTCTTA
This sequence comes from Acomys minous, assembly GCF_964271855.1. Classification (NCBI taxonomy): domain Eukaryota; kingdom Metazoa; phylum Chordata; class Mammalia; order Rodentia; family Muridae; genus Acomys; species Acomys minous. Next base: position 107,503,142 of record NC_140484.1, read on the forward strand.
TTGAATTGCATTGGCTTTATGATTCTGTATGCATTTCATTTATGAATCTGCTTAAAATCCTAGTTAAAGTGATTTGTAAGTATGAATATTTTATATCTAATTTTATAACCATATGTATTTAAGTAGCAAAAGTGACTTAAGTCAATGTCATGTCCTTTGAAAATTCATCTTATTAATATACTCTTACATATGAGTGTGTTATCACTTGATTCCTTAAGGGCTATTCCTAGATAAATGTAAAATTTCCTGAAGGAATCACTCATGCCTACCACTGCAATTTTTTTAATATAGTAGAATAAGCCTAAAATACAGTAATACCAAGGAAAGGATATAATAAATGTACAGAAAAAAGGAAAATAAAATGGGATGCTAGACTTAAGAGTGTTCGAGAATAGAAACATTCTATTTTTCCATGCTAACATATAAAAATGTTTTGACTAAATGTAATTTGTAAACAGAAGCATGAGAAGAAATTACTGTGAGGTGATGATCCAGAATATTGTCAAATACCTGGTACTGTATTTTACTCCCATGTAGTAATTGTGAGACATTACAGGTATATTTAAAAGTTTATGGTATTTTGTATACATTAGACAAAATGTATACGTTAAAAGTGTGTTGGTAATCAAAAAGACACGCTTTGAAGAGGATTTTAAAACTTAGGGTGAAATTAGTAGAAAGTAATGTGTTAGATAGCAAAATACAAAGGAATAAGATTTAAAATGTTCTCAGGTTCTCATTCAAATCTGCACTCAGCAGTTTATAGAACTTACTTTCAGATATCTCTGACATACATTTACATAAATTTATAGTATGTGTGGGTTTTTCCATTTTTAAAACTTGTCTTCTGTATTGAGATCCAGTCTCAATATGTAGCCTTGGATGGCCTTGAACATGTGCTCTATCTGCTTCTACCCCAGAGGTGCTATGCTTATCCACAGGCATCATCTTTCCCAACTGTAAATGTTTATTTGAAGCCATTATTTTAAAACTAGGGACCAGGTATGTTTAGAGTGACTCAAAAAGACATATCCACTCACAAAATGCCCTTCACGTGAATCTTAACATTAAAGAGACCTGTGAGAACCCATAGACTTTGCAACCGATTCCTATAATTAAATTTAACACTGAATAAACATCTATAGGGTAAAAGAATTAGAAATCCATTTGAATGAAGGAACTGAAGTATGAATTTCTCCCTTCTGAATTTATCTTAACTTGAGCAATCTCATATTCAACTTCAAGAACACTTGAGCTTATAATGAAGTAAGAAGAGTAAAGGTGTTTATCTCAGCATTCTAAAGTGAACCTCAGGACTTGATAGTATCTCAAATTAATTAAAAAATGTGCTAGAGGTAGTCGTAATAAACCTGGCCAGCTGTTAAGTCGGGTTGACACCTCGGAAGATGGAAGGCGAATTGCTTTTGGTTCAGCATCTTAAGATTATCGGATCTTGGCTCTCACCATGTGCCAGGTGTAGAAAACCTCATTAATTTAAACTTCTTCATTTGAATCTCATGATAATTTGAGCAAGGTGCACTATTCTTCATTACGTAGAAAGAAACATTCCCAATGGGGGAAAAATAACCTCATTAAGACCTCGTGGTGCCATGCAAACTATTGAAAAGACACTTAGTTTGCAGACACTTAGCCTGATGTGTGTGGTACATGCATGCCTTGACTACAGAATGAAAATACACAATAGAATTTTAAAGTATGTTCATTATAATTTCTACTTTTTAAGCATTTACTCCAGTTTTATCAAATCTTTTTCTTTATCTCTTTTCCTCTTTCATCTTCCTAACTCTTTGAATTTTCTAATTTATACTTCCACTGGTGCATTATTTCATGTTAATGAAATTTAATTTATTAAGAGACATAAATTATGGATTTGTTAGAACAATTTCTAATCATGTGAACCATATCTCATGCTAGCACGAAAGTGTAGTGGTCATTATAATATTTTTAAATTATGATTTTAAAGCAATTACCCTAAAATATTTAAGTAAAAATGTTTATAGTAATGATTTATAACAAAGACATTTGTTCTTTACAGGAAATATCTTTGGTTAAAAATGTATACACAGTATGTCTTGAATTATTCTGCCAAACACCCTACAAAATGCATAGGATATCCATCCTCAGCAAACAATTACCCATCTCCCTAAAACTTAAATGCTTCCAAGACAATGTGTTTATTTTAAATGACTTAATCATATATTGACATAATAAAATAGTTGACTGAATAAAGTTACTATCCATGAAATTAGGCAAATTTTTTTCATGAGGTGAAGACCACAGGAAGTTACTTCCTAAAATAAAATGGCTTGGCCACTTTCCAGCTTGAACCAACAGTACCGACGTTGGGTAGACCCTCATGTTGATTCTGTGTGTGAGCAGGGCCTAAGTAGTTTTGTTCAGTGGAAGATGCTGAGAAGATAGAGCTAGAAGGAAAAAAAATCTGTGCTCTGTCTGGAAGGTGCAAAATCAGGCCCATCAACAGGAGGTAAATGAAAATTGGGCAGACGTGAAACCTTCTCTTGTTGCATTACTTAGTTGTAGTAGATGCATTACTACTGATCATAAATAATCATAGTGAGGAGGCATCTGCTTATTCAACAAATTTGCCTACTCAAATTCAAAGCCTTGCCTGGGAAAACCACAAAAGATATCTGAGTCACGTATTGAAGCCATCGAAGAGAGAAATCAGTTTGCCGTTGGTCATGATGAAATTTACAGACAGCTAACCTCCAAACATGTTTATAATTGGCATCACCTATCTGCACATACATCTGTAAGGACGCTTATCTTCTATCCCGGCTGTTCATCAGAGCCTGAACACGAGGGAAACACCTGGGCTGTTTGCTGGTTGTGGTACTTAGATCAAGGAAGATGACATGACCTTCCCAGAACAAGTAGGTGCTTCATCCCTGGTGGGGGTATTGTATTCCTGGAGGAAGGTATGGCTTTGAGAATAAGAGAAAAATCAAAGTCCTCTGCTTGACACAAAAATGTGTTCATTTGACTCTTCCTCAACTACTTCTAGTTAATTCCATCCCAGGAGAGTAGAGGGGTCATAGTTCCTGTCCATTTTGCTGGCTGGCTCGGACTATGTGTTTTCTTTTGATGACAGTTGTGGAAAAAAAATCATGGGTGCTACGGAATTTAATGAGAAGTGTAAGACTTTTCAAAATTCTATGCTATGTTCAGGGACGAAGTCACCATTTATTTTTGTTACTATGCTTAGGTGCATGAGGTTGGTTGACTTTATTAGAAAAGAGGTTTATTTAATTAACCTTCGAAGGTTCAAGATCATGGCTCAGGCATGGTGGTGGGTGAGTTGAGGATCCTATGTGGATAACACTGGGAGACCCATAGGATGGAGAGATTACTTTTCCAGACAGATTGATAAAGGATCGCTTTGACCAAAATCATCTGGACATATACATATGGATTTAATCACAATGGTCTCATTACCTTGCAACTTGATCATATTAAGAACCATGTCTTCAACCCATAAACCCTTTATGACACAGCAAACCATTCTAAACTACAAGAGCAAATTACCTCACTATTCAAGGTACTGGCTGCTCCAGTAGCTTCTTTCCCACTGTGAATAAAGAATCCTATAACCTGTCATCATGTTCTGACATGGACAAGCATCATATGAAAGTAATATGTTCTTAATTTTTAAAAATATTTATGTTTACTCTATGTGCACGGGTATCTATCTGTTTGTGGGTATGTATGTATTTATGTCTATATGTGTTTTTAATGCCTTCAGAGTCAGAAAAGGGCAGTAGATCCCTTAAATGCTTGTGATCTGTCATGCCAGTGCTGGGAGACAAACACAGGTCATCTACAAGAGCAGCATTTGTTCTTAACTGCTAAGTTACCTCTCTGTCCCAATGTATCTTTATATATGTTTATATATATATTATAATTTATAATTATATGTATATGTGTGTGTGTTACAATGACATGTATTTATCTCAGTATAATGCTGTTGCCACCACACACATTAGTAAAATTAGACCAACGGTATTTTATGTATAAGTTGTGAGTAGAGAAAAACAGTTAAACTATGCTAAAGGTCCATCACCTGGGAATAATCAAGGAAGAATTAGGGCATCCTATGTTTGACTTCACCTTTACATAGGCAGACCTGTTTACCAGTTACAAAATAAAACGCAACATACAAAAGTAGGAACAACATCAGTTATTTCACACACTAAACACCTTTACAATATATTTTAGAAAGATTTCAACACTTTTGTTTCTGCTTTTAACATGATACTTAAGACATTTTGAAGGCTTAGTTTGCATACACACATTCCTCCATGAAGAAGGAAGGATAGTATTTAATAATGAGAGATCATATATGTGGTGACCTTATTAGGTATATTTATTAAAGAAACAGACTAATATTTATTGCAACTTTGTCCTGATGGAATAATTGATTTTAAGACTTATTTTTATTACTGTTAATTGTATATTCTTGTATATGTGTATGAGTGAGTGTGAATAAATAAGTGTCATTGCCCAGAGGAATCAGATCACTTTGAAACCGGAGTTGCAGGCAGCTGTGAGCTTCTTGACGTGGTACTAAGAACTGAACTTGGGTCATTTGCCACAGAGTATGAGCTCTGAACCACGTAGCCGTCTTCTCTCAAACCCATGTGTGCTCTTGACGTTAACGGCCCTTGATTTGTTATGTTGGTAATTCAGAACATGAACACATGAATTCATTTTACAAACGAAAACGGCTGACCTCAGAGAAGTTCCCGGGATGTTCTCAAGTCAGATTTATAACTTCCTCAAGGAACCAAACGAGTTGCATTTTTGACCTTCAAGAGAAAAGAATCAGAAAGGCCTTCTCTGAATCTGCTCTGGAGGGTTGGGAGTGCTTTTTCATGTAGCAAGTGAGAAGAGTGGGGTTCTGTGAGGCATTGGATTTAATCACAAAGCCCACTTTCTGATGTGACACAGCCAGGATTGTGACATGGGTCTCCATCTCTACAGCCTGCAGCTGTCTATTGCAGTCTTGCTACTTAGATGTGTCCTTTAGACTAAGAGCACCACATTACACAAGAGTTGATTAGAATTATAGAGAGTGAAGCCTGCCGTTATACCTGCAGATCCAGAATCCAAACAGTCTACTGCAACAAGTGGAAGTGAGTTTGGGCTCCAGCTAGAGCATGCTCAACCTGATTTGACCATATCATTGAAGATCTACCCCACCCCCAAATCACACCTGGAGCTTTGTCAAATCATCAAGAGTGAGTAATTTTGTTTTGTTTGTTTGTTTGAGACAGGGTTTCTTGGTGTAGCTTTGAAGGGCCTGTACTCTTTTTGTTGACCAGGCTGGCCTTGAACTCACGTCAATCTGCCTGCCTCTGCCTCTTGAGTGTTGGGATTAAAGGTGTGTGACACTAAGCCTGGCTGAGAGGTCTTTTTTAAGGCCCTTTTCAAACCTTGCTCTAAAGCTTAGTTTATTCTTATCATCCCAGGAGCATTTTTCATAAGTCATCATGAAGTAGCACATTTTCAAAGGTGAATCTGATGGCTTTAAAGAGGAGCTTTCATCTACCATGATTTTTGCAAATATCTCCTGTGGGTAGGCCATGGGAAAGACAATAAAAATGCAAAGTTGGTCAAGACCCAAGCTCTGGTTTCAAGAACTTCTTGTTTTGATATTGAGGTCTTGTGTGGAATAAACAGTTCAATTAGTGGGCTCATATGTGCCTCTAACTCACAAAAAAGGGAACACAAACAAGATATTTACTGATAATAAGGTCATGTCCAATGGAAATGTTAATGTTAATTATCATCTAATATGCTTCCTATCCAGATGAATTGCGGCACCATGAGGACATAGCCCAAGTCAACCAACATAGCTTTGACAGAGTCGCATTTGCGGGGTGGGGGTCGGGGGGGCAAAGTTAATAGAGTTAATTGTGAGCTACATGATCCTAGCACATATCTGGCTCTGCAGTGACTTCCAGTGGGAAAACCAGTGGAGCCAGTGTCAGGAATTCAGAGGTCTGTACCCTCTGTTGGATTCATTGGATGAGAATGCCCCTTTGCAGTACAGGTAAGCTAATTAAAATTGCTCAGAATCCTATGGAAGTCTTTATGTATGAAACAATGTTTCAGTTGGAAAAAACAACTGAGGGCATTTCTTTGACTGGGCTAAGCCTTGGGCATTTATAAACACTTCCCAAGGTTATTTGTAACACTGAAAACTTACACGAAAAGTGTGTCTTGAAAGGATAGAAGAGGAACAAGTAGGAACCTTGTAGCCATTCCACCAGGGATGACTGTGTGTTCATTGTCTGTACTAAAGGTGTCTCTGAAAACAGGTTCTGGAAAATTCTTGGCTGTTAAAGTATGGCAAGATCTGACAAAATTCTTACTTGAGGGATAAACAATTCCCAAACAGACTTTTCCTATAAAACCAAATAGATTTAAGGCTTTGAAAATAGCCCTTTAGTCTTTTTTAACTTGCAATGATGGCTTGGGGGATAGGAAAGACGTTATTTGGTAGAAATCCAAAGGTTGAAATAGTTTCAGTTGACTCCATTTTTATTTCTGTTCACTTTGAACATGTTTTTCTAAAAACTGCACTGACCTTTTTGAAAGGGGCCAATAGTTGGAAAAAATTAAAAATAGAAATAAAAGCTAATAATTCTAAAATTATGTTTGCAACATATGGTGTCATATCTTGAATAATATGTATAAACAAAATATTTTAATGGTACTTTTCTATGAATATGCGAACAGAGAGATGAAACAACATAAGTGCATAAAGGCTGAAAGGGGTGATCTAGGATGAGAAAAAAATACATTTGCTACTTCAGAAAGTACCCAGCATAACATAGTCAAAATGAAGGTCATGATTGCCACAGAAATGAACCTCTGGGCATGTCTGTGTTCCAACTGAGAAATTTAAGGTGGAAAGCTTTGCTCTAAATGTGAGTGGCCCTATTCAGTGGACTGGGGCCCTAAACTAAATTAAAGGAAAAACTGAGCTGAACCCCTGCATTCGTCTCTCTGCCTCTTGACTGTGGATGGAGTGAGGCCATCTGCCTCGGGCTCCTACCATGGTGCCTTGTTGTCATGGTTAAACTCCATTGTCAACTCATGAGCTCTGGCATCACCAGGAGGATGAACCTCTTATGGGGACTATCTTCATCAGGCTGATTATAGCAGAAGGACCTGCTCACTGTGTGTGGCATCATTCCCTGGCTGGAGATCCTGGACAGTATTTTTAAAAAGGGAGCTAGTAGAAGGCAAGCATTCATCACTCTGTGCTACACGATATTGGGTATAATATGCTTCAGGCATCTGTTGCCATGACGTCACCACCATGATGGCCTGTATCCTAGAAGTGAAGGTCAAAATAAACCTTCACTTGCTCAAGTTACTTTTGTCATACGTAGCAGTGAGGACAAAACCTAAGGCAACAGTTCTGAGATTGTGACCTAGTCTGCTAATGTTCTGAAACAGCTAGGTCAGACAAATCACCCGAGGCCAAGTGTGCTCATCTTTTCACAAGAGCATTAACAACCCCAGTGGGTGAGGAGGCCACATGAGGATTCACCAATAAGGGTTTGCAAAGCAAAAAGATGTAACACTCCAGTGCCAGCCACCATAGTGGCCATTTCAATTTGTCTAGCATGGCGTTCAGTGCTCTCTGCAAGGAGAGAAATGGTAGAAACAAGCTTATGTGCTACATCCACAGGTTTCTTGGAAGGTGAGTCCTCAGGGAGTGGATCCAACAGAAGAGAAGGTTGGGAGCTGGGAGAGAAGCAAGTTTTTGCAGAGCTATTAATAGTTTCTCCCAGTGTATTAAAGACTGACAAACGGAAGAGGAAAGCACACAATTTACATATGCCCCCAAATCAGTAAAGGCTGTTTGGTCCTATAATTTGAAAAATAAGACTTCAATATATTTAACCCTAAAGAAGGTGAATAATAACACTTCGTTTTGCTGTATTAGACCATCAAGATTAAGTTTCTAAATGTGTCCATGGAGGAAGTATTGGCACCATCTAGTTGTTAGATTTATACACACACACACACACACACACACACACACACACACACACACATGTGTGTACATGTATGCATGCACGTGTGTTAAAAATAGTATTGGCTTCATATTTTACATATGCATATTGTGCCCAAAAGCAATAACCACAGAAACTGAATTTCATTTTTCCCATTTAAATCCATGTGTGGTTTATAACATAAGATTCTTGATCTTAAGGCAATAGGCCAAAATATCCTTAAATTCTTCCAAGTTATTTTTTTTCAGAACTAAACCTTCCACCCCAATTGATAAAAATCCAAAGAAAAACATTCTGTATGCAATTTCAGGTGATTACATTTCTCATAGCTTAATTTGTTTTAATTTTTAATATATATATATTTATATATACATATACATATGTATCTGTGTCATGTACCACATGTGTGAGGGTGTCATAGAAGAGGACATCTGATGCTCCTGAACCGAGAGTTACAGGTGATTATGAGCTTACTTAACATGGGTGCAGGTAACAGACTTGGGTGGTCTGCAAGAGCCGCCCTCTACCCTAACTGTTGAGTCATTTCTACATGTACCACTGCCAGCTTGATCTCATAACTGATAGAGGTTTTTTTGTTTTTTCTTGATTTTTTTTTCTTTCTTTCAACAACACAAATATGCCTTCTAGTATAATGGATTTAAAGTAAAGGAGTTTTCCTGCCTCTATGAAACACTGATTACTCTTTAAATTTTGGACTTGATTTTCTGTTCTATTTTACCATGGTTATGGATATATTATTCACAATTTAAATGGAGCAGCTTTCCTAAGAAACCCAGACATGTTTCCATGAGCATTCATCACACACATCTTGCTGGGAGGCCAACAGAACCTATGAGGGGAAATGATGTTTTGGGGGCCAGGTAATAAAGTCCCTCCTGTTTTACCAGGAAAAGTAAAGGCGGCTAACACTTGCTTTAAAACCTGCAATGGCAGCAAAGGTCCCTGTTCCCAAAGACATGCAAATCTTGAGGCCAACAGGCTCACCCTTTTCAGCTTGGACCTTTAAACATCAGAGCACTGTTGCTTTGATAGGTGTCCAAGACAAATAAATCACTCTGTTCATGTCCAAGAAGATCATGGAATTCTATGGTGCAGAAAGAAATTCACGCAAAGGAGTTTAATGCCAGAGATTCACATCCTAGTCTACAACACAGAAAACACTAAAGTACCTTTTCCTACACACACACACACACACACACACACACACATCCATATTGTGTGACAAAATGGTAGCTGTCATAATGTGCCAGTTAACATGTCCAGTGTGAGCTGATCGTTGAATGTCCCCTGGGAAAAGAAGACAGAAACATGACAAAGAACAAAGACCGCGGATCGATAATGCTTGGGGAAATAAGACAGAGAAGGTTATTTACTCACATTGATCTGTGGCTGCCGTGGCGTAAACTCAGCCTGTTTTTCTTTTGTTAACCTTTAAGCCTGAGTATACTGGAGGCAACCAGGGAGCCAACTAACAGGTGTAGATTAAGGATCGAAGGAGGTCACTGTACCTCTGTCACCACCAGGCACCCATGTAACAACATCCCTGAAGAAATTTAAACATCGATAGCCATAATAAGGGCAAATTTATCAAGCCCAGCCAGCTTGAGACGGGAGCCCGCCTGCATCCAGCCCATTTGCCCTTGCTAAAGCTCAATTGATTTGGACATTCTTTTACTAGAGTTGATTATCAATTGTGACATAGCAAATTTGTTACCTTCCAAGTGCTGAGCGTATTCCTGGCCATTGGAGTATCTGAAGTAAAAACACCTGGCCTTCAGTCAACCCCTCACTAGTGAAAGGAGGAGGCCGCACCAGGCTTAGCAGAGCTCGGGAGAAGACTACCCTTGGAGACAGTATGGGCTTTTTCTGAAGGAAGAGATGCTGGATGGAAGAAGAAGATGACTTTCTCCTGCCAGCTGAAAAGAATTGTTGATCAGAGGTAAATGTCCCATTGGAAGGCCCACCTGATGCTACCTCATGCATGCTGCTTTCTCTCCCAAGAATCAAGCATACCATTTGTTCTCACTGACAGAGCCAGACCCAAATGTCTAGGCACACTGTGGAAGTTCCTCGCTCTGCAATGCTCTGTAGAAAGGTATTTTCTTCCCCCTTGATACCCTATCAATAAACACTTCATTTCCCAATGTCTCTGTTGTTCTCTATTGGATAACACACTACTTTCCTTTTGTGTATTTTGAGGTTGGGTCTTTTATAGGTCACGCTGGCCTGCAACTTGCTAATGCAACTGAGGAGGACCCAAACATCTGTTTCATTTACTTCTAGTGCCCAAGCACTGGGGTTACAGGCATGCAGCACCCTGCTAGGCTGATATAACACACCCTTTGAAACAGGGGTTGGTTTGTATATTGGGGTGTTTGCTGAATCACCTACCGCTGTATTGACTGCAAATATAAACATAGTCCACAGAAGTAGCTGGTATATGAATACATAAGTGAATTTTTTAAAAAATCACAAGAATCTAGGAGTAGGTAACAATTTTAAGCTGAGTGATTAATAATAAACTTTAGTTAGAGCCAGAGCATGGACACTGCTGGCCCGTGTTCTATAGACGGTTTATCCTTGGAGACTATTTCCTCACAATTCCAACTCCTCTCTCTTCCCAGTTCTCCCTTTCTCCCTCCCTCCCTCTCTCCCAGCTTAGCTATGTTCCTACATCCCTCTCCTCTTCATCACACAGGGGACCCACCAATCAGCCACTGATAGTTCTAACAAGCTACTGGACACTTAGGCTCCAGTCTGTCCCACAAGGGATCGTCTATCTGCTAACACTCTGTTAAGAATTTTAGCATCTGTATTCTTGAGGGATAGTAATCTATTTTCTTTTGTACTTGGGGTATCAGAGTACCACTTAGTTATTTTTATAAAGACAGATTTCAGCAGTAAACTAGCCGAGTCTCTTTTTTACTGAGCCTTCTATTTGTAGTGCCGTTGGAGGACTTGGAGATTTCACACAGAATAAATACCGCGTTGGAAGCTGGAAGCTGGACCTGGTGGTGAACACTTGTAATCTCAGTAATTGGGAACCTGGGGATCATGAATTTGAGGACAGCTTGGGTACATAATAAAACCTTGTCTCAAAAAATATCTCGCGCTGGCTATGCAGAAGTAAGATGATGACCAAGGCAGGCATCACTGCCTTGCTGAACTGAGTCTGGAGGGCAAAACTGATTAGTTCAAGGTCACTTCAGCTAAGGGCTGAAATCACACCATCTGCCTGCAAATCCTGTGTTCTTTGGCTATTGCTAATCTCTCTCTCTCTCTCTCTCTCTCTCTCTCTCTCTCTCTCTCTCTCTCTCTCTCTCTCTCATCCATAGCCAGATAGTACTAATTAAAAATAAAGAATTTGAAATTACATAAGGAAAATCCTGTTTTTTTATGCCAAAGCCTGGAACTGAGGAAGCATGGAACACACATCCACTATAAGAGTCCCCCCCCTTTCCAGAGCAAGGCCTCCTATCTACACTCCCTGAAGACTCATCACAGAGAAAGGGGACTATGTTTAGGAAACTACTCAGACCTTATCCTCCAGGGGCTCCCAAAGAAGGAATGTTTTAGCAAGCTGTGTACCCATCCCAGCTTTACAGCCGCCATCAAGTGCTTCTTACCTGGGATAAGGTAGGGTCTGGAGAGGAGTCCCTATGAAGTGACAGTGATCTGTGGCAGATGCTCTGGCGAACACAGAGGCTTCATGTTCCTGAGGCCAATGCAGCCCTGTCTGCTCCCCTAAGCCCCACCTCTGCCTCTGTGGCCATGTCTGTGTGCTGTAGGCTTCATTAAGGCCCCACGGTAGCCTCACAGCGGTGTCTGGAAAGCAGCTGTCTCCCGAGCAATGAGTCCTGTCCTAAAACACATTATTTCCTCAGCCCACTCTTTCCAGGCCTGTTATCCACATCAGGAAGACGGGGTAAATTAACAACCCCAAACACCTTCGGAACAACCACTAATTGGTGTCTGTTCTGATGAGCCCTGCAGGAACTGGAGTGGGGCCTTCAGAACAGATCGCATTCTCTTGCCAACTGAGGTCCCCCAGGGCAGCAGTGTGTGTGTGTGTGTGTGTGTGTGTGTGTGTGTGTGTGTGTGTGTGTGTGTGTGTGTCTGTGTTTTCCTGGGGAAGGGGCACCGGACATTGAAGTTCTGCCTCTTCAGCCTCCTGCATACATAAGCTACAGGGTTTCCAGAAATGAAACCCACAACCAAAAAGTGACAGAGTAGCTCTTGATTTCTTCAGCCTCATTTCCCCATCTTTCTTCACCTTCCTCTTTTCTTCCCCACCTCCTCCCCGACTGGGGACAGAGCCCATAGCCTTTCACATGATAGGCAAGAGTAGTACCACTAAAGCTACATCCTCAGCCCCAAGCACACATTCTCTCTACACAATATAAAATCTAGGGATGGAGCTACAGGGAGAAAATTAAGGGTTTCCAGGCAGAGTCTGGGCATGGCATACAACCTGAAAACTTCTTTACATGCCTGTTCACATGTATCACAGACTACTTTATAGTATGTAAGATGTTAGGCTTGAGCTGGGTAGTCACTGTAAAACTGGTCACATGGCCACATGGCCCTTCCTTGATGCAGTACACATGGGGGACAACATGGATGTTGGTCAGCATCACATCACCAAATACAGATGACTTTGTTTGGGTTTTATAATATTCATCAGGAGAAAACAGAGAATATTAACGTTATGATAAAAGTTGATAATTACAATGAAGAGTGGGCCAGCAAGATGGCCCAAGATGTACAGCCCTTGTTGTATAAGCATGAGGTCAAACCCCCAGATTTTACCTAAAAGTCACACACACATATTATGCCCATATGTAACACGTGACACATGCACACATACACACACAAAATCACATACTAACTTTTTTGAACTGAAGAGAGGGAGGTTTCCTCACAAGAAATGCTGTTTAAACCACAGACATAAAAAAAAAAAAAAGGAAATAAGAAGTAGGGTGGATGAGAAGAGAGAGGAGATAAAGAAAAAGACAAAAATCCCAGAGATGCAAAAGAGACCATTCTGCATTGGAAAATCTAGAGAAGAACTTATGGTGGCTGAGACACTAGATTACGCACAGCCTGATGGGATGTGGGTGTCTCTGGGCATGGAAAGGTATTATTATCCCTTGTAAAACAAGAACTGATGACATAATTGAAGTTGTGTGATGCTGTAGTTCATTTTTTTTGTGTGTATGAAGAGGTCTGCATGCTCCTGTTCGGAAACTGGAACTTGGCGATAAAGAAGCTGAGAGGACAGGACAGGGAACTATAAGAATAGAGTAGATGATGCTGAGTAGATGATGAACTAACAATTCAGAAGCTACACAGTATGCACGTGCTATGCGGATGCACAGGAGATGATTATATGTTACAGGGACAGGCAACTTATGTGCATGGGCTTATGTGCACAGCTTTATATAATTAAAGATCTTGGGAAAGAGGTACGGTGGCATACTGAAGAATTACGAGCTAATATGCGATAAGTCAGCACACAGGATCAACAAGATTGATTCAGCTGACAAGTTAAAAAAACCAAATGGACCTTTCTAGAATACAACTAAAAGAGCCAGAGAAAAATGCAAAGGACACAGGAGGATGCTGAGATGGTCTTCCTCTGTTAGTCCATTTTCTGTCACTGTAATAAAATAAATGCCTGAGAGAACAGACACGTCAGCCTATCACAGTTTTAGAGGTACCTTATAGCCCATGATAGACTGAACCCGGTGCTGTGGAGCCCACAGGCAGGCAGCACTTGGTGGTGGAGACAGGTGGCAGGAAAACACTGCTGACCTCGTGGCCAGGGAGAGAGTCAGGAGAAGGCTGGGTGACATTCACAATCCATGTCATAGGCATCCACACAATGACTTAAACATCCACCACTAAGCCTCACTTCCTCAACTTTCCTCCACTTCCTCATTATTTCCCTTATGACTATAAACCAAACAATCGCAAGCCTTAAAATACTTCTCAACAGGCATCAGGGCACCTAAGTCCCTCCACTGCGAATGCATATTTGTATCATATATGCAGTTTTCCAACCATGACACGATCTGCACACATGGTTCCCCTGTAGCAAGGACATACCTTACTCACAGTTCAGGCTGCACTGAGGTCATAGGTTTAACGTATCCGTCTAACTCTTTGTAAGTGGTGAGTATGGAGGAAAGGTTACTCCTGGGCTGTGGAAAGTGAAGCCTGTCTCCAGCAGGAATTTTCACAAGCTTGACCCAGGAAACCCATCTGTTAGCCCTGCTTTGAATGCTCTACCCCGACACCACACAGCTGAAGCACAGCACCCTGTGATCCAAACCTTTTAACAAGCCCCAGCTTTGTTCAGCCAAGATTGCCCTGATTGGCATGACCCTGATTTGCATTATGGCAGAGGTTGCAAGATTACAAAGTACACACAGCAGTTGATGGTAACCAGAAAGAATACACTTCCATGTCTCAACCTTGCTCCTTGGCAGAGTAAAAATTCCATTCAGAAAAATGACACACCTAGAGACTTACCCTAACTGCCAAGTATACCTGTCCCCATTGGACATCCCCACAGCTTTCATCTATGCAGAAGGCACTATAGCCATTGCCCACCTTCCTGTTTTCCTATGACATACTCAGTCAATGTGTGCTCTTTTGTCCTAAAGGGTGTTTCATTCACTTCCTGACAATCCCTTCTATTTTCCCTGCTACCCTGTTGGCTGGTTCTTCAAGCAGGAGGTCCAAGACTCAGGCTTGAGCAGTCAGCTTCCAGAGTTCCCTCCTGTAAGACTGAATTATAAGGTTGGCTGCGTCAGTGCCTTTCAGCACAGTTGATATCTGAGATATGAGACTTGTTTAAGAGTCTCTTCTGTGCACTGTAAGAGATTATCTCTCTCCCCCTGTTAGCTGACAGTAGCTATTCTCTCCAGATAATGACTGTCTCTAGGGTAACGATGGATAGCTTGTGCCTGGTGAGAACACTTGAGCCTGGGACTCTTCAGGAATCAAGAGCAAACAGAATTCAAAGGTGGGATATCAATAATTTGTATTAATATCAGGGGTACTCTGACTTATGTCTGTCCCAGTACTGTTGTAGATGAGTGAGTTCATGCTATTAAACCTAAACTAGGCACACCATGCACAGAAACCTATCACTGGCTGTTGCTGTGATTTTGAGAAGGGAAAAAAATCTTTTCTGGAGTGTATTCTGATTTACTTTGACACCATTTTAAGAGTAGCTATTTGCTGATGTAAAGAAAGAGGCAAGGGAAGAAAAGGGTGTGAGGACAGAGAACTGCAAATGGAGTCAGGGTGGAAAAACAAGCAAACCAGGCAGGGCTGCTGGCTAAGGGGTGTGCATGTGCTGACTGAGGTTGCTCCCTGTGAACTGGATGTGCTGTAACCATGGAAAGACTTCAGCCAGGTCCTCATCAGTTGGCCCTAGCACTTGCCTCACTGGGCCTGTTAAACCCTCCTTAGCATTCACCTCCACATTTAGAATATGGAAACTACTAGCTCTGTCTTTCCTCAAGACACAAAATAATTAATGTGCAATCATGACATTTTATAAAACTTACTGTAAATTTTTTGTTGGGGGAGTGTCACAATATAAAGTCACAGAGACCTTTCTCACCACTGACTCTGCACTGACTCATTGACTCTTTGAACTAACTTCTGGGAAGTTTCCTAAAGTACCAAAAGATGTAACCAGGAGGGTAGTTACGGGATTGGAAAACTGAAGATAAAATGTCATCCGTGGAGAATGGTGTAAGGGAATATTTTTGTGTTTGTGTGTGTGCATGTGTGTGTGTGTGTGTGTGATAATATCTATCTATCTATCTATACTTTAAAATAATACTACTCATGAAAAATGCAAGTTATGGGCAAGCCCAAATCATATCATCTCATTCAAAAATTTCGATCAGATTGTTCTTCAAATATCACTTACCATTATATCTTGGTATTGGTATTTAAATAACTTTTATTTATTTTTTTATTTTGGAGGAGTTTCTGAAGTATGTGATTTTCTCTATTACGAACATGTATTTGGGCAAAACTGCAGAGTGGTTTACAGAGACTCAAAACAGACAGCTGACTGACACTGGTGGTCAGCACTCAAGGTAGAATGCTTTGACAAACTGTGCTTCAAAAATATTGGCTGCTGGAGTATTTCTTGTTGAAAAAGCTATGTCCATTTCATACATGACAGGACAGACTCTTGGGGCTCTGGCCAAAAAGCTTGCTCTCAGCACGCATATTTAAAAAGCCAAACTACTCTTTTAGGGCCCAGAAAAATCCCCCAAACCTACTCTTGCTAAACACTCATAATATCCCTCTCAGTATTGTAAGGTAGGACCTCTCTGGACAGGCATCTGCTCAGAATGTGGTCTCCGCTTAGGCAGACACAGGGCAGGCTCACGCCAGGGCCTGGAACATTCTGACCTGCTCGCTAGTTTTGGCCAGTGGGCTACTTGGCAGTTCTCCCAGCAATCACTGTTCTCCAAACATGACATCTATCATAGCTTCAGTCAGAAAGATGGCATTTACCTGATGGGTGGGCAAGCGTCTTCTCTTACCATATGCTGGGGACTGTCAGGAACTGTTCACGCCAAGAATGGCTACTTTTAGTGCCAGGAAATAGGCCTTTCCCAAAGCCTGCCAAAAAAATTATAAAAAAAAAAACCCATACAAATAAAAATTTCAAAAGAACCAATTTTCACATCAAATTTTGTGTTAAGGAGTTGTGTAACAAGCTACGCAGAGCAGAGAATTATGGGCACTTTCCTGGCATCTGCACACTCGGTGCGGAAGCAAAAAAAAAAAATGGTGCTCATCTGTGAAATAGAAATAAAAGGAACAAAGAAAAAGAAACAAAAAAACAAAACAACCCTTGATCTTTAGGAATATGAGCTTTAGACCTCATTTCAGGAGCCACTAGGTAGGCAGCACACCTATCTTGACTTAGTGAGCACTGATATGCCTTCAGGGATGAGGCTGGGGTACCCATCAAACGAATCACTGCCTGAAGTGGTAGCTTTAGTAAATGAAAGATATGTTGAGTCTTTATCTGTATTCTGGGAGGACAAAGTGATGTCTAACCATATATCCAACCATGCTTGTGCAGATTAGCTGATTTGACCTGGCACAGGAGTGAGAAGTAATGAAATCACACAGAGCATAAAATACCTAGGACATTGGATGTCACACGGAAAAGGCGCTGTCTGCTCCTGAGAAGGTATTCTGTGCCATTAATGGGCAGGAAAAGGACGCAGGCCTGTGAATCTGAGGAACTATATTGGAAGAGGGAATTGGGAGTGACTACAAACAACTACAAAATTACCTGGAAAGGCTATGGTCCTGAGCATGGCGGGGTGGGGTGGGGGGAATGCCTGCAGGGAGGATGGTAAGGAGAGGCTGCTCCAAAGTGAAGCCAAGGATGGGGTTCTGCCTGTGTTCTTCAGCAAGTGTCCCTGGCTTATGTAGGACTACAGCTCCCCCATCACTCAGAACACCCTTGTCCCCATCTGCTGGTCTGCAGTAGCCTGGGGCATCTTTTGGCCTCACTGCTATCCAGCCAGGCTCACTGTGGCTAACTTTCACAGGAATGGGCACAGGAACAGGTAGTGTGTGGCTTTAAATGCATAGTTACTATGTTTTCAGAACAAGCTTAGAATGTTTGGTTTGCCTTCTGTTATTCAGACATCATCAGGAGAAGGCCCAAGACATAGGTTTTCTCAGTCAGTCTGAATAGCTTTTAGTTTTAACCTTTTTTTTAAAAAAAGTTATTCTTTTTTTCCAACATGATATTTTTATTGATTCTCTGGGATCTCACAGCATGTGTGCTGATCACAGTCACTTCCCAGTCCTTCCATATCTGCCCTCTCTCCCTTGTGACATACCCCCAAAAGAAACTACAAATAAAGGAAATAGAAAAAAAGCCTAAGTCCACCCTTTGTTGTCTATTACACTCACTGGGACATCGTCAAGCCCGTTAAACAGATCTGGGTCCTTCCAGTCCTGCACCACTGACAGAAGCCATCAATTTTGGAAAGCTACATTTCTCTGTCTCCATCACACTTCTTAAGGGTTCTCTTTAGTAGCTTCCCGTCTAGTTGTTACGTACTTGGCAGGGGTGGGGGTGGGGCAGTGGGAGTTGGTTGGGCTGAAGGCAGGAGTTGTCACAGAAGCCTTTCATGTCCCTCCCTTTCAACTGTGAGTCTGCAGTCAACAATATCAAAGCAAAGTAACCTCCGTGCTCTTCACAGTTGGTGGGAGCACAGATCCCGAGACTCCATACAGTTTCTGACAACAGCACAGACCGTGCTGCAGATGCAGATGCAATAGGACCATGGACCTTGGCCTCAGACAAGAGGCAGCCCAGATCAGAGCCATCAACAGGGTTTCAGGTGTTAGTACAGGCCACGCAGGTCAGTGTATCCCCCAGAGGTGGCATAGCCCACGGACGTCAATGTGGTTTCAGGTGGCAGCATAGTCCGTGGATGTTCACCTGGCCTTCAGTGGTAACATGGCCCACAGACATCAACACAGACCCTGGCCAGAGTAGAACCACAGTCCTTGAAGTGGCCCTTGACAGTAGCACCGATCTGGGCCATCACCATGATCTTACACGGCCATGCCAGCCACTCACATCACACATAGGCCCAGGTGGTAACACGGCCCGTAAACATCAATGTGAGTTCAGACTGCAGGATACAACACAGACATCACATTGGGCCTTGGTAGTAGCAAGAGGCAATTATACAGAGTTTAATGGCAAAGCAAGCAGAATTAAAACTTGTGCGTTACAATTTTCATTTGCAAGTAGGTAAAGAAAACGGGGCCGAATGAGATGTCCCAGTCACTAAGGATACTCGCTGGGAGGCCTAGGGATCAGACTTTGATCTGTGCTCTCCACATGCTGGAAGGAAAGAACCCACACTTATAAGATGTTATCTGACTTGCCCAGGTGTGCTATTTCATACATGAACCCCAACATACACACATATCAGCATCTCCCCCATGGAAGTATGCTCAAGAATTTAAAAAATTACATTAAATCGTAACCACATTTTTCAAAACATAATCCCATTTTTCTTCCTCTGAAGTGGGTAAAGCATTCAAACACTGAGCTTGCCTGCATTAGCTACTTGCTGAGGAAGCCAGCTGTCCCGAACACTGACAGTCTGAATGCAAGTTGTTTTGATTTCTTGAAGGGCCAGGCTGCAGTGTTCTCTGCCTTAATCCATATTCCTTTATGCATAATATGTTCTGGATTGACCAGGGGCATCAGTGCAGATTGGTGTACTGGGAATAATGTTTGCGTTTATTGCAGAAGGTACAGAACAGCAACAAAAAGAAGTGGAAAGCAATAGCAATGTCCATCAATGGAAAAAACATTGAGAAATCACGATGTCATGTAATCATCACCAGCCATTAAAGCAAAACAAATGCAAGTGACAAATTGTTCATGACATAATTCTTACCTTTGAGCACTGCATACTTATTTGTACTTACTAGGGGTGTGTGTGTGTGTGAGAGAGAGAGAGAGAGAGAGAGAGAGAGAGAGAGAGAGAGAGAGAGAGAGAGAGAGAGAGAATATCATGGCTACCAATGCATACCTCCACAGAAGAGTTAGAACAATACACACATAATTATCCAAATTCAGGTCCCCAGATGCACTGTTGTCCCTAAAGTGCAGTAAGCTACTCAAAAGGCACCACAAAGAGAAGAAAACAAGCAAGCAAGCAAACAAACAAACAAAAACAACTAGCAGAGTTTAGGATATCAATCTAAGTCTGAGTTTAAAACTTAGCCTTGAGACTCACCATATATGTAGAAATTGGACAGGGGTCTTAATCTAATCTGATCTAATCTAATTTTAAGACTTGACATAGAAATTGTATTTAAAATTGTAGACATGGTAATATAAGTGCTATCAATGAATATTTACTCTTCTAAAATTGCCGAGGTAAAAACAGACTTATTTGGGGACTTTAGTGAAAATAACTAAAATAAATAGCAAAACTGATTAAAAATAATTAAAGTTGATGTACAGATAATTCTTTAATAAATATCTAAAGAGCATCCCAAACTTTACCTCAAGGCCGTATTCTCAAGTATATTTCAAATGTATTTAAAATAAAATCATATTTTCTCCTTGTGCTGTGAGGAATGGAAGAAGTGGAAGAATCAATATGTAAAAAGCAGATGAAATCCTCAATGAATGTATATTTTGGACACAGGAACAACCATTTGTGGACCAATGCCTCAGACGTATGGGAAACTGGCAAAGCCTTCCTCTGGTCTGAGTGCAAATATTAACAGTGTGTGCAAGCACAAACATTAACTATTAGCCACTGCGTGTAAAACTACCAACTGCAGCTCCTCCTCCTCCTCCTCTCCCTCCTCTCCCTCCTCCTCCTCCTTCGCCCCCTTCCTCCTCCCCCCTCCTTGCCCCTCTCCCATGATGTTTGCAGTCTGAGACCACTGGCTGCCTCACAGAGACACCCTAAGGAGAATAGCTAATTGCACTCCCCCACCCTGTGCTATATATAACGAAGAGACTGAGGTTCTAGGTTGGTGTGTGTTTGGTGTCACTCAGAGTGCACATGCTGGGTGGGTTTAGTGATATGTCTAACCCTGACTGTTCCATGCATTTGTCTGTTTGTCTGCCCTGTTTTCACACTTTCCCTAACAAACTCATGTTGTGTATGACATTAGGAATATGGCAAAACAGTCCAACTTCGCACTTATCTGAATTGGCGATTTTGATATACATTATGAGAGCTGCCAGGTTCCTTGATCAATAGTTTGGGCAGAGAAGTGAGATCTGATTTAATAGAAATGGGTACCATGGCTAGATTCTGAACTTTGAATATTGAAGGACTCCATGGTTTGCATGCGGTTGCTGGAAGCACAGTCTTGTGTTGATAATTTTAGGCCTAATGAGAAGTAATAAGTGAATTGATTAATTCTGACATCTTAGGAATGGGTTCTTTCGTAATGAGAAAGGTGGGTATGGAGCTGGTTCATTAGAAATGCAGGCCACGACAGTCACCTCAATGCCTTCTCTAGGCAGAAAGCCCCAATGACGACAAGACATGCCCGCGCTTCCGCATTGTTCTTCCCACTTGCCCTCTCATTCTCCCCAGCCCCACCTAGCACGCCCAGTCTCCATAGCCCTATAAACTCTCATGCATCCATCCGAAACCGCTCTCTGATTTATAAACAGGACAATTCTTTCCAAAAGTGTAGGGAATTATCCGTCGGTAAAATGAGCTGGAGGTCAGTTTTCAGGGTCCTTAGGTTTTTTACACACAATCTAACCGCATCTCCTCCCTCTGCTTTGCTTGCTTTACTTCCCAGAAACCTGGGCACAATTTTGCTGCTCTTGGCAGTTTTCAGGTGTGGCTCTGCGGAGGCTATTTATGAGATGCCAAGGGTTGTCAAACCGGGAGCCCGTGTGTTCTTTATGCCACAGCCCCTCTTTGACAGCAGAAGTACTCTGCAGATCATCAGATCCATTTGGTGATATTTCTCTCCTCTTTTTGTTCACTATAGGTTTCAAGTGGGGTGATTTTTTTTTCTTAGTGCTCCTTTATTCTGAAACTAACAAAAATATCCTCTCGATGGTTAAAGAGAGAAAAACGCAAGCTTCTCTTTTCGATGCGGAGTGCTCATTTCATTACCTAAACACTTCACAACTACATTCCTGCCAAAGACATTCAGCTTTTTATTCTTAAAAAAATAAAATAAAATAAAATGGAAAAGAGCACTCTTAAGAACATCCTAAGCACTGAACAGAGCTAATAAGGATGTGGTTATGGCCATTCTGAATTTGTCAACTCAGGGCTCTGCTGGAGTTATTCGAACAGTGCTATGGGCCAATTCAGGATTCTGTTGTCCCATAAAATGTCAATTTTTTTTCTAACTAAAACAGTTACTAAACTAACCAGCATTTTGGGTGACTCTGCAGCGTCACCAAGTGTCCTGAGGGATTAGAAGAGAGGGCACCTGTTCCGCATGATATCCTTGGATGCTGTGTCCAGCCCTTGCTAGTTATCTCACCTGGTTGCCAAGTAACTGCTCTTTCATTCCTCGTCCTTGTTTTCTGGGCCTTCCTGGTTTGGTTTGGTTTGTTTTTCTCCACAGTCAAACATTCCTATTAATCTGCCCCAGGCAGTAGCCTAAGCCTTTCCACCTTGGAAAACAGTAAAAATGCTACCAGAAACTGGGAAAGCTTACCAGAGTTGTCCCTTGTTGCTAGAGTAGGCCTATTCTCTTGAGTGCTTAGTCTCATTAATAAAATAACTTAGGAGCAGACTCAACAGGAGTTGGGAACAATTTTGTTAAAGTTCAAAAGAAAACCTCCGGGCAGGTGAGCTATAAATCTCACCACGGCTGCCTGAAGGTAGAAGATGGAAAAAAAAGAAAGCAAAGGAGCCATGGTATTTGAGTTAAGTGACCAGGAAGGTCAGCAGCTTGGCAGGAAGGGCATCTTTATAGAAAGAGCAGAGGCCAGGTGTGCTTGAAAAAGAGAAAGGAGAGAAACGTTAGCATGGTTGAAGGTGGATCTGCCTTGGTAAGGGGTGGTCCCAACTTAGTCTAACAATTGATCATCCACCTAGAATGCTAGCTGCCTACCAGAGATTCCAGTCCCTTATCAAATGGATCTTTATTGCTATTGAACCCTAAATGTGTAATCACTCTGATGATTCATGACTGCATGCTAGGGCCTCAAGTAACTCTAACCCCCACATTTGTAGGTAACTGACATGCCCCCCCCCTCTCCTGCTCACAGGTCCCCCTGTCTTCCTTATGTCTCGCTTTATGCTTGCAGGCTTCTGCCACTGCGGTTGTCTGTCATCATCTCTGTTGGTTTATGCCTCTGATGCCATATGTCCTGCCTGGTGGGATGTGAGTTACTTTTTGACTGAGAGGATGAGTGAACGAAGGCGGCAGTACCAATGTCTAGCCCAGGGATAGACGGTGACGTTTTTTATTGACAACAGTAGACATCCATACAGTTTCCCCCTGCTTTGTAAGCGTAAGGAGCAAATCCTACAGACACATCTCATAACCGAGGCATAGCAAACACTACCAGGACTGTCTTTCCTATTTCCGGATAAGGATGTCTCCTTTCTCATGTTTACTTTCTAATATGAGGAAAGCAACTACATGAGTCCTAGGAGCCTGACTCTCTCTGTCTTTGTAGTAATGAAAATTAACCAACGCACCTGAGCTATTCTGGGCTGCCTCATCAATTCTAGGTCAGGGAGGCCTCCTTGCTTCCGAAGCTCAGCACACTATGTGATACTCTAAGTAAACTGCAACCAGCAACAGGTAAACCAAGTTACACGTCAATGGTGAAGGAAAATACAGTACGGTAGTAGGAGTGTGTGAAGCCCAAGAAGAAAACATTTATGGATTCCTATTCTCTGTCCCAAAGCTCCCAGGCCATCAGTCTCACCTCCTTGTTTTTCTCCTTTTCCTCCTCCTCCTCCTCCTTCTCCTCCCTTCCTCCTCTTCCTCTTCCTGTTTCTCCTCTTCCTCCTCTTCCTCCTGCTCCTCTTCTTCCTTCTCCTCCTCCTCTTCCTTCTCCTCCTTCGCTTCCTCCTCCTCTATTTTGCCTCCAAACATATAACCATGATTAAGCAAGACAGTTTTCCTTCTGGTTCATTAAATATGAAGAAGATGTCATAATGACCAAAGAGGAATATCCAAAGATGAAGAAGCACAGGGATACATTTTGCATTTGAGGACATACAAATATTACCTATCTTAATTTGTAAATAAAACTAATTATGTGTTTTGAATTATCATCATCATCATTATTAGTGTGTGTGTGTGTGTGTGTGTGTGTGTGTGTGTGTGTGTGTGTGTGTGATTCATGTGCTACAGTGTGAGTATGGAGGTCAGGAAAATTTGCAGGAGTGGGTTGTCCCCTATCGTATGGGTTCTTGGAATCAAACTCAGGCTATCAGGCTCACTCAGCAACCCCTCTCTACCTGCTGATCCATCTTTTGCATCAGAACATTTTAGCTTCAGATGTACTTTATTAACTTTTCAAGTTGATTGTCCAGATGTTACCAGGCACAAAAAGACAAACAGGAGCAAAGAGGCTGGCAAGCTCTGCTGTTAGGAGTGTATAGCTGCTTTTGCAGAGGGCCAGAACTCGATTCTCAGTATCTGCCTGTAACTCCAGCTCAAGGGAATTTGGTACATTTTTATGGCTTCCGTGGGCACTGTAGACATCCATCCATCCCCATGCACAATTTAAAAAATGAAAAGAAATATTTAAAAAATAGACAGCCAAGACTCTCTTTGTATCTGTAAGATAGTCTCCAAAAAGCTCGAACATACCAAATGTGCTGGTGTTCAACTCCTGTGAGTAACATGATGTTTCATTTGCACAAGGTCTGGATCTTTTCACCATATAGAGACATTAAGCTGTCTCTATAATGTGTCCTATACTTTTATAAATTATCCTGACACCATGTGGTATGTACAATAAAAAAAAAAAAAAGAAAGCCTGTATATTGAGAGAAGAGATATTTTTCTCAAGTGTTTTTCTAACTGGGTTGTTTGAATCTTCAGATATAAAAGCCAGATAATTCCCGAGGGGCCAACTTGTTTATCCATGGCAGTAAAAATTGTAATGGCCAAAGCCAAGATGCCAAGGAATGCACGAGGGAGTTCATTTACTGTTCAGAAAGGTTGGGATATTATCTAGCTTGTGGCTATTTGATTTTATGCCTTTTGTTTGTCAAGCTATATAAGAAATGCCTAATTCCTCACTATGGGAAGTAGTGTAGAGGATTGATATCTGCCCTGCCCCAGGTTAACTAAGGCTATTTTAAAATATGAAAAAAAGGAAATGCCTAATTATCTATAACACAATGGCATTTCTAGTGTTTAGCCTTCCACTGTCCTATATACTATGTGTTTAATAAGTATTTGCTCAGTTTCATTAATTTAACACAAAAGGTTGACTACATTAAATGTAATAATATATGTAAAACCTAAGAAAAATAAAAATATAATTTACCATTTATATTACTTTTTTTCCCCCGTGACTAAGAATTGAATCTGATTTTGTCCAGAGTGAAGGAAAATGTGTGACATAGTAATTTACATAGTTCTCACCATTGGAATGGGAAAAAAAAAGCATTCCAGGATCCTTAGGGAAACAAAGATATTTTTTTTTCCTGGCAAAATATTCTCAAAGAAATTTCTCACTTCAAACCTGCTATAAATAAAGAGGGGCATTTTTTTCCCTTTAAACTGGAAACCATCCCATCATAAAATCCGGGCTTTTTAATCAAACTCTACTGTAGAGGAAGGGACAAGTAAGAATTATGAACTTCAATACAGAGATTTTGTTGTTGTTGTTGTTGTTGTTGCTAAATAATGATAATTATTATAGTAACTGAAGTTATTGCTCAACGTAGTGTCAGTTTGAAATCCACACAGAACTAAGGTGATGGAGTCAGAGAAGTCTGAAATAATTACCAGAGGGATTAAACAGAGCTGGCAGGACAGAGTCTAGTCCCATGGACTGTGCAAAACTGGTGTTCAATAAATGAACCAACAGAGTCTAGCTAGCTGGGAGTAGAAATGGCATTAAAAAAAAAAGATGTATCAGTCACAGTCACAAGCCATTTTATATGTAAATTGTTCATGATAGACACTAAACAATGAAAAGATATAGGGCTCTGAAGCAGAGTGCCGAGGAATGACCACCGTAGCAACACTTTTCTACCTTTTCAAGCCCAAGAAGCAACTCAAGAATTTCTGTGAAGCCACCTGGACCTAAAACTTAAGCCAGCGAGCAACCACAAGTAGCATTAAAAAAAAAATTCCCTTTCGATCTAGAGGATTTTTGTTGTTCTTGTTTGTTGTTGCTTAGTGTGTTTTCTATTTCTTTGGTGTGTGGGCAGCACCCTCACTCCATGGTGCCCTTGGAAGTCAGAGGGCACTTGTTCCATCATTAGGCCGGTCAGCAGGTACCCTTACCTCTCAAGCAGTCTTGATGGCCCATTTCTTGCCTTTTCAGTATGTAAGAGGGCCATTCCACTTTATCTTCCTTTAGAGGAGCTTCTTATGTTTGTGAAAATTTAAGGTTTGCATGGAAATCTGTAAGAAAGACGCTTATCATTTATATTTCTATTTTCCTTTCTAGTGCTGGTTCTCTCTTTATCATTCTTTACTTTATGTCAAACTAGTGTTCTGGATAAATTTAAGTACATTTTTATAATATTTAAAATATTTTTCCAAAACACAGGATTCAGAAATGAGTTACTTCTACTGGTTTCCTGTACCCTCCCTGTAACTTTGGCTTTACTGTTTCCAAACATCTGCATCTCCCTGTTTATTCTGTTGTTCTAGATTGTGAGGCAGGTGTTTAACTTTTAAGTTTCTTCTATTCATATCAATAATCAGCATGTTTAATACTTAGAAATTTTCTTCTGGCCATTGTTTCAAATACATACCATAGTTCTGATAAGCAGAATTTTTTTTTTTTGCTTTTAAGTTCATAATTGTTTTATCTTCACATTTTCTGTTTATATTTTTCTCTTCCCTTAAGAACTGTGAAACAACAAACTTCCCAAGGCAACAATTCCTAGTAAAATCATTAAACTAAAAAGACACAAGTCTTTTAGGTTTCGGGATAAAAAATAAAATAAATTACACTAACAACAACAACAAAAACGATATGCATATGCTCTCACCTAAATCAACACAAAGTGATACAATAATATCACAGTAAGAATTTCAATGAGAAAGCGAAGATCAAGAACATATAGATAGGCATGAGGTTCTTTAGATACCAAGGCTACAAAAATAATTTACGTTAATTAATATAGGTATACACTCAGCCATTTTGGTGGCTTCCTTTTTCTTTCCCTTCTATTTCTAGAATTTTTCTTGAATTATAATTTGAAGCATTAATTGTGTTTCACAGTTTTTGTTTTTCTAAGATCCCCTATAAAATAAATATTATCTCCTGTTTGTCTTTTAGTTTTATTATTTTCATTTATTTTTTAATTTTTAAATTTTATTTTATTAATTTATTCTTATTACATCTCAATGGTAGTTTTATTATTTTTACTCTGATATTTTCACTTCTGTTCTCTGGGTAATTTTTCTGGCTTTCTTTAATGATTTTAGGATTTGAATTCTTGCCCATGCAGACAACAGCAAAAAGAACCTAAGAAAACAACGTGGGAGGCAAGAATTGGTGCATGAAGTTATCTGTCCTCTGATCTCCAAGCATTCACCACAGCATATGTGCACACACACTCACGTGCCGGAACAGGGGCAAAGACATGCATTCCTCAAATTCACACGAAGACTCTTACCAAGTTCAGACATTTCCACTTTAGAGATTAGCAAATTAAATTACTTCTCATTTGCCTAAAGTCATACCCTCCTTAATATATATATATATGCCAGCAAGTGTCTTAGGGAACAATTTAGTCATCGTCTGCTCCTCATCTAAGCATGCGTCTCAATGTCTATGCTTTCACACACCAAAGACTCATATCCTAAGCAACTCTTAAAGTACCACTCTCTGTGGCAAAAGGCTATTTGTTACACACTTTAAGCATGTCCATAATCAACTGTTCAGAGAATTGTATGTAGACTCTTTGAAGAAAATGACTCTGATTTTTGTTTAGTAGGTTGCATCTGCAGACCAACTTGTGGCAGCAACCTAATTGCTTAGAGGATTTTCGTTAGGAATCCTTATGTACCTGACAGAGGGAGAGGAAGACCACAAAATGGTCACTTCCTTAAGCACAAATAGTGGCTAATAATTCAAGACCGTATATTTTTATTGGCTTATTTTATCTACTCTGGTTTCCCCCCTATAGGACCAAATTGCAGATTACAACTAAATAGGATAAACCATAGTTGGAAGATCTTGCTTCCTTTTCCATTTCTACACATGATACCAAGTACTTCAACACCAGTGGAGATACTTTACGGCCCTGAGTGTATGTGTCAGAATAAAGCTTACTAGGTTCACACACATCACACACACATATTTTGTCAAAATATTATGCAATGAAAGGGTCCTCTGTGTCACTTCATTTAAAAACAATCAGAAGTCCCATGTCTTACATGTGAACTAGGTTTCCACACATGTGAGTGTGGCATGTGTGTGCATGTGCGTGTGCGTGTTTGTGTGTGCATGTGTGTGTGCGTGTGCGTGCGTGTGCGTGTGCGTGTGCGTGTGTGTGTGTGTGTGTGTGTGTGTGTGTGTGTATGTGTGTGTGTGTGTGCCTCCACTGCCTCCACTTGCAATCTCCTCCCTCAGGCTAAGCAAAGACCTGTAAGTCGTACTATTTTTCCTATCAGCCCCAGAGAGTACATAGGCAGCCCTGTGTGTTATTAATGGATAAAATCTGAACAGCAGTGAGCCCCAAGGTGAACCCTATGCATTTAAAACATTTCATCACACGGCTAAGTATTTCCCTCTCTGAGCAGTGGCTATCTCTCAAGCCACTACTCAATACACTCTGATAGAAGAGAGTGGTAGCTGGGCTCACTAATGTGCAAATTGATAGTATGAGCTCTCTACCAAAATATAAACAGCCCCATCTTTCTTAAGTGTCACTATCACAGGCGGGGTTGGTGTGAGAAAGAGCTGTGTTAGCCCTGGAATTATCTGGCCCAGGGAAGTAACTGTGAAGTCTCCTCCTCATAAGCTCAGTGTCTACGATTGTTTCCAGGGGGTCAGGATGCTCCATTGACTGCTACCAGCCAACATCTAGACCATAATCCATGGTTTTTGACTGCAGGATTTTATAAGGTCAAGGAAGAAGTGGATGGTTTAAAAAGTCAGGGGTAGGCTAGACATAATTAGCATTTACTTTGCAATTTCTTCTGTATCTTGCTCCTAAAATGATTTGAAATATGAAATTTTTTATTTTCATTTGTTTCACAAGAACAGACAAGTGAGTATATATGTGTACATAATCCCACATACCACACACAGGCACATAATAATCTTATATGTATCCCAAGGCAGACATCACGTGTACAGTAAGCCAACTGAAGAGAAGAAACTGGCTACCCTTAGATACCTGTTTTTTGCAAAGCAGCTTCCTCTGATGGCATTTACACTAAGCTCTTCCTGGCCCAATACAAAGAGCACACACAACTTAGAGATGTGGTTTCATTCCTGGGTGGAGGCAGAATATTTTAGCAAGCATTAAATATATATACACACACATGTAGTGATTCTACTTTCAGAGATCATTTCTACAGCTCATTAAAGTCAATATATAATTTTTATTTTTGAAATAATAAACATTTATTTCTGATATAATAGGGATCTTGTTGCCCTCCCCCCACCCCAGGAAGAGCAGTTGCATAAATTTCCACTAGTTCTGATCTAGAAATCAAGAAAGTGGAGGTCTTCAAAGGTCAATGGGTACTGCGACCCTAGTCTCAGGACCACAATTTTCTCATGCCCAAACCCTGTGGCACTTTACAAACTACTCAACCTCTTGGAATTCATGTTTTTAAAAATGTACATGCAGGCTAGGGAACCCCTTGAGGAGAAGAAGGGGGCTACTTTGAATCCTTTGGTATAGCTGCAGAGACATTGAAGTCTCTTACGTACTACTTCCTACCCTTAGGGTAAGTGCATCTTGGGGATAGTTGGCATTGAAACCCGAGCATCCTATTTCCTACGCCTTGTTCTTCCTCACTGCCTGCACCTGGGGTTGCCTCATCAGTGGCAAGTGAAGATGGTAGCCAAAGCAGCCTCTCTCACTCCTGGAAGGAGGTCACAAAACATGGAGTAACAGATTTGAATAGAGGACTGGTGAGAGCTCTGGGAGTATTGGGCTGTTGGCAAGAAACATTGGGTCCATCTCAACCTCCTTTTGCTGGGCCAGCCAGCCTGATTGGAAGACTGAGGTATAGACTAGGCCACAGCTGGGTCGGCCTCAGACTCTGGCTGCACTGACTAGGAGTCACAGCTACTGGAATGAGTGAGGGGGCGCTTCACAGGACAGAACACCCTTGGTGTCTGACTGACTGGGATTTTATAGATGGTGGAAGTGACAAATGCCTTCTGAACAAACAGACTACAGTTGTGCCCTGGGCTGACTGAGGAGCAGAGGGGGTAAAGGCCACTGGTTAGTGGATCAAAGTGGAAGCTTTGCCAAAGATGCGGCACTGTAAGCTTTCTGATTCCAAGCTCAGTCGTGGGTGGTGAGTGCTGACTGTCATTGAGGCTTGCTCCTTCAGGCTGTCCCAGGGACTCGACTTGCTGCCACAGTAGTGGGTCTCAACCTGTAAGTCACAATCCCGTTGGCAAATCTCTCTAGACTATTTGCATGACAATTGATAACAGTAGAAAAATTACAGTTATGAGGTAGCAACTATAATAATTTTATGGTTGGGGGCTCACCCTAACGCAACGAACTGTATTTAAGGGTCGCAGCATGAGGAAGGTTGAGGGCCACTGTGCTAGAGGAATGCAGCAGGGAAGATCATGGATTGCTGCCACGCTGACCTCTACTTGTCCCTTATTCCTTGCGTTAGTCTATCTTTTGGTTAGGGAGCCTCTCGGGAAGGGACTCCTTTCCCTCCTAGTCTTTATTTTACACCCATCTCACAGCCCAAACGACGTCTCTTAATGTTACTATCTTGCTCTGGCTATTTGGTTTGTTTTAATGGCACCCAACACTCTTGTCATTCACTTGCATGTTTATGTGGTAGTGTTTATTTTTCAGTTACTAAAGGGATTACACATAACATCTTGAAGTTATAACAATCAACCATATTTTTTGGACCATAGGATGTACCCAGTTTTTAGAGCAGTAAAAGAAGAAAAACAGGAAAAACAGAAGTCAGACAATAAGGCATACCCTACCCCCCCCCCACCCTGTGCATTTTTGGGGGAAAAAGTGTGTCTTATGGTCTGAAAAATATGGTATGTTAAGTTATTAACTACTTTAGTTCAACTGTAAATAAATCTGATGGGTCCTAGCTTCAACCCCGTCATCCCTGTTGGATGATGCTATAGCACAAATTTGTCTCTATATCATGAGTTTGTTACAGTAGTTATAGTTGTCTAATGCCTTTCTCTTTCCAATCTTCTGAAATAATTAAAAAAAAAACAGGTATGAAGCAAAATTATGGTAATGTAAGTTTTCATATTTCTTGATGTATCTGGAGAACTCTGTATTTATATGTGACTTTAATTACTATCTGGTTTATTTTTAATGTAACGTATTTATTAAAATCTAGCGATGATGGATCCCTTCAACTTTAGTCTATCTGTAAATATGGTATGCTTTTATCCCATCTTAGAATAAAACTGTAAAATTCTTGATTGACAGTTGTCTGTATGCCATTGTTTTACATACAACATCTCAACTTCTGGTCTGAGAAGTTTTTACCAAGAAATATATGGATAAGTTTATTGAACATCTTTACATGTGACATAAGAATATTCTCTATATTCTCTAGCTTTGAAAACTCTGTCTCTACCCAATGAAACTTTAATTATACTATAGCTCAGGATGACCTTTGGATTTATATTATGTAGACTCTGTTGAATGTCTTACACCAAAAATCTTACTTTTATAAAAGAACAAATTTCTTGTGTTCAGTTCCCCTTTTCACCATCCTTTGTTCTCTCCTCTCCCACCAAAAAGACTAAATTATTTCAAGTAAACTTTATTCTTCAATGATGTTAATACTGTCTTCCATATGACTAAGTCTTCTGTTCAACATCTACAGTAAAATTTTCAATTCACTCAAAGTATTTTTCACCTCTTCTCTTTTGAATCATTCTGCCTTGTGCAGCATCCTCATTATTTCTGTGACATTTCCTAGTTTAATTTAGTTCTTTCTATTTTTCTTTCATTCTTTTAATGTATTTAAGGCATTTATTTTAAAGATTTGTCTAGTCTGTCTGGAAATTGTGTTTCTTCAAGGATAGTTTCTGGAGATTCATTTTTGTTCCTTTGAATGGACTATGTTTTCTTATTCCTTTGTATGCTTTATGCTTTTTGTTGAAAATTGACCATTAAAGAAATAGTCACCATTCTCAGTCCTTAGAGACTGGTTTTGTGAAAAGGGGAATCTTTGGAGGTCTTACTGTACTCTTGGACATTTTCTGGGGATGTGTTTCCCCTGGGCTTATGTGTGAGCTTCCACCCTCAGGCCATCTCTCTTGTGTAAATGGCTGCTTGAATGTGTCCTGTTGCCTTAGCAGCAGCCCTAGTGCTTCTCTGTAAGCCCTTAGTTGCGTGCTTCTCTGGCTTTATTCTTGGTCTTAAGGAGTCTGTACTTCGCTCCTCTGCATGTCTTTGTGAACATTTAATATAGCTTTGGTGAAACCCCATAACCAAAAGCAAGTTGGCTTATACGTCCGTATCCTAGCTCATCATTAAAGGAAGTCAGGACAGGATATCAAGCAAAGTAGGAACCTGGATGCAGGAGCTGGCGCACAGGCCATGGACTTGTTGGCTTGATTGTTACGGCTTGCTTACCTTGCTTTCTTAAGAACCTAGGACCAGCAGCCCAGGGATGTGACTACCCATTATGGGTTGGGCCCTCCCTCATCAATCACAAATTAAGAAAATGCTTTACAGGCTTACCTATAGTCTTAGGGAGAAAGTTTTCCAGTTATGGCTTCCTCCCTTGATGACGCTAGTTTATGTCAAGTTGACATAAAACTAGCCAGTAGACCACAGTTTCCCATAAGTGGCTTGTCCCCACAGCCATTCCCAAAGTAAAATGAAAAACATTTAACCAGCTTGTAGATAGGCCAATCCATGGATAATTTGGTTTGTTCTGGTCTGCCTGGCTTATGGAAGATAGTGCGGGTAGAGTTAGAGAGGGAGAGAGAGAGAGAGAGAGAGAGAGAGAGAGAGAGAGAGAGAGAGAGAGAGAGAGAATAAGGAGACTGAACAAAACTACATGAAATTGTTGGGGTTTTCTTCACTGATTGTTTATTTGTTGCTATGGACCTTTAATGCTTGCCAGAGCCTCCATAAAGTTGAACTTTAGTTTCTAGTTGATTATTTCATATTTACTTGTAAGAACAAGAACCAACGGTTTCCACACCTGTCATTTCGCTGACATCAGCTCTATGAATTTAACAACCACGGCGATCTGTGCAATCACTACCACAATGGGGACACAAAACAGTAAAGATCAAAATAATCTAAGCAAGCTCCGAATCACTTCCTAATCTCCTCTTACAGACACCTGCTCTGTCTCACTCAACACACAGATTAATCACAAATAAAATCATATCATGCTACTATTCAGACTTAGAGCCTTTTACCTTTAGTGCCATTATATCCTGGGTGACATTATAAGTCAGTATTCGTACACATTAAGTTTTTAAATGAAAGGTACACTTTACCACAGTTATTTTTTTATTGTGAGATAGATTATGTGTGTGTTATGTATGTATATGCACATGTACATATGTGTGTGGGGTGCAGAAATAAGTGTTTGGTGTCTTTCTATATTGCTCTCTATCTAATTTTTTGAGATGAAGTCTCTCTCCAAACTCAGAAATTGACATTTGGCTGAGTGGCTACAGATATGCACTGCAATGGCTCGAGACTATACATGGATACTGGCATCTAAACTTAGGTGCTTGTGAGCCCTCTCCCAGAGCCTTTATTTTTTATTAACTGGTCACATACACCAATAGATAATGATCTTTTAAAGTATAGTTTTTAAGTAAAATTAGCATAAAGATGTTTATGTGTAGATAATTCTTTGAAGATTGATTTTTAATATTTTTACTATATACTCTGTGTGTGTGTCTGCGTGTGTGTGTGTGTTGTGTGTGTGTGTGTGTGTGTGTGTGTGTGTGTGTGTGTGTGTGTGCCTATGAAGGCCAAGAGGGGCTCCCATATTCTTAGGAAGTAGAGTTAACAAGCAGTTGTGAGCTACCTGATAGAGGTGCTGAGAATAAACGGGTCCTCAGGTAGAACAGCAAACTGTCTAGCTACTTGAGACATCGCTCCAGCTCTGATATAGACTTTTCGTAAAACACACACACACACACACACACACACACACACACACACACACACACACACACACACAGAAATACATGTGTAATGTGTCTGTAATGTAACTGGAGTCTGTCTGTGGGAAGGCTTGCATTTGTGATTTACTAGACTCTGCCAAGTCATTGTCCAAATTCTACTTCCCTTTATTCTCCTGCATGGTTACCTGGGCCTTCAATTCATGAATTCATTAGCAAGCTTACAAGCTATAGACAGTTACATCCTAGACAAGTGCTGCGTAGCTTCACTGTACTTTGCATTTGCTCCTAATGAATAAGGCTGGCATTAGGCCTTTTGTTTAGTCATTTGTTTTTATTTCCCCAAGGATTGCCATCTTGAGTTCTCTGCCCATTTCTATGTGATGTTTGTAGAATATCTTTGTACATTAATAAAATTGGCCTTCCATCTGTCATAATATATTTCAGTCAGCTATTTGTATTTTTACTTTCTTTGTGATATTTTGCCATCAGAAATTTCTAAATTTTATGTGCTTATGTTATTTATGTTCCTTCTTTTCTTCTATGGGCTATGTTTAAACATACTAATGTTTCAGCTTATTATAAAACTCAACAATATTTTCTTTATTGTCTGATTTCAGCTTTAAATCTTGCATTAATTTTTTTTTGTGGCATAGGAAGAGAAGTACAAATGTAGGATGTTATTTTTCTCAAATGGCAGTTGAAGTGAAATAAAGCAT